>NC_058080.1:455667342-456007718 GCF_014858855.1 Bufo gargarizans | reverse complement strand
GAAAGGGAACCACAGCATGTAGTCTGCTGAGTTTCCCATGAGGGCACGCTCCATCTCCACATGCAATGGTGAGGGTGTGGGCCTCACCAAGGCAATCCATCTCTCCAGATGTACAGCCTTTACATACTGCTCCACATCTGGGAGTGAAACGCCTCCCTGCTTTTTTCTCCTAGTAAGTAACCCAAAGGGTAGCCTAGCCTTTTTGTTCGCCCAGATATATCTCCCTATGATCCTCCTGAGTTTAAGTAGGTAACTGGCCGGTAAATACAGTGGAAGAGATCTTAGGGTATATAACAGCTGAGGCAATATGTAAGCCGTAATCACATTTTTCCTCCCTAACCAGGAAAGGAATGGCAGAGAGCTTTTGGTGAGAAAGGTTTCTATCTTATTCAATAGGGGAGGGAAGTTTAGTCTGAACAACAGGCCAGGGTCGCTAGAGATATTAATTCCTAAATGCTTGATAGAAGTATGTGGCCACTTGAAGGGTGTCAGTTTCTTAAGTTTAATTAGCTGTGCGGGGGATAAAGATATACCTAGCGCTTCAGACTTGTCCATGTTAATCTTAAAGTTGGACAGAGCCCCAAAGTGCTGGAAAATAGTCAAAACCTCGCTCATAGCCTTTTCAGGATCAGTTAGCATAAGTAGTAAATCGTCAGCGAACGCTGCCATTTTGTGGGTGTGTGTACCTAAGCGCAACCCCTGAATAGCAGAGTTTTGCCTAAACTTTAGAAGCAAGGTCTCTAAGGTGAGTATAAAGAGTGTGGGGGACAGGGGGCATCCCTGCCTCGTGCCATTACGTATCATGAAGGCGTCCGACAGAGTTCCATTAACCATGACGCGCGCTGATGGTGAGGAATATAGCGAGAAAATGGCATTAATAAACTGCACTGGGAAGCCAAATGCCTCCAGTACACTCCGCATGTATAGCCAACTGACTCTGTCGAACGCCTTCTCTGCATCCGTACCTAACAGTACCATTGGTATCCGATTCTTCCTAGCATGACAAACCGCATGTACCACCCTGCTAACATTATATCTCCCCTCTCGTCCTGGCACGAACCCCACTTGTTCCTCCTCCACAAGCTCAGGCAGAAGCTTGGAAATTCTGGAACTAAGCAGTTTAGCCCACCACTTCAAATCAGTGTTAAGTAGGGAAATGGGCCTGTAGCTTCCACATACTTCTTGGTCTTTCCCCTCCTTATGAATCACTGTAATATGCGCTGCCTGAGCTTGTGGGGGTAGAGACTCCCCTCCAAGTAATGAGTTGCATAAGCTGACAAAGTAAGGAACAAGTATATCTCTAAACTTTTTGTAATAAGCAATGGGGAACCCATCCGGCCCCGGGGACTTCCCAGTCGGAATGGTATCTAGGACCCGTGCCACCTCCTCTGCAGTAAAAGGCTTCAGTAGTTCGCGGCTATTCGCCTCTGAGACTGACGGGATCATAATAGAGCTTAAGAATTTTTTAATCTGCAGGGCTAAGTCTGGGTGGGTACCTCCCTCTTTCAAGTTGTATAGAGATTCATAAAACTTGCAGAACTCCCTTGCTATGGCTGGCGTGTTTGTTAGCTTACTTCCATCTGACGTTTTTATCCCTTGAATGAAAGACTTATCTCTCTGATGTTTTAAAAGAGCGGACATTAGCTTGGAGCTTTTATTACCATGAAGGTAATGTTTAAAACGTAGGGCCTGTAATATTTTTGCTGTTTTAATATTAAGGAGATCTCTAACCTGCCTACGTAGGGAAGCTAGGGAGTTGTATATCTCATCTGACTGCGATTTTTTGTGTAAACCTTCAAGTGTAGATATTTGCAGTAATAGTGAGTTCAGTTTTTTCACTCTATCTCTTTTTAACCTAGTGCCCAGACCAATAAGCTCTCCTCTGATCACTTCTTTATGTGCTTCCCACAGAATGGGCCTTGAGATCTGATCTGAGTCATTATTTAGAAAGTATTCTCTCAGTTTTTGTGCGATTGCCTGCGCATGAGTTGCATTATCTATTAACGTGGTGTTTAAACGCCAGGTCCAGGATCTACGCGGTAAGTCCGCAAACCTCACACTTACACTTATGGGAGCGTGGTCAGAAATAACTGCATTGTCTATCGTAGCCTCCGTGACCAATGGGAGCGCATGGTTGGATAAGAAAATATAGTCCAACCTCTGGTACGAATCATGTACTCTAGAGTGGAACGTATAGTCCTTATCTTCAGGATGTAACAATCTCCAGACATCCGAGAGACCAAAGTCCGACAGCGCAAGGTGAAGTCTGCGGAGTTGCTTAACGGGCACATTCCTACCTCTGGATGTGGTGTCTTTTATGGGGTCAAAGATCATGTTCAAATCACCCCCCATGATCAACAATCCTTCCGCAAAGGGCTTCAGGATGTCTAGCGTCCGTAAAATCCACTTAATCTGGTTATAGTTTGGAGCATATAGATTCGCCATAGTAATCGTTAAATTAAGAATTTTCCCTTTAACTAACAGGTATCTACCTTCCGGATCCACCATTTTAGCTAACAGTTGGAACGGGACATTCTTTCCCACTCCTATAGAGACGCCCCTTGAGGCCGACGAGTGAGAAGCATGAAACCATTGGGGGAATTGTTTGCTAATCATATTAGGTATATGCATATGCCTGAAGTGAGTTTCCTGTATAAAGGCAATATCAACACGGTCTTTCTTTAACGTGTGATATAGCTGACTCCTCTTTTGAGGGATATTAGCCCCGTTAACATTAAGCGAGTATACTTTCACTTCAGCCATATCCAAACCAACAGTTATCTAAAAGAGCCGCAGTACATTGGATGTCAAGCAGGACAGGACATAAACAATAACATGTAAAAACGAAAATGAACAGAACAAGTGGGCTATAGAGCCCAATGGCGTCTCGCGACGCAGTGAGGCACACTCTGGCCCAATATCTAAGGCCAGTGGGGGGTGACATGTGTGGAGAAGTCACAGGACCCATCTCCATCCACCCGGTCTATCAAGCTGGAAAAAGAGTACCCGTAATTACATCAAATAAACAACTTATGAGTACAGTGGGAAAAAGTTGTAGATTATTATGAAGTAGAACCGTAAACCCCTGACTGGGGAAACCGTCTCTGTTATCTCAGAGAAAAACCCTGTCACATGAGGTGTCTTCCATAAGTACAGAGAAATTAAACACTTTAACATGAAGAAGGACTTCTCTTATGGGAAAAGAGTCCTGTATCTCAGGTGGCTTTCTTCCTCGGCGAGCGACCCTTGCTCGCTGTCTGCCACTGCAGGTTCTGCGGAAGCTGAGGTAAGTCTGGCGGGAAAGACGTTGGTAGCCATGATGGGATTTCTAGCGGTTCCATCTGTAATGCGTCCCACAACCTGGGCAAATCTTCTGGTGCTCGCACCGTATATTGCCTACCCTCAATTGTGGTTGTCAGGCCAAAAGGGAAGAGCCACTTCACCGGGAGCTTCTTCTCCCTTAAGGCATTAGTTAGTGGACGAAAGGCCCTTCTTTTCGCCAACGTACTGGCCGCCAAGTCCTGAAACAGTAGAATCTTATGTTCCTCCAGTAAGAGATCACCCGCCTCTCTCGCAGCTCTGAGCAAGGCCGCAGTATCTAGGTAATTCAAAAGAGCACAAACCACATCCCTGGGGGGTTCTGTAGCCGGCGGTTTCGGGCGCAGGGCTCTATGGGCGCGTTCAATAACAATGGCGTCTGCGCGCTCTTTGCCCACCAGCATCCCAAATAAACTGCGAACTGTGGGTGTCAGCTCCTCTGCAGAAATCAATTCTGGTATCCCTCTAAGGCGTATGTTCTTGCGGCGCCCTCGGTTCTCCTGGTCTTCCAGGTGCAAAAAGGCAGCATTCACCTGTTTACAGACCGAGGCAAGTTGCGACTGCATCCCCGCACTGTGCTGAGTCATGAGGGAGTGCGAGTCTTCCAAGGCCTCCACTCTATGGCCCATATGTAAGACCTCAGCCTTGATGTCCGACAGTTCTTTCAGGACTGGCGACAGAGCTTTGTCTAGCGATTGAGCTAACGACTGTTGTAGGAATGCTCTGGTGATTGGTAAAGCGTCTCGCTCACCTTGTATTTCAGAACAGGCATCCGAGCTGTCGCCATCAGAGTCCTCTTCCCGCGCCTCTGCAGCTAACGTATGGCGCGCTGCTTTCCCCCGCTCCGGCTGAGACGAAGGGGTCTTCTTGCTGAGGTACTTGTTCATATCGCTCTGCGAGCTTTTCAGTTTCGGGGTGCTCTCCACTTCTCCTCTCTTCTCTCTGTTAGTCTTCCTCATAATCTCGTCGGGTAGCTATGAAATAGGCTTAAAGACCGGGCTTTTGGTGAGGAGCTCAGGCGCACACGTCCTCCACCATGCTCAGCCGGCTCCGCCCCCCTCCCACCCCTATTCTGTAAAGAAGAACATTTGTTAAACCTGGCCTGGTTACTGACTCCTATAACACCACATGCTGGCCATTGATTTATCGTATGCCCTGCCTTGCACACACATGGACATTTATATCAAGGCCACACCCAAAGTACCAACAGGCAGGGAGCTCCACAGCTACTGGGAGTGCCCTGAGGAAACATAGAGTGATCTCCTTCTGCACTGACCCCAGGAAGTGATGGCCTGTTGGAGCACACAGTGACACATCATCCTCAGAGCTACTATCACTCTCATACTGGCTCCTCAGGGGCTAACTGCAGAAGCACTGAAGACCTATCCTTCGGATGGATTACCGATGTCAGATCGTCGGTGGTCTGAATTCTGACAATGTCGCCGATCAACAGTTTTTCAGTAGCTCCTGCTTCCAATGAATTCCTGATGGCCTGACATTGGTGACCTATCCTAAAGGTAGGTCATCAGTACCTTAGTCCCAGAGAACCCCTTTAATTTTAGTTAGAAAACATGATTTGTAAACAGTAGTGATATCCCTAGTTTGTTTACGTGATACCATAAAAGAGATAAATGATAGCATTATGCATGTACACATTGTCAAGCAGTTCCAATGATGACTGAATACCATGTGACGCTTGTTTTTGCTCAAAATGGACAACTACTGTTTTCTTTTGAATGAAATTAACAAAATATGTTCTGAGAATGAGAACTGTCAGTGCAGTGCATATCCCATCCAAGTTGAGATCCCCTGCTACATCAATCCTGTTGGTTTTGGACTATGTTAAAGCAGATGTTTCCTGTCAGCAGCTTCATTATCTTCAACGTGTCCACAATTGTATTCCAAATATTTCAGTCATTCAATAATTTATTAGGTGTCCTCTGGAACATTTTATCTAAATTATCACTTAATCCTATCTTCCAGTTGTTACCACAGCAATCTTCTGTCTGGGTCTAAGGACACCTAGTTAGCCATGTAAACCAATAAAACACAGTGCACACTTCCACCCTGCATGAAAACACTGACCTGACATCCGCTTGGACTGTTATTTCTTTACTGCAACATGCCGTGACCGATAATCAGGCCAATTATCTGGATGAGTGTTTGTATAAATGATTGTTCCTGATAATTGGCCAGCGATCACCTGATGAATGAGCATATAAGGCCTGTATTAAACCAACAGATTATCTGACCAATCATTGGTCAGATGGTGGTTTATACACACCCATTATTGGTCAGATTGGACAGAAATTGGTCAGTAAATCTGCTTATGTAATACAGCCCTTAAAGGCCCTTTACAGTGCCGAGAATCGAACACTGAACACTCTGTAGAGATGATCTGGCAATGTAAATGTACCACCGATTACCCAATGAATGGGCAAAACGCTTGTTCATCGGGTAATTGGATAGTTTGTGTGAACACAAAAATCCTCGTTTCCCAACAGCAGATCATGCTGTGTAAACATGTCTCCTCCACCAGCGAGCAGCAGATTGTCGGGTAGGAACGCTTACTTCCCGACAATCTGCTGTAATACCATCCCTTGTAAAGAGACCTTTGATGCAGCCCTCATCTCCGCTAACAATTAGGCAATTATTGGGAAGGTTTAATTTATGTCCGATAATTGCCTGATATATCGGTCTGTTTCTCCAGAGTTTCAACACAAAATCAAACAAGTGGCGCTGTCTATCCCTGGACTACCACCAGTGGAAGCTTTTCATATTTTACATTCCCTTTAAACAATACCAATATATTCAATCTCTAGGATGGACAGGGCAGTTTCTGTGGATTCTAGAATTATGCATAGTCCACTATAAATCTTTATTGCTAACACTGCATTATTTAGCATTGCAAATGGTACTTTTTTCTTTCACTTTTTGATAGTCCATGAAATGGAACGTATCACTAGAATGTAAAGTTGTACAACAGTTTAAAGCTTATATGTAGGCCAAGATTTTAAGACAGAGGACCTTAAACAAGTCCAGTTATCCAAAAACATGTTTTTCTTTTAAAGAAAAAGTACATTTCATGATTTGTAAAGTCATACCATAATCATTTACATGTTTTGCTTGCTAAAGAATATTGTGCGGGGGGTGGGGTAGGATGAAGTGGTAGAATACTTTGACTATATTTGTAAAAAAGAAAACTATTCAAATTGTACTTACTTGTCTATGGCTGTACTAGTGGGCATACTTCTCCCAAAACCTCGCACTCCCATTTGTCGAAAGTAAGGCACACAGGAGAGGTTGGCTGCAATAATTGCTAAGGAATCAGAAGGGTTCACAAAAAAGCCATTTTGGCCTAAGATCATGTATCTGTCCTGAAACAAATGCAGACATTTATTATTATTAAACTGTTTATGGTAAAAATACATTTTCATACTGTTTTTCACACCATTTATAAGGAGTATCACATCTGCTACAATTACGATCTGTGTTTCAGTGGATTGACATGTGTGATCTAGTCTGTAGGACCCCAACTGTTTCTTGAAATGTTGGCATTAGATTTCTCTTCTACATGTTGTTAAGCTATACCTACATCTTATGCCATATAGAGTATGTGACTGAGAACAATGATCAGCCATAACATAAAAGGTTCTTTTTAGGCCAAAACTTGTTAAAATTGCAAAGAAGCAGTAATCACCTCCGCCAATCTGCTCGTTATTCCGATGCTGTTCTGGTCCCCACTGCTCTGAACTTCATGTTTAGCTCTACACGCGGTTAGCTAACCTCAAAAAACCTTAAAAACTTAACAGTAGTACCTGTCAAGGGGTGGGAAATATTAGTCAGCAAGTGAACAGTCAGCTCTTGAAGGTGATGTGTTGGAAGTAGTAAAGAAAAAGGTTAATTATAAGGATCTGAGCTGCTGTCATGAGGGCCAAATTGTGATGGCTAGACAACTTGCTCAGAGCATTTCCAAAATGATGTCTTGTTGGGTTTTCATGGTTTGAAGAGGTTAGTACCTTGCTGAAAAAGTTAAAATGTAACTGTGGTTTTGGTTTAAAGGGAACCCGTCACCAGGATTTTGTGTATAGAGCTGAGGACATGGGTTGCTAGATGGCCGCTAGCACATCCGCAATACCCAGTCCCCATAGCTCTGTGTGCTTTTATTGTGTAAATAAACCGATTTGATACATATGCAAATTAACCTGAGATGAGTCCTGTATGTGAGATGAGTCAGGGACAGGACTCATCTCAGGTTAATTTGCATATGTATCAAATCGGTTTATTTACACAATAAAAGCACACAGAGCTATGGGGACTGGGTATTGCAGATGTGCTAGCGGCGATCTAGCAGCCCATGTCCTCAGCTCTTTGCACAAAATCCCGGTGACAGGTTCCCTTTAAAGAGTCTCCTATCAAAGCTGTAAGGCTGCTTTCACACTAGCGTTCGCTGGTCTGCTCGTGAGCTCCGTTTGAAGGAGCTCACGAGCGGACCCGAACGCAGCCGTCCAGCCCTGATGCAGTCTGAATGGAGGCGGATCCGCTCAGACTGCATCAGTCTGGCGGCGTTCAGCCTCCGCTCCGCTCGCCTCCGCACGGACAGGCGGACAGCTGAACGCTGCTTGCAGCGTTCGGGTGTCCGCCTGGCCGTGCGGAGGCGTGCGGATCCGTGCGGATCCGTCCAGACTTTCAATGTAAGTCAATGGGGACGGATCCGTTTGAAGATGCCACAATGTGGCTCAATCTTCAAGCGGATCCGTCCCCCATTGACTTTACATTGAAAGTCTGGACGGATCCGTACGAGGCTAATTTCACACTTAGCTGTTCTATGCTAAAAATAATGCAGACGGATCCGTTCTGAACGGAGCCTCCGTCTGCATTATTATGAGCGGATCCGTTCAGAACGGATCCGCCCGAACGCTAGTGTGAAAGTAGCCTAACTAAGTATTACTAAGGACAGTCTTTCTTCAGTCTTCAGCATTTTACTGTGCACTAAAGATGCCCTTGTATAAGAAATCAGTTAGACAGAGTGAAGGGCAGTGATATTAAGGGTGGATGTTCATAGTCAGGGACTTGGGTAGTGATGAGGAGGCTGACAGCCTCTGCATGTTACACACAGTTATCTTCTGCAGACTGAAGACAGATTAATCTTAACAACGCTCAGAACTTTGCTAAGAGGACTCTTTACACCCCGTTTTCTTCAACAAAGAAACATCTTTCCCTACTAAAGTATATTAGAAAAAAGTTTAATATCCCTTTACTAAGTTAAAAAATAAACCAAAACAACAGTTACGCTTTAATGATGGCTATGAAAGGTATCAGAACACAGTTCATCTTAAGATACTGTGTGTGTCCGCAGACCCACAGACCAGTCAGAGTGCTGATGGTGCAGTAGTAGAATGTTGCCTGGTCAGATGAATCACATTTTCTTTTATATCTGGTTGATGGCTAGGTATGTGTGCGAGTTTCATACCTGAGAAAGAGATGTCACCAGGATGACTTATGGGAAGAAGGGAAACTGGCTGGTAGGCAGGGTAATGCTCTGGCCAATGTGTTACAGAAACATTAGGCCCTGGCATTCATGTAGATGTTGCTTTAACATATTCCCTCACATTGTTGCATACCCAGTATCTCATTCCATAATGGCAGCAGCCTTTTTCAGCAGGGTTTTTCAACACTGAAAAAACGGTTGTCATGTGAGGAACATGACAAGGAATTCAAGGTGTTGATTTGGCTTCCAAATTCCCCAGATCTCTATCCAATCCACATAGACCTCACCTAGCACCCCACAGAACTTAAAAAGGACCGTTTATAGGTCTAAACATTATAAACGAAGTATCAGGCTACGTAGGAAATAGTGCAGGGATCTAACTGCACTTACTATTTTTTCTGGGCGCCGCTCCATTCGCCCACTGTAGCCCCCATTGTATTCTCCCGCCTGGTATGCTAATGTTAGCATTGGAACAATGAGGAGGAGACTGAGTCTCTCTCTGTTGGCATCTCCTTCTCCCTGGCTGTAGATTTGTCCAATTGCAGCGGAGAGCGTCATAGGGAGAAGGTGAGTTTTGTTTTCTCCCTAGCTGTGACGCTCTCCGCTGCGATTGGACAGCGCTACAGACAGGGAGAAGGAGACGCCCACGGAGAGAGACTCAGTCTCCTCCTCATTGTTCCGATGCTAGTAGCATACCAAGTGGGAGAACGGAGCGGCACCCAGGAAAACTAGTAAGTGCAGTTAGATCCCTGCACTATGCCCCAGGTATCCTGATACTTAGTTTTTAATGTCTGGACCCATGAAAGGTCCTCTTTAAAGGATCTGCTGGTAATGTCTTAGTGCTAGATACACAACATGACACTGAGAAGTCCATGTTTCAATGGGTCAAAGCTGTTGTGGTGACATAAGTGGGTCTTTTCCCAATGTTATGGCTGATCTATGTACATTATACAAGGTACTGTAAATGGGTCCTAGCACAGTCTATAAAAAAAACATGATGAACCTAAGCATTTACTGTTTCCCTATTAGGGTTCCACTGGAGTTCCTTGGAACTTGATCAGAGATTCCCCGTATGATATCAGCAACAAGAACCTTTCTAACAGACAGATTTTTAAACTACTCAAAAGATGATCTGCACAAGCAAAGCAGTCAACAGAATCAAGGCCAGAACATAGCACTGGCCAGGAGTTGTGGAATACTGCAGTGCACCTAACTCCAGTTATTTGAAGTTGGTGTAGGAGCTTATATTTTCTGGTAGAGGATTTTCCTTTTCAGGGATCCTCTCACTACTTGCGTTATATAAGCTTAAATATTGCCTTACATCACCAATGTATATGCTAAATTAATAATAGAACTAGATGTATACATCATGCCTTACCTAAATCCATCTTAAACTATTATTCTGTTAATTTCACATGCTATTCAGATTTACACACACAAACACACACAGTGCATATTTAAAGGGGTTGTGTCACTTCAGCACATGGCATTTATCATGTACAGAAAGTTAATACAAAGCACTTACTAATGTATTGCGACTGTCTATATTACTTCCTTTGCTGTCTGGATTAATTTTTCCATCACATTATACACTGCTCATTTACATGGCTACGACCACCCTGCAATCCTTCAGTGGTGGCCGTGCTTGCACACCAGCTACTAGCTGCTAGCACCAGCCTATGTGTGCTCCCACAGTCCCAGGCATCAGAGAGGCCGCCACTTTCACTGAATCCAGCCAGCAAAGGAAGCAATATGGACAATCAGAATACATTAGTAAGTGGCTTTGGTAAGGCTACTTTCACACTAGTGTTCGGGGCTCCGCTTGTGAGTTCCGTTTGAAGGCTCTCACAAGCGGCCCCGAACTCATCCGTCCAGCCCTAATGCATTCTGAGTGGATGCGGATCCACTCAGAATGCATCAGTCTGGCGGCGTTTGTCCTCCGCTCCGCTCAGCAGGCGGACACCCGAACCGGCCGGCAAACGGATCCATCCAGACTTACAATGTAAGTCAATGGGGACGGATCCGTTTGAAGTTGACACAATATGGCTCAATTTTCAAACGGATGCGTCCCCATTGACTTTCAGTGTAAAGTCTGGACAGATCCGTCTGAGCAACTTTCACACTTCACATTTTTTCTAAACTATAATGCAGACGGATCCGTTCTGAACGGATCCAATCGTCTGCATTATAGGAGTGGATCCGTCTGTGCAGACACCAGACGGATCCGCTCTGAACGCAAGTGTGAAAATAGCCTAAATGGTATTAACTTTCTCTACATGATAAATGCCACTTGCTGAAGTGAGACAACCCCTTTAACATGTTGGTAAATTTGGGGCACACAAGCCTGCACGCGGGCATACCCCAAACCCACCTAGAGGGTTTTACATAATCCCCACACATTTTCGGGCTGAGGCTGAATTTGCAGGTCTCTGAAAATTTGAGACTGTTGGCCACTTTGACAGTGCTAGTGTTAAAGGGTATTTAAAAAGTTACAAAACAAAAAAAGAGATATATTTCTACCATTTAGTGTCATCATCATATTGTAAAAATGGAAACAAATAGGGGAAACTGAAAGGTCTAATTCTGATATCATCACTGGCTTGCTTGCCTTGCCTTGTTTAATATCATGAAATATAATTTGACCTATTTACAGTACATTCAATTATGAAACAGTGATGTGAATTATTGATATTGGATTATGACATTGCTTGCATCCATAGGCACCTCCTCCTTCGTCCTAACTTTACTACATTATCATGTACAGTATTGCTGATGGACACTTCTTCCAGTTGGGATTTTCATGGGAATAAAACCACCAATTCTCAGTGCTGAAGTAGGAACTGATTAGATAAGTACAAGATATATTTTTCATGCAGGCAACAGTAGAGGAATTTTTTTCTTTAACACACCACATTTTATCAAGGGAGAGCATGTATATGTTTTACTTGTTTTTGCCAAGTGTTGCAAAAATTCGCTTTTATGGGGTTGAGAGGTTGTCCAGGAGCCAGGACATTTAAAACCTGGGGCAAGAATGGAGATGCCATACAACAACAAAATAATCCTGACAACACTCTAGCATTGCTGCTCCATTGCTCCACCAGCACTGGGCTCACCAGAGAAAATGTTTCTGAGGGCTCACCCTCTTTGCATGGGACATGTCAATAAGTAATTGTTATCACATGCACATGCAAGACTTATTATCAAAAGATTTAATAGAACATCTGGTTCACAGGAGGGCATAGACTAAAAATGGCCCTTGGGCAAGAAAAGTATTTGGACCCCTTTAAGTAATGTCCAGTTTTTTCACTCATCACAGTTATGACAGTAGTTAACAGTCCATTACATGCAATGAAGTAGACATTAGGGAGCATTGGTGATCTGGTTATTGGTTCCAAGGTGTTTTAGATTCTTTAGACCTTAGGGGCCCTGTTTTATCAGCAATCAGTTATTTTGCTTGCTGTTGGACCCACCGGAGGGAGGACCCTCTAGTATTCTTGTGGGCCAGTCCAATACTCCCCACGGGCCTCTGTTGCTGTCCTGCAGTGATGGCATTTCAACCACCGCACATGACACTACAGCCAATTAGCAGTGATTAGCTGACCCTTTTAAGATTTACAAACACCTTAAGAAGACTCTGCATTACACTCAACCTCTAAAATTACACAAAATAAAAATATAAATAAAATAATATGGTTGCATAAGTGTGCACACCCTTAAACTAATACTTTGTTGAAGCACCTTTTGATTATATTACAGCACTCAGTCTTTTTGGGTATGAGTCTATCAGCATGGCACATTTTGACTTGGCAAGATTTGCTCACTCTTCCTTGCAAAAACACTCCAAATCTGTTAAATTGCGAGGGCATCTCCTGGGCACAGCCCTCTTCAGATCACCCCACAGATTTTTAATCGGATTCAGGTCTGGGCTCTGGCTGGGCTATTCCAAAACTTTAATCTTCTTCTGGTGAAGCCATTCCTTTGTTGATTTGGACGTATGCTTTGGGTCGTTGTCATGCTGAAAAATGAAGTTCCTCTTCATGTTCAGCTTTCTAGCAGAAGCCTGAAGGTTTTGTGCCAATATTGACTGGTATTTTAAACTGTTCATAATTCCCTCTAGCTTAACTAAGGCCCCAGTTCCAGCTGAAGAAAAACAGCCCCAAAGCATGATGCTGCCACCACCAATGTGGGTATGGTGTTCTTTTGGTGATGTGCAGTGTTGTTTTTGCGCCAAACATATCTTTTGGAATTATGGCCAAAAAGTTCAACCCTGGTTTCATCAGACCATAACACCTTTTCCCACATGCTTTTGGGAGACTTCAGATGTGTTTTTGCAAAATGTAGCTGGGCTTGGATGTTTTTCTTCGTAAAGAAAAGGCTTTCGTCTTGCCACTCTACCCCATAGCCCAGACATATGAAGAATACGGGAGATTGTTGTCACATGTACCACACAGCCAGTACTTGCCAGATATTCCTGCAGCTCCTTTAATGTTGCTGTAGGCCTCTTGGTACAGTATACGCTACCAGTTTTCTTCTCGTCTTTTCATCAATTTTGGAGGGACGTCCAGTTCTTGGTAATGTCACTGTTGTGCCATATTTTCTCAACTTGATGATGACTGTCTTCACTGTGTTCCATGTACCTTTCTCCTGACTGATACCTTTTAACAATGAGATCCCTCTGATGTTTTGGAAGCTCTCTGTGGATCATGGCTTTTGCTGTGGGATGCGACTAAGAAAATTTCAGGAAAGACCAACTAGAGCAGCTGAACTTTATTTGGGGTTAATCAGAGGCACTTTAAATAATGGCAGGTGTATGCTGACTCCTATTTAACATGATTTTAAATGTGATTGCTTAATTCTGAATACAGCTACATCAGTTATGTGATGTGTGCATACTTATGCAACCACATTATTTTAGTTTTTTTGTTTTTCTTCCCTGCACCTAAAAGATTTTAGTTTGTTTTTCAATTGAGTTGTTCAGTTTATAGGTCACATTAAAGGTGGAAAAAGTTCTGAAATGATTTATCTTTGTCTCATTTTTTTACAGCACAGCAACCTGACATTTTAACAGGGGTGCGTAGATTTTTTATATCCACTATATATATATATGAGTCACACTGGTGATTGTAATATGTCTAAGGAAGACTCAGAGCCGAAACGCGTCACATAATATCTACAATGTGGCAATAAACAGCATGATATATGAACAAAGTGAGTGCCGGTCTTTTCTTCACATAAAACTTTTGCCCATTTTTCTTTGCAAAATAACTCAAGATTGGATGGAGAGTATTTGTGAACAGCAATTTTCAAGTTCCATCTATCAACTCTGACCAGCTTTCCGGTCCCTGCTGAAGAAAAGCATTGGCACAACTTTGGTCTAATATGATCAGAGCACCTTCTTCCAAATCTTTGCTGTGTCCTTTACATGGCTTGTGGCAAACTGCAAACGGGACTTCTTATGGCAACCGGAGCTGTGGATTTCTGCAGCTCCTCCAAAGTGACTATGGACCTCTTGGCTGCTTTATTTATTTATTTTAAGCACTTATATAGCGCTACTATATTCTGCAGCACTTTACAGACATTAGCATCAAGCTGTCCCCAATGGGGCTCACAATCTAAGTTTCCTATCAGTATGTCTTTGGAGTGTGGGAGGAAACTGGAGTACCTGGAGGATACCCACGCAAACATAGGAAGAACATACAAACTATATGCAGATGTTGTCCTTGGTAGGACCCCAGTGCTGCAAGGCACCAGTGCTGCCCACGTTTTTCTTTCAGTTTAGGAGGCTTTCAGTTTAGGTGGACGGCCATGTCTTGGTAAATTTTCAGTTGTGCCATACTCCTTCCATTTTCAGATTATGGATTGAACAGTGCTCCATGAGTACTGTTATTCAGAGCTTGGGATATTTTTTTATAACCTAACCCTGCTTTACACTTTTCCACAACTTTATCCTTGACCTGTCTGTTGTGTTCCTTGGTTTTCATAGTGCTTTTTGATCACTAATGTTCACTAACAAACCTCTGAGACCTTCACAGCACAGCTGTAGTGATACTAAGAATAAATGACAATTTACTAATTACTTCTGAAGGCAATTGGACACACTGCGTTTTATTTAGGCTTATCAGAGTACAGGGGGCTGAATACAAATGCACACCACAGATTTATATATTTAAAAATTTGTGAAAAACCATGTATCAATTTCTTTTCACTTCACACATACTTGGAAAAGTTCATGGGGTATGAATAATTTTTAAAGGCACTATACATACATATATTACTGAATAATGATCCTAGTCTATTTTTTATTTATCGTAATACATGTTTTATTGGTAAAACTTATTTTTTTGCAAACTATTATATTTTTGGTAAGTATATCACATAATACAATAGATCTGAACTCTTTCAGCACAAACTAGTTCTATATGCAGCAGACAATGCTGGTAGCAATTTTCAAATGTATACTTACTCCATCAGCATCAAATGCAGCTCCAAAGCCATGCTCTCCCCCTTTCATGGCCTCCAAGAGACCACTGGCATATGTTAAGTTGGGGTCAGGATACTGCCCACCAAAGTCTTCCAAGGGGACACAATTGACTGCAGAATTGGCAGGTGCTCCTAATTCATCACAGAGTATTCTTCGCACATAAGGACCCATCACTAGAAAATAGTTGAAGCAGTGTATATAGTTTACTAAGACAGTGTATAGCAAAGATCAGCACAAAGACCTTATATCAATAACATGCCAGAATTAAATTCCAATGAGTTAACAGGGCCTGTTATTTTTATATTACAATTCATGGAAGCCCAGATCCAACAGCCAGAGGATTGCAAAACATTGTCATGATCCAGAAGGTATTTTCTTTCTAAAGGTCAAATTTACTCATGTGCATATTGCTGATTAAAAGCTACTAAAAACAAGTTAAAGCTGATATGGAGCCATAAAAATACATCATTTTATATTACTTTTGTTTATATGACCATACTTTTTTTACATCTGTGTATGGATACCTTTGGCTAAAGTTGCATGTAGTGCTTTGTATTGGTGAGTTTCTCATAGGTATAAAATAGATAATTATTATATACTGTATATATTATAATATAATTTTTATATATATATATATATATATATATATACAGTACAGACCAAAAGTTTGGACACACCTTCTCATTCAAAGAGTTTTCTTTATTTTCATAACTATGAACATTGTAGATTCACACTGAAGGCATCAAAACTATGAAATAACACATGTTGAATTATATACATAACAAAAAAGTGTGAAACAACTGAAAATATGTAATATTCTAGGTTCTTCAAAGCAGCCACCCTTTGCTTTGATCACTGCTTTGCACACTCTTGGCATTCTCTTGATGAGCTTCAAGAGGTAGTCACCTGAAATGGTTTTCACTTCACAGGTGTACCCTGTCAGGTTTAATAAGTGGGATTTCTTGCCTTATAAATGGGGTTGGGACCATCAGTTGCGTTGTGGAGAAGTCAGGTGGATACACAGCTGATAGTCCTACTGAATAGACTGTAAGAATTTGTATTATGGCAAGAAAAAAGCAGCTAAGTAAAGAAAAACGAGTGGCCATTATTACTTTAAAGGGACACTGACAGGGCCAATAAGCATATTGAGGTATATATATGGCACTACAGGTCTTATAATGGGTATTACAATCATATAAGTATCCCCCCTGTCCACATTATACATACAGTAAACTTTAAGTTTTATAACCTGCTCCAACGGTCTTCAATCTGCCCAAGGGGCGGCGTTTCACCTCTCTTGTGCCCAGCCAGCCTCCCCAACTGCCGCTTTGAAGCGCCGCCCAGCTCATGAATATTCAGTTTGCTGGGCGGCTTCTGCGGTCCCCGCTCTGAAGCGCTGCGCTGAACAGTGCCCTGCGCATGCGCCGGATCTTGTGAAGTCGGGGACAGTAAGCGCCGCCCAGCGAAGTGAATATTGATGAGCTGGGCGGCGCTTAATGTACCGGACTTCACAAGATCCGGCGCATGCGCCGGGCACTGTTAAGCGAAGCGCTTCAGAGCGGGGACCGCAGAAGCCGCCCAGCAAACTGAATATTCATGAGCTGGGCGGCGCTTCAAAGCGGCAGTTGGGGAGGCTGGCTGGGCGCAAGAGAGGTGAAACGCCACCCCTTGGGCAGATTGAAGACCGTTGGAGCAGGTTATAAAACTTAAAGTTTACTGTATGTATAATGTGGACAGGGGGGATACTTATATGATTGTAATACCCATTATAAGACCTGTACTGCCAGATATATACCTCAATATGCTTATTGGCCCTGTCAGTGTCCCTTTAAGAAATGAAGGTCAGTCAGTCCGAAAAATTGGGAAAACTTTGAAAGTGTCCCCAAGTGCAGTCACAAAAACCATCAAGCGCTACAAAGAAACTGGCTCACATGCGGACCGCTCCAGGAAAGGAAGACCAAGAGTCACCTCTGCTGCGGAGGATAAGTTCATCCGAGTCACCAGCCTCAGAAATCGCAGGTTAACAGCAGCTCAGATTAGAGACCAGGTCAATGCCACACAGAGTTCTAGCAGCAGACACATCTCTAGAACAACTGTTAAGAGGAGACTGTGTAAATCAGGCCTTCATGGTAGAATATCTGCTAGGAAACCACTGCTAAGGACAGGCAACAAGCAGAAGAGACTTGTTTGGGCTAAAGAACACAAGGAATGGACATTAGACCAGTGGAAATCTGTGCTTTGGTCTGATGAGTCCAAATTTGAGATCTTTGGTTCCAACCACCGTGTCTTTGTGCGACGCAGAAAAGGTGAACGGATGGACTCTACATGCCTGATTCCCACCGTGAAGCATGGAGGAGGAGGTGTGATGGTGTGGGGGTGCTTTGCAGGTGACACTGTTGGGGATTTATTCAAAATTGAAGGCATACTGAACCAGCATGGCTACCACAGCATCTTGCAGCGGCATGCTATTCCATCCGGTTTGCGTTTAGTTGGACCATCATTTATTTTTCAACAGGACAATGACCCCCAAACACACCTCCAGGCTGTGTAAGGGCTATTTGATAATGAAAGAGAGTGATGGGGTGCTGAACCAGATGACCTGGCCTCCACAGTCACCGGACCTGAACCCAATCGAGATGGTTTGGGGTGAGCTGGACCGCAGAGTGAAGGCAAAAGGGCCAACAAGTGCTAAGCATCTCTGGGAACTCCTTCAAGACTGTTGGAAGACCATTTCAGGTGACTACCTCTTGAAGCTCATCAAGAGAATGCCAAGAGTGTGCAAAGCAGTAATCAAAGCAAAAGGTGGCTACTTTGAAGAACCTAGAATATGACATATTTTCAGTTGTTTCACACTTTTTTGTTATGCATATAATTCCACATGTGTTAATTCATAGTTTTGATGCCTTCAGTGTGAATCTACAATTTTCATAGTCATGAAAATAAAGAAAACTCTTTGAATGAGAAGGTGTGTCCAAACTTTTGGTCTGTACTGTATATATATATATATATATATATATATATACTGTATATATAGTTATCCATGTTAGAAAAACATTTTCATTAACCTATTAGGGAATTCTAAGTTATTAGAAGCAGGGTCCTTTGTTCAGGGTTTTTAGCTCTTGGCCAGAGTGGAGAGCAGCTACAATGAGGATCTCTCACACTGGAGGACCTGTCCTATCCTGCATTACACAGACAACCTTATTGATTTGAATGGGCACAGTGTTATAATGGTGGTTCATGGCAGCCGCTGCCCATGTCTACGGGCACCAGCTTCCTGTGGCTAAATTAAGACCATTGTTCATGTATATCTTCTCTGTTGCAGTACTGCAAGGGTTACCTTTAATTTGCTCTGTGAGCCACTGCAAGGCTGTTCCCAATTGCTAATCAGCATCTGCTATATAGCTGTGTTGCTGACTTCTCTTGCCTGAGCAATTGATATCTGTTGGTCTCTATAGATCTTGCTAGGTCTCTCTAGCTTGCTAGATCCTGTAAAAGAGCTGTTATCTTTTTGCATGCCTGATCCTGATTTCTGGTACCTGACCTGTGCCTGTTGACCGTACTGATCCTGTGCAGCCTTCCCTGACCCTTGGGTTGTTTCACTGACTCAAACTTTGACAGCCCTGACCTTTGTTTGTTCTCTCAGTGCCAAGCACTGGTGTTTGTCATCCCGTGGGTCAGTAGTTAACCACACTGGGGATACAGTATTCCAAAAAGGTAGCACACTGCAGCGAAGACCAGATCCCTGTATAAGTTTGGAAGGATTGAAACCAGGAAACTGCCAGGATAACATCCTCAGGACTAGCCCAAAGTCTAACTGGTTGGTTGGCACAGTGGATGTCTTTGTAAGATTTTAGGTGGGTAGTCTTTCTCTCCGAAACAGCCAGGCGCGTTTCGAGGCATCAACCTCTTCCTCAGTGGCTCAGGAAGCCACTGAGGAAGAGGTTGATGCCTCGAAACGCGTCTGGATGTTTCGGAGAGAAAGACTACCCACCTAAAATCTTACAAAGACTATCTAACATTACTGTCTTTTACCATAAAGACTGAATGTATATCCATTGAAGCGCAAGCAGTATCACCTGACCCGCTCTAACATGTGACAACGCTAGAGTTGCTGGGACGTCGATACTCAGGCAAGGCAAGGTCTTATGACCTCAGAGCAAGATCACATGAGACACCGAGAAACACGAGCAACATTGTCCGGAGTAAAGGCAACTCACCACCAAGGTCTGGTGGATATTCCATGTTGTACGTGGCACCAGGTATCGAGAGACAGAAATACCGATCCTGTCTAAATCAAACAACTCCATCCGAAGTATATCGTGAGAAGGGTAAGGTAAGATGGTGCGCATCAGGGGGACGCCCCAAACGCTAGCCCTATGAGCAATACCTAGCCCTCAAGGAAATCAAAGTCTTACTGACTGGGAGCATTGAACTGACACTGACTATCACTGGGATACTATTGCTATAGTTTTGTGACACTTTTCTTCAAGATCTTTATTGCATACTTTCCATACTTTTTTATAATTTTTTATATTTTGTATTTATAATACCGCAAATACTTTATCCTCACCAACTCCACAGAAATTGGGGTGATTACACCATTTATGATATGAATTTGCACAGCTATATATGAATAAGGAGCACACAGCCATTTATGCGCAAGGTTTATTGATTGTACCACATGGTATAGGGCAGTTCAACTATATGTTCCAAATGAAATATACGAACAGGTAAGATACTAGAAGTTAGTAGCTATATATTTACAGTGTATGGATATTTTATTTACAGTGCATGGATATTTTTATTGATTTATTGTGTATTTTAACATATATATTGTATTGAGTAAATTATCAATTCATACATCCTACCAGATGGTGAGTGCCTGTTTTTACCTTTAATCTTTAATCTTTGTGCTAAGCTTGTGATATGCTATAAAGACATATGCTCCATTTCTGGTTATCCTGCTTGGCTTCCTGAAGTAGAATGTGTGCATAGTTTCACTGATTCATTGAGGAACTACAATCCTATACTGTTCCAAGTAGCACTGCAGAGGCTGGGCACAAGCACAGTTGAAGCAATGAACCCCCTGGTCATCTCACTGAGCATGTGTCACAGCTACAACAGCACAAGCTCTGTATCTCACATAAGTAACAAAGTCCTATGTATGGCACGTGGCTGATGATGTGCTGTACATTGGCGGAGATACTTGCAGAAATAGGTATATGTCATGTGTGTACATAGCATTACCATCCCCGGAGAAAGGAAGGACAGGTTGACATTTAGAACAGGGCTTATAAATGTGTACTAGTAAAGTAAGCAGATTTAAAAGTTTTCTTTATAGCAATTCTAAGAATAATGCTAAAAAAAATGTTGTAAACCCCATTTATGAATATTCAGTAGCCCTTTTCTTACCTCCATTCATTGCATCAATCCTTATTTTCAGCTGACTCGGACCAGTAAGCAAGCTCTTAATAGAATTAAAGTCAAAAATTGTTCTGAGCAAATTGAGATAAACCTCCACTGAATCCACTATTTCAACTAAAAAATTAATGCAAAAAAACAAGTTTAGGTTATTCTGACTTGCACAAAAATACTTAACACAAAGCTGAAAAGAATTTATGATTCATAACATTTGTGCAAGATTAATAAGAACTATGACATCTTCAAAAACAGATAACATAAGTGTTGTCACAAAAAAGAAGAGCAGAACCTTTGAATGTCAACTATCAAAGCCACCTAAAAGTTGGTTGTTTCATGTAGGCTGTGCTTTTTTCAGGGTATAGGCAGGTGTAGGCCATTTGGTTAAAGTCTTATACAAATGGCCATATGTATTTTACAGCTCCAAACCACGGATCCACAAAAAATACGGATACCGCATTTTTTACAGGCCCAATTGTAAACTATTCTTGTCCGCAAAACTGAAAAAATGTGGTTTAGACGCGGACCTAAAATATGGTCATGTGCATGAAGCCTTAGGGTGTGTCTCATGGAAGAGAAGAAATGGAGTGAATAGATACAATACCACAAGCAAGCATACTGCATAGATACGGTGACAGATTCCAGGGTCACTATAAACTGGTAGATACTGCAAAAGGACCAAGATACTGCATACGTTGTAACAGAACCAGGCTCAGTATATAGATACTATAAAATAACCAAGTTTGCTGAATACATATTGTAACAGAACCAGGATAGGTATATGCTGGAAAATAACCAAGCAAACCAAATACACATGCTCCTATCCAGTGCACATCCAGCACAGGATGGTGTGGAACCAGATCAAGGCAAGAGCATAAACAACAGAATTTCCAGCCAAGCTTACAGTATCCTAAGTATAAAAGTTGTAATTAAGCATGCATATTACGGTGTACCTGAAGTTACCAGGGATACCCTGTGTACACCTATAGTAGATTATATAGTAAGTAGATTATATAAAAAAATGATGCCGTTTTGGAAGCCAAACCAGGAGTGAATAAAAAAAATAAAAAAATAAGTCATATCTGACCTCTCTCTACTTTTATGTTCCACTCCTTATTTTGGCTTCCAAAATTGCATCAAGAAACCTGGCCATTGGGAAACCTGACCATGTGGCCATACCCTAACAGACTGGATACAGCAGGGTCTGACTGGACTACCTTATATCACTACAGAGTAGATAGAACGGAGGGCCCACCATCCGGCACATGCATGTTCTGTTTAAAGGGATTGTCTGGCTGCATTTTCTTTAAAGGGTTAGAATGCCTTAAAACATACATTAAATTATCCCCTTACTGATCCCCTGCTGTTCCCTTTCCCACACTTACGAGATCCTCCACTGATCTTTACTTCCTAGTCCCTCTCCATATAGGAAATATGAAATGGTTTAATTCAAGCCTCTAGAGCTCTCGCAACTCATTAACTGAAACTTGCTGCTTTGTGCATGGGTGGAATAAGCTGGCTTTACACATGAGATCCTTCCATGCATATGCATCCTTGGTTCGGCCGAGCAAGCATGCATATGTAGTGAATGGGGAGATGAGAGAAAGCTGCTGCCAGTCTCCTCTGGAAGTAGCTTATCTCCTAAGAACAAAAAGATCAGACAGTTGAAATCCAACGTGCCTGATCCTTATCTTCCCTGACATCACATTAGATGGTCGCTCGAAGTGGAGAGTCCAGTCTATACAAATCTAATGTGTATGGTTATGTTAAAGAATAGCTGAGCTATCCCTCATCTGTTGTCAATGGTGGATCCTGTGTTATCTGCCTCCAGGGTCATGATAGTGGTATTACCATTCATTATAATTCTGCATATAATTAGATGACTGCTGATCTGGAGAACAAAAGAAAAACATTTCCAGAGAACTGGTTTCATTTGACCCTCTCTTTTATGCTTCAAAAAGGAAAGATAAGTGCACCTTATACCATAGGTGCCAACTGTTGACAAGGGACATCAGAGAAATTATAAAGACAGGAACAAAAAGCAGCGTGAGTAGTGCACCACCAACTTTCCTTATGCTCCAGATATTTATATAGGACATGCCCCCATATAGCTGGCCAGCTAAGACCTGTTCTAGGTTGCTAATATAGCTTATATGCCAGCTAGACCTGCCAATAACCTTAATACAGTTGCTATGTTTATATGTTAAAGACAAAAGCATAGTTATTTACTGTGACTTCATGTTTTTCTATGTCATGTAACAGTTATATATTGTGTTCACAGAAGCAGAAAAGATAATATGCCTTTAAGATTCATTATATAATGTAAGGTAAGCTCAATGACACAGCAGACACAAAAGAAAGCATAGAGTTAAACTGTTGTTACTGAGCTGGAGGTAAGACCAATCACAGCCAGCCTCACACTGAGCAGGAGTCTTGGCCAATCACAGCCAATCTTACACTCAGCCTGTGTTGAGAATTCCCCTAGCTGGATTCACCAGGAGGAGAGTAGCTGAATAGACATTCACTCCACTAAGAGCTGTGTTTTATGGAAGCGAGAGGCCAAAATAGGTATTTATAACAGTTATATATATGTTTCTATTGTTAATGTAGTGATGAGAACTGTATACTGAACTAGTTATATATGTGTTTACGTACATTTACACCAACCATACAAATTGCAAATTGCATACAAACTGCAAACTGCTCATACCAGATCATAAGTAATTGTATAAAGCAAACTGCAAACCAAGTTGAGCAAGTAGAGCTATTGGTTAACTTCAGATATACCTCTCAGAGGGATCATAAAGTGCTTAAATAACTTAAAGTGAGAGTACAGATACTGAAGAGATAAATATATCCACTATTTTATGTTGAATGACAAGATTGAACAGTTGAACCACCATCTTATGCATACCGCCATTTTATGATACTTTATTCAACACGTGTTTTGTACATGGACTATCCGCTGCAGAGGCAGCAGTGTTATATATGAAGAAAAGTTGAAGTTAATAAAGAAGTTATTTCAAGCATTTGGTGTGCTCTTTAAACCTACTGTTTCCATAGAACACATACAGACCACATACCTGACCCCTAAATAAAGGTATAGATGCTGGCTATTCATACAGACACCAAACCAGATACTTCTATAATCAAACTTGTGAGGTCTTAGATTTCCAGTGATTTCCAGAACAACTGATCTCCATAGAACTATCACAACTACCTTTATGAGTTCTATCACTCTGTAAGAACATATGTAGCTGGAGCTTTATCTGGATATGCAGGGCTTTTTTTCTGGCGGAACGCACCGGAACGGCGTTCCACCACCTTTTGACATCGCAGCCTGCCATGCTCCAGCATCGCAGGCTGCGATGTATCAGCGGGGAGGGACTGGGAGGAGGAGCTGGGGGCCGGTGCGTTCACTGTGCTCCAGCCCCCAGCTCCAGTACAGTTATAAAATGTGTAAAATTAATAATGATTCTATTCATGCTGCCCCCTCTGTAGTATAACATTCAATATATCCATCCTACTCACAGGGCTACTGTTATCGTAATGCAGACGAGCGGCAGCATCACTGACTGATGTCACGTGCCTGCCCAGCCTACTTTATGAATGAAGCAGGCGGCGCAGGCACGTGACGTCAGTCAGTGACGCTGCCGCTCGTCTGCCCGGCCGGCCTGCATTACGATAACAGTAGCCCTGTGAGTAGGATGGATATATTGAATGTTATACTACAGAGGGGGCAGCATGAATAGAATCATTATTAATTTTACACATTTTATAACTGTACTGGAGCGGCAATGGGGGGTCTGTGGATGGCACTGTTAAGGGGGGGTCTGTGGATGGCACTGTTATGGGGTGGGGGGTCTGTGGATGGCACTGTTAAGGGGGGTCTGTGGATGGCACTGTTATGGGGTGGGGGGGTCTGTGGATGGCACTGTTAAGGGGTGGGGGGTCTGTGGATGGCACTGTTATGGGGTGGGGGGGTCTGTGGATGGCACTGTTATGGGGGGGTCTGTGGATGGCACTGCTAAGGGGGGTCTGTGGATGGCACTGTTATGGGGTGGGGGGTCTGTGGATGGCACTGTTATGGGGTGGGGGGGTCTGTGGATGGCACTGTTATAGGGTGGGGGGGTCTGTGGATGGCACTGTTATAGGATAGGGGGGTCTGTGGATGGCACTGTTATAGGATGGGGGATCTGTGGATGCCATCCACAAATCCCCCATAACAGTGCCATCCACAGATCCTCCACCCCATTAACAGTGCCATCCCCAGATCCCCCATTAACAGTGCCATCCCCAGATCCCCCATTAACAGTGCCATCCCCATCTGGGGGGTTTATTTGCTGGGCTGGACTTTTATAGCGCCCCCCCCCCCCCCCCCCCCCCAATTTTACTTGCATCCCTGTTCTCTAAAGGGGCGGTTTTAGGGGGCGGTCCTAGGGGTGGGTAGGAGCGTGGCCAGGGGAGGGGGGGGGGGGTGAGTTCCACCACCTTTTCTCTGAGAAAAAAAGCCCTGTGGATATGTATGGCTGGCACTCCGGATATGTATGACAATCACTATGGGTCATGCAGTATGCACTTTATTGCACGTGTTTACTTATCCATGACAAAGAATGCCACAAAGGTTTTTTTTTTCCAGATCACACAATTTCAGCACAGCTGTAGGATCAGTGATACCTTAGATCAGACAGAAATACTTGTGTATGACATGGCACTCTGACCCGTTCATGAAGATAGATTAGACAGCCTAGTGGGCATTGACCATAGTGCATGCCTCTTAATTACAGAGTTTAGTCTAATGAGATAGCAGCTGGTGGCAAGGCAGCGGGAAGTTTTGTGATAAATTAAGTTCTGTAAGATTTCAGCATCATATGGGAGTCTGAGGCATCTGCCCTTACACTGAAATAAAAAACATGCTTTAACATTGCACATATGTAAGGTTGTCATCTTTAGTCAGTCTGAGATATAGAGATCCATTTTACACGTCTGCTGAAGGTATGCAAATAACAAGCTCTGCCTCTAATGCTACCAGATGTTAGGTAGCTATCAATGGTCTACCTTTTAAAAGGCCTTGAGAAATGATTCGGATAATAATTAAGCCAGCATCTTATCTTCAGACAGCTGTTCTGGGGTGATTGCCCCTCATCAATGCACAGCAGAGAGTACTTGTTTAGGCTACTTTCACATCTGTGTTGTGCTGTACGGTTTTGAGAACCGGCACACGGTCTCAAAACCGCAGAACAATAGTTCCGTTTTGTTACCATTCATTGTCAATGGGGACAAAAGTGAACAAACCGGAATGGAGTGCACCAGAATGCATTCCGTTCTGGTTTGTTGCGTTCTCACGCGTTTTGTGTGCTGCCTGGGAAATTGAAGAAGCCGGATCTTGCACCAAAAAACATGTTCTTAACACGAAAAAAACTGTTCCGGCGCCCATTGACATGTCAAAAATGTTTTAGTGCTGGATCCGATTTCTTCATTTTCAATATAATACAACCGCATCTTTACTGAACAGTTGCAGCTGGTTGTAATATTATAACGGTTTTGAGATCCCCGTATCTCAAAACCGGACAGCAAAAACATAGAAAGTAGCCTTAACTGGGTGAGAACCAGCTGTCTGCAGATGCAATGCTGGGTTAATTATTATCCAAGTCATGTCTCGAGGCCTTTTTAAGGGTCGAACATTGACTTATAGGATAGCTGCCTTACATCTGGCATCGGGCAGAGTTTGTTAAAAGCTCATTTGAATTGCATTCCCCAAATCCTAACAGTAGCAACAAACACTTTTAAAATTCTCACTACCTCTAAATGGTTTGAACTTATTCTCCAAGTCAAATTCCTGTCTCCCAACTCTTGAGAGGTCAATCCGCAGTTCTGGACAAATAGCATATTCCTCAATAGTTTTACTGATCTGATAAATCTTATCTGTAACCGCATCAGGAGCAGGACCTAAAAAAAGAATAGCACCGTAAGTAAAATTACAAGCTTATGAACATAAAACATACTGTGCTTCGGAGCAGAAAGCAGATGTATATTGTAAGTCAACAGCTACTGTAGCAAATGACGTTGTCAGCATCTAGTGACAGAATTGGATGGGAAACTTTGGGCGCAGTCGTCAACATCTGCATCCAGGCTCATAAAGAAACACCTGCTTGGAACAACATTTGAAGGATTTATTAGACTGCAGATATGTGGTGGCAGTTTTATATGCAACTTAATGGATTTTCAGGGAGTAGCAGAATGAAAATCACAATTGTTTTTGAGGTTTTTAGGGAAATATTAAGATGTGTAAGGCTAGTTTCCCACCAGCGCTTAGGATCCAGCCGAATCTCTCTGCATTGCTGAATTGTGCGCAGTGGTTTTCTTGTCGCTGACTCTCTGCATATTTGCAAGGTTGCAGCCAGATCTCCGCCAGTCCCCATTATAGTTAATGGAGCCGGATTGTGGCGTTTAAGCTTCCGGCAATGCCGGAATGCAGAGAGATCCGGCAGGCTCTTCCCTGCTGGAACAGCCTGCCAGATCTTAAGCGCTAATGTGAAACTAGCCTAAGGATGAAAGTCAAATTTTGATAAAGCCACTTGTTTTTAAATATACTGCTCAACATTGATAATGCAACACCAAGAAAAAAAAAAGTTGTTGAATTATGGAAATCACAGGATCGATAACCATTTTAATGATATGTAAATCCTAAAAACAGGAAAAAAATATTCAAAACATCTCGATATACTCAGCTTTGAGAGTGAGCAGCAATAAGTGTGTGCAGAAATATACGCACTTATATGCACCATTTTTCTAATCAAATGATGCTTCTTATACAGAGGTTCGCTTCTGTGCACATCTTGATGTCATTCCAGTTCATTGTTGTCATTTCACCGGGACACGCAACGTTAAACAATGCAGACATCTTGGCCTAGGGGCATAGCAATTTGCCAGAGGGGTAAACCAAGGTCTCTCAGTTCAAGGATTCTGTCCCTCTCCGTTTGCGACAAGTGCAGATAACTGGCTTGTCGACAAAGGAAGCATCGCACATCACTAATCCCACACGACTTGATCCACACGACTTGAGGTTTCATGTGGCTAAAAAACGTTGCTTTCAATCTGATATTTATGACCCTCCGACAGGAGCTAGGTGCTTGAAAATTTGATCATTTACCTATATTAGCAACACCTGCTCCTCAATTTGCAGAACCTCACAGCTTGTCCTTCTTTGGTGTTTCAGTTTCCATTTTGAGTAGTGTAGTGTTCTTAAAGAGCATCTATCAGCATGATCAATCCTATTAAACCAAGTATACTGCCTGTTAGGGTTGATCATGTTGAGCTAAATCTTGCCTCAGCAGTTCAAATCTGTGTACCCATTTTACAGAAATATACACTTTATTCAGTATACTAATTTGGTGTTTGGCACATAAGGGGCAGGCCTAGCCCCTCAGAGCACTACTTTACCACCGCCTTTCAACCTTTTCCAGTCCTCCCTCCCTTGAGTGGCACGGCCAGGCATCCTCACTTTCTTCCTGCATGTCCTTATAATGACCGTGCATTCACCAGCACATGTACAGATTGGATCTTAGCATTAGGGGAAGTGTACTCTCCCCAACACTGAGATCTCAACTGTGCATGTGCCGATTCAACATTCACAGTTCACACATCAGCATCGGAGAAAGAACATGCCAAGATCATATCTGCCTATTCACTGGTGAATGTGCCAGAATTAAACGGCCAGGCAGGAATACAGTAAGGATGCCTGGTCCTGTCCCTAAAGGGGAGGGTGGAGTAGTAGGGGAAAGGCATGAGTAAAGCAGTGCTCTGATGTTCATAAAAACTATTGTGGAGCTAAGTATGGACTTATGCCTCGATCATTTTGACAAAAGTGCACTGGCGGTACAAATGCAGACACTACTCACACAAGCCATCAACAGGAAAACTCTAAGGTATTTTTCATAGCGTATGGGGTTTTGTTGCTTCTTCTTAGGAAAAATAAGTTCCCTACTACTAGTTAGCAGTGAAGACAGAGAGGAAGCAACTGAAAGGCTTCTCTGGGGTTGCAAGGAGTAAGAGCAAGAAGAATAATGTGACCCCTAGCTCAGAGGCACAGTGTCTAACTCAGAGGTGACATCTACAACATCTGCTGTCAATGAGAGAAGGAGTGATCCATCCAGTCCACAATCTCATCTTCTTTGCCCTCAATTATAATGTGGCACCTATTAGTAGCCAGGAAGAACTTTGGCCTACTAATACTACGTGCCAGATGGCTGGTGCCGCTACTGCTGCTACTACCCATTTTCTGACTCTTGGATGATAAGCCTGAGTCTTTTGTTTTGCACAACATTTTCTGGACATTTGTTTCCTATTATAAGGTCTATAAATAAAAAGTCAAGGGTTACCTATAAATGAAAAGCCTCGTGTTTGGTATACAGATTACTAAATGCTACTAGCAAAATTGCAAGTGTGTTTTCTGTAATTTAAAGAGAGAGGTGCAATTAAATGTCCCTCCCTTTCTACAAACATTGACATTGACAAGTTACTTTAAAAAAAAATCCAATTTTTGTGGTGAAATGTCTTTAAACGACATGGTCTGATGCAGTAATGTGTTCAAAAACACAGATAAAACAATGCAATGTTTGTGGTTAAATGCCTTTGAATTATGCATTCAATAACACGGATAAAACAATGCAATTTTTGCAGTGAAATGTCTGAACTACACGGTCTGAAGCAGTAATACGCTCACTAACATGGATATAACAATGCAATCAGGGGTGTAGCTATAGGGGAAAGCAGGGGAAGCTGCTTCTTTGGAGCCTGAACTCAAAAGGGGCCCACCCAGGATGAAGACTAAAAGGTTTTATTGTCAGGGCCCCCTTAACAGCGTTATACTATGACATTTTATACAGTGACACTGTAGGAAATGGATAGAGAGGCTGCCGGCCTCGTCTGAAAGAGCAATCTTGACTAGCCACAGGAGTGGGGGTTACATGGGAGGAGGGGGTTGTGAAGTAGTTTCTGTGGGGCCCAGTCATTTCTAGTTAAACCACTGAATTCAATGTCTTTGAACTATGCTTTCAATTACACTCGTTTAAAAAGGGTATAATACAACATGTTTAATAACATGGATATTATGCATTGTTATGGCTTTGGTAGAAAAAAAAGGGTAGTTGCTCAGCGTTTGCAGTAGAATGGTATTTGTGTGCTGGCAATAAGCCTTTGAACTCTAGTAAATTGAGTTGTCATTTTTTTAAGCTATCTGTTCATATACAGAACAAAATTGAGGTTATTTTTTCTTGCAGGGGGTTTTGTAATGCCGAACTAGATGCTAGCAGTAATTTTGTTGACCATCTCCTCACTCCCTCAAGGCTTTCCCTTAAGCTTTACCTAATCAGATTCCCTAAAATGTACCCAATTATATCTTCTTATTCTCTCTGTATTCTGCTTACATTAGTGGCTTGTGTCTATAATAGCTGTTTGTTAGCCAATGCCACATAATACCCTTCTAGGTTACAAGCTGCAGACAGAATTCTTTTGTCTCAGGAGCTGCCTGCCTACTTGCCCCTAATGGGCTCATGCAGGCTGTGTATCAGTCTCCCAACCAATCAGGGCAAGCTTTCCCCATTACTTTCTCCCAGTGTCATGTAATCCATCATCTTCTTTCCACCTTATGGTTTTCCCCGCCAATATTCACAGTCAAATGGTTCATGGCGTCAAAAATGAATGAAACATCTTCAGATCCATTTGGTGGACAAACTTTTGTGAAATTTGCAAAGAAATTCTATTCGTTTAGAAGCAATGTCTATTTTAGTTCTTAAACTTACCCTAGAAATGAAAACTTCACTGTTATTGGTTGCTATGGTTAACAAGGCCACATTTCAGTTTTGATAAATGAGGCCAATAATGGGGAAAAATATTTATTACTTTGCTCAGTACAAAGGTCAAATAGGAACATATGCAGAGTGTCAAAAATAATAATTCCCTTGTTACTGAATGAATAAATACTATACATGATGTATTAATATGTAGTATGTCGGTAATTTGTCACCATCTCCACCTTTAATTAATATCAGCAATTTAACTAGTAAATGTGAATTCCACCAACTTTCTAATATAACTTTGTATATATATTTTAAATCTTTTACCTCCATTGGCAACATTGAACTTGACCCCAAAATCTCCACCAGGCCCTCCTGGACTGTGGCTTGCTGTTAAAATAATTCCTCCGGTTGCCTTAATTTTTCTGATAATGCAGGAGACTGCAGGAGTGGACAGCAATCCATTCTGACCAATAACCAAGCGACCAATCTACATGCAACAAGAAACAGAAGAGAAATAATTATTAGTGTAGATGTTATTCTTATTATATAGCCATTTGTAATATACAGCATACATCATGTTATGGGCCTATCTAGCACCAGGCACTATGATCTGTCTTTCCTTGTTGAAGCTTGTTATAGAGTTATTTTTTATTAGGAATCATTGTAATACAAATAGGGGCCTTAAACACATGAATTTGGCTCTAGTGTTTTTTACTAGTAAAAAAAAAAAAAACCTTAGAAGAGCAGACTTTTTTTTTTGCCACCTATGTATTTTGTAGCATTTTTTCTGCCTTTTTTCGCATTGTGAGGCTTACCACTAGCATTTTATTCACAGAGTTTTTCCCTATAAAGGTGTTGGCAAAATGCCTGAAAAATGGCCTAGAGCTCCAGCATGTTACTTTTTATATATATATATTTTTTTTTTTTAAGAAAAAGACAAAAAAGCCACCTAATGAACAAAAACATCAGGAAGAAAAAAAAATACAAAAGTGCAGAAAAACATCAAGAAAAAGAACTTGTGAAAGAAACCAATGCATCTGGGAGCATCATAGCATAAATGGGGAGATACTGAGCTCCAGGACATACAGTTTTCCATATCTAATCCCTTTATGTTTTTCATATATTATACAACCACTGATACCATTTTGGCAGCCCGTGCACCGTATGCGGGAGGTTCAGCTCTGGATTCCCCTACTTCATGGGCAATATCAACTTGCTCAGGCCCCCTTCTCCAATTAATGTTTATCATAATAGTGAACTAGTCCTTGATTATTTATGCATTATGTTTTATATGAATGGTCTTTTTTTAGCTATCTATGAATATGGTTATACTATTTTTGTGAACATTGTAACCAGTGATGAAATGCAGTCATCGGGAGCAGCCAGTTCCGAGAACAGCCCGATGAAGGCCCCCGGTGGCTGTTCTTGGAACTGCCTGCTCCCGCTGACCGCACTTGTTTTCAGACCGGCTCGTGCACAGGCACAGGTAAGGGCTTACCTGTGCCTCGCCGGACTTGTGAAAAAAGATGGCAGCCCGCATATGTTCGCGGGCGAACAATGCGAACTGGCCATCACTGATTTGAACCTCTACTTAACGTGCTGTGTAATTAATCAATCCTAGTTCACACCTTCCTGTCATGGGGAGGTTCCTTGTGGTCCTCCATTGCCAAGAGCTAAGATTAATGCGTCTCATTTTCCATTTACGGCACTGTTATACAAATGTATATTATGATAGCACTACTTTACTGTACATAGTGGTACATGGTGGATGACACAACTAAACACAACAGGGGGCACATCAACAAGGCTATACTTAGAATGAGGGGCTCCAAGAACCTAGAAACTCCACTCAGAGAAAACCTCTAGCTAAGGCTACTTTGACACTTGCACTTTCCCTTTCCGCTATTGAGATCCGTCATAGGATCTCAATAGTGGGGGAAAACGCTTCAGTTTTGTCCCCATTCATTGTCAATGGGGACAAAACTGAACTGAAGGGAACGGAATGCACCAGAATGCATTCCGTTCCGTTCTCATACTATCATTGGATGCGGAGCAAGATGGATCCGTCATGACCTACAATGCAAGTCAATGGGGACGGATCCGTTTTCTCTGAAACAATAGAAAATGGATCCGTCCCCCATTGACTTTTAATAGAGTTCATGATGGATCCGTCTTGGGTATGTTAAAGATAATACAACCAGATTTGTTTATAACGGATGCAGACGGCTGCATTATCAGTAACTGAAGCGTTTTTGCTGATCCATGATGGATCCAATTGTAAAATTGTTCAGTTTTCACCAATGAATATGAACACATGCACAAAAAAAATGCAAATTTGTACCATGTCAAGTCATAGGTGACATGATTCCTACACAGGGGAAGCCAATGTAGAATTAGAACATTGAGAAAAATCCTATGATAATTTAATCTTCGTTGTTTTAATGATTAACTTGCTATAAACATATAAAGTGCTGTCCACAACACAGGAAATGAAATAGGCAATTTAAAATGGCTGTTCGAGCTATTGTATATAGCAGAGTGCATTATTTTGCAACCTTATTAATTTGTGAATTTAACCCTTTCCCGGAGGAGCCATTTTCCCTTTTTGTGTTCTTGTTTATTGCCTTGTACCTTCCAAAAGCCATAAAAAAAATTATTTTTCCCCTCACATAGCTTGCTTTTTGTGGGTCATGTTGTATTTTTCATGGTATCATTTAATATTCCATACAATGTAGTGGGAAGCCGAAAAAAATACTAGCATAGAAACATAGAAACATAGAATGTGTCGGCAGATAAGAACCATTTGGCCCATCTAGTCTGCCCAATATACTGAATACTATGGATAGCCCCTGGCCCTATCTTATATGAAGGATGGCCTTATGCCTATCCCATGCATGATTAAACTCCTCCACTGTATTTGCAGCTACCACTTCTGCAGGAAGGCTATTCCATGCATCCACTACTCTCTCAGTAAAGCAATACTTCCTGATATTACTTTTAAACCTTTGCCCCTCTAATTTAAAACTATGTCCTCTTGTAGCAGTTTTTCTTCTTTTAAATATTCTCTCCTCTTTTACCTTGTTGATTCCCTTTATGTATTTAAAAGTTTCTATCATATCCCCTCTGTCTCGTCTTTCTTCCAAGCTATACATGTTAAGGTCCTTTAATCTTTCCTGGTAAGTTTTATCCTGCAATCCATGTACCAGTTTAGTAGCTCTTCTCTGAACTCTCTCCAAAGTATCAATATCCTTCTGGAGATATGGTCTCCAGTACTGAGCACCATACTCCAAATGAGGTCTCACTAGTGCTCTGTAGAGCGGCATGAGCACCTCCCTCTTTCTACTGGTAATTCCTCTTACTATACACCCAAGCATTCTGCTAGCATTTCCTGCTGCTCTGTGACATTGTCTGCCTACCTTTAAGTCTTCTGAAATAATGATCCCTAAATCCCTTTCCTCAGATACTGAGGTTAGGACTGTATCACTGATTTTATATTCTGCTTTTGGGTTTTTACGTCCCAGGTGCATTATCTTGCACTTATCAACATTAAATTTTAGTTGCCAGATTTTTGACCATACCTCTAGTTTTCCTAAATCCTTTTCCATTTGGTGTATCCCTCCAGGAACATCAACCCTGTTACAAATCTTTGTGTCATCAGCAAAAAGACACACCTTACCATTGAGGCCTTCTGCAATTTCGCTGATAAAGATATTAAACAATATGGGTCCCAGAACAGATTCCTGAGGTACCCCACTGGTAACAAGACCATGGTCTGAATATACTCCATTGACTACAACCCTCTGTTGTCTGTCCCTCAGCCACTGCCTAATCCATTCAACAATATGGGAGTCCACGCAGAAAGACTGCAATTTTATTGATAAGCCTTCTATGTGAGACAGTATCAAAAGCCTTACTAAAGTCCAGATAAGCGATGTCTACTGCACCTCCGCCATCTATTATTTTAGTCACCCAATCAAACAAATCAATAAGATTAGTTTGACATGCTCTCCCTGATGTAAACCCATGTTGTTTTTCATCTTTCAATGCCATGGGATTTTAGATGTTCCACAATCCTCTCCTTAAGTATGGTTTCCATTAATGTCTCCACTATTGATGTCAGGTTTACTGGCATATAGTTGCCTGATTCTTCCCTACTACCTTTCTTGTGAATGACGAGATGGAATAGTAAAAAAAAAAAAAACAATTAAGCCATTGTTTACTATGTTTAGTTATTACAACATTCACTGTGTGGTAAAAGTGACATGCTACCTTTATTCTGCAGATCAGTACGATGATAGCAATACCACATTTATATAGTTTTTTTTACTTAATACTTAAAAAAATAAAATAAAGAACTTTGAAAAATGCTTTTATTGATACCATTTGGGGTATGTATAACTTTTTGCTAAGGTTTTATTCCATTTCTTGGGAAATGAAGTAAAAAAAAAACATATTGTAGTGATAACTGTGATCTTTATTTTTTATTTAGATATCTAAAATGGGCAAAGGGGGTATTTGAATTTGATTTGCTTTTTTATACTTACATTCGCATCAGTTTTACTTATTGAAACATGCGGACAAAAATACAGTAAAAAGGTGGCTAATAGTAGAAAATCACTTGGACTAGATTTATATTTAAATTTACCACATTTTCTATATGAAAAAAATGTTTTTTTATCCAGTAAAGTGCTGGGTCTTTCCTGTTTTCTTCGGTGTAGAGACTGGTAAATGACATCAGCCTCTATTCTCTGTTCCACAGAGAAGACTTTGTCGCCATTTAATTTCAGGAGCCAGAACAGTGTCAGCAGTGGTTTCAGACTATCTCTCCTCCCATGTTCCTTTGGGTAGAAGAAGAAATCTGATGTTGGTAATTTACGGTATGCCATCTGACTACAGCTAAGTGTTGCCACTGATAATTTTCGCAGAAACAAAGTGTCAGGACTGAATATAGTTAACTCGTCAAAAAATAAGCCTGGGGAGTTGCTTTAAGTATTTGGCTCTTGAAAGTATTTGGGATTATTACTTCTTGATTCTTGGTAACAGTAACTAAAGTTGGGAGGATTAAACTTGTTATTTTCAGCTCACTTAATTAATACATCCTTAATCTAACAACACCGTTGCTATATCTGCCTGTAATTTGTTGACCGACACTACAACTATTCACAAATTCAAATATTAACATTGTCAAAATCACTTTTTAATGAAGCAGGAAAGGGGATGGACTGGGAAAGATAAACTGGGCAAATACTGAAAAGCATTCACAGGAAATATTCAATATTTCATCATGCTCTGTGGCTTATAAAGGGGAAGTTAATTACCAAAGTATTGATTTTTGCAGTTGTTTAGTCCTCAGAGAAAGGCACAAATTCATAACAAAGTGCTTGTACTGTTAAAGAGGGTGTCTGAGATAATTAAAAATGCCCTTTCCAGCATGTCACCGTGCACGGTGCTGGTGGTTCTCCTGCCACTGTTTGTTTACAAATAGCAGCAGAGACGTGCTGAGATTGGGCATGTGACCACTGCAGCCAATAACTGTCCTCAGTGATAGACTGCTGAGGACAATAATTGGCTGCAGAGGTGCCCTAACCAAGCACCTGCTATTTTTAAACAAATAGTGGCAGGAGAACCAGACCAGCACAGCAAAGAATGACACTGGAGAAATGAGTATAACGTGCTTTTGAACTTTGTGATTAAATTTTTTTAAACTATGTTAATGTTTGTCCAAGATCTTTAATTCATTTAGCCAACCCCTTTAAAGAGGAACTGTCACTACTCCTGACATGTCTGCTTTAGAGCTCATGCTCATGACCATATGTATTTTGCGGTCCGCAAAAAATACGGATGACGTCCTTGGGAATTCCATATTTTGCAGGACCTGAACAGCTGGCCCTTAATGGAACAGTACTATCTTTGTCCGTGATGCGAACAATAATAGGACATGTTTTATTTTTTGCGGAATGGTTCCTCATAGGTGGATTATCTTCCATGACAGAGAAGCTGTGGAGTCTGTGTCTTGAGAGCCGCATGCTGGGGAAATAGGCCTCTAAAGCCTGCTGTGGACTGCGGGTGGAAAACTACTGACCAGTGATTTCCTCATTAACCGCAAGCAAAATCGCATGTCCAACAACAGAGTTAAATCCTTGAATCTTTGATTGCCAAACCCGCCCTACACCTCTGGGCTATTTTGGGCGGTCTATAAATAGTCAGTCCAAAAATGGGAGATCAGCTGCCACTGAGGAAGGGGTAAGAGGTCCCCGAAACGCGTCTGGCATAACCAGCTGAGAACTCTCACCGGACTGACAAGAGGCCTTTACACGGATGATCTATTAAAATCTTACGAATAATTGGAGCGCTCTAAATAAGAAAAAAAAATTTGGATCATATTTTCGGCACCAAGTTCCCGCGATACCCTGCTGCGAGATACAAGCCTGTTATCTGATACAGACCATGTGATATGCCGGCGTCTGCCTGAACAGCGTGGAGAAACAAACACAGCAGCAGCTTTTATGTCGGGCATGTAATGCCGTATCTTGGGACACGAAAATTTCAACCCACCTAGAAGCAGGTAAGACCTGTATAGGCGGTCATTACAGTGCATATTAGTACTTGATTCACTATTATGGACAGGAACTAAGGTCTGGACATTTAAATCACAAGTAAATCGCAACTGTATCCAGGATTGCTTTTTCCATTTAAGGACGTTTTGGCCTACAAGCCGCAAGCCACAATTATATAAATGCCCCTCATGCGGACTTTTGAATCAACACAAAGATCCAGTTAGTCTCATTGGGAAGTAATCTTTATTTCTTTTAGAAATTACTTGCACATCTGATAGATATTGCACGTTTTTCAATATTTAATGTGTGTTAGCATGCACGTGTTCGATTGATGTTTTTATGTGTTTTATAGTGTCTTATTAATATTAGTTCATTGATTAAATTGAGTGTGATCACCTTATATATTGTGTACTCATTTGTAACCACACATACAGAGTGCCAGTCCGCAATTTATAAGCAATTCCAATATTTTTCTCTGTACGGGTGATACAGATATTTGGACTGACCTGTTCCATGTCACGTAAGAGTGAGCTATTCCTACCACCCTTTTTCTCAACATTTGGTTCCTCATACTGTCCGCAAATAAAACGGAATGGTCACAGAAAGAAAATACGTTTGTGTGTATGAGCCCTTAGTAAATAATTATACTACAAATAAAGTCCTGGAGCATCTTTTCATATACTGTATTTCTGTTACTATCTTCTATTACTCCTGCTATGTTTATGATTAAAGAAACAACTGGGTGTTACCAGTAAGGGGTGTGTCCCTGCAGAGTCTGACACTGTCCAATCAGACTGTGCAGGGAGGCAGCCCCAGCTGGTAACACTTAGCTGTACAATTTTTCCTAAACTTCTAGCAGAAATATGAGAGGAATGGTACAATATACAGCTAGAAGAAAATTGATAATACATATTATACAATGTACCGCAGCCTATTGAAGAGCCATCAGACCCACTGGATCTTCAAGAACCAAGTGGGTCTGAGTCCAAAAAGTGTTAAAAAAAAGTGAAAAAAGAGGACATGGCTTTGAGCGGACGCATGCTGTGAGAGCTCATCGTTCCCGGCCACCCTCACGGCTACTGAAATCACTCATTATCTAGGTTCATAAGAAGGAAACTTCGCCTCCTCGGTCCAAGCTCTGGACACCACCACAAATACTCTAACACAACGCCAAGAGGACCAACAAAATGTGGTGGCCAGTAACACACAGCAAATCCAGCTTCTATATGATATAGCAGATGATACGGAGGACTGCCGCAACAGTATTTGGTTACGGGGGCTGCCAGAAACATTTAGGTCGACAGAGCTTATTATGACTGTTAAACACATCTTTAATTCTATTTTACAAAAGCCTCCAGAAGCTCCTTTGAAAATAGATTGCGCTCATCGCACTCTGGGCCCTCCTAGCACCAATCCAGCTAGGCCGTGGGATGTTGTATGCAGAGTTCATTACTTTCAGACCAAGGAGGAAATCATTTGACAGGCCCGACTAAAAGGGGTCATTGAATTTGATGGAGCCCCTATCCAACTCTTGGCATATCTTTCCAGGTCCACCCTAAGTGATGAGCGCTGTGCCCTCTGCTGGAGGTGCTGGGGGAGCACAGTCTGCCATATTCCTGGGGGTATCCATTCTCACTACAAGTCCATAAGGGGTCCACAACGCACGTCCTGTGTTCCCCTTCAGACTTACTGGACCTGCTGAAAACGCACTACTATTCATCCTGGACTGGCCTTTGGTGCTGGCACTGCCTCAGCGACCTATGAGGAGACGACGACCATCCTCTTCATTCTCCCGCCAGGAGCCATACTCGGAGCGGCAGCACCTCACCACATTGGATCCAGACGTCTCCGGCAAGACCCTTCTAGTCACCACGGAACCGCCCACTGTTTTCCTTGTTGGTTCCTCACAAGTAGGCCCTTGTGAATGGGGATGTCCTCGCCTTCTTTGGGACAGAGGACATTGCGTTAAGGTTATTTGCCTCTTCCGAACTTAGCCTCATTGGCTTGCTCATATCTGCATACAGGTTGTTAAGGGGGTGTCACCGGCTTACAGATTGTACCTGTTTACCGGTTCTGGCACTGGTTGTTTTGGAGCTGGACCTCTCATTTTTATCTTCATTTACTGGGGTTACTTAGTATTTTATGTTTTAATATGCTCTCATATGTGTTGTGCTTTACTCTCCTTTTTCCGTACTGTCCTTCCCCCCTCTATACGCTGTTGCCCTCCCTTTTGACATGCCCTATGTCGTGCTGTTACTTGGGGGTCATAGTTAACCCCTAATTCTACCAGGCTCTGCCATTATGTGTGAATATTTTTCTCAATCTGCTCTACCCCCTCGCTTATATGGGATCGAGATCTCAAGCACCCTCATGCTGCCCCACTTCATGCTGTGGTTACTAGCAGCCACTTAGACCTGGGGAGCCTTAGATAGGTAGAGATCCAGATGAAATCCCCCATCTGTGCGAGATAGGGTTTTCCTCTCTTATTTCCTCCTCTTCCCCATCTCATGTCTCGCTCACCTTAAGTGCTTCCTTTCTCTTGTTATAATACATTTATGTTGTACAAGCGTGAGGTGTACCCAGGGCATATAGTTATCGCTTTACTGGGTTTGTTTTTGTTTTTTCTCTTTCTCTCCCCTTTCCTACCCTCCTTATCCCCCTAACCCCACACACAGTTTTTGGAGGGTGACCGACACTTGTTTCTGTGACAATGTCCACCTTACAGCTTGGCTCTTCGAATGTATGGGGGTTCGACACTCCAGAGAGCAGATCTCAAATTCTGCACCATATGCATAGGACACATGTCCATATCCTTTTGTTACAAGAAACCCGCTTTCGAACTGAACTTGTTCCAGAGCTCCGCCATAGGCAGTTTACCCAGTGGTTCCATAGCACCAATCCCATCTGAAAATCCAAGGGGGTCAGTATTGGGATACACAAATCCCTTCCTGCCTCTGTTGTTACTTTCTTGAAGCTAAAGATATGAGAAAGTACTAACCATTGCCAACTTTTATCTCCCCAATCAGGACCAGGCCTGTGTGCTTAGCTCACATCTGAGCAGGCTGGAAAACTTTGCAGAGGGACAAGTGATTGTGGTGGGGGACTTCAATTTAACACTGGATAGGACCTTGGACTCTGCCAGGTCTCCTCTTCCACCATCACAGCTTTCTCTTCTACAAAACAAACTACATAATCTTAGACTGGTGGATGTGTAGAGGATCCTCAATCCTAAATTACTAGATTACACATACTATTCCACTGTCCACAACATGTACAGACGAATTGATTATTTTCTAATCAACCACCATCTTCTGTCCTGGCATCCATGCTCTTCCATTGGCCCCACCAACTGGTCAGATCATGCTCCAGTCTACTTGTTTCTGGTTCTTCCTGACATCTCCCATAGGGAATGGACATGGTCCCTTAATCCTAATTTACTTAATGATGTCGCCAGCATTGCAGCTGTTCAACAGTCCATCTCCAATTTTCTGCTCCACCATACCAATGAACCAACCCCACTCCCCATCCAATGGGAGGCACTTAAATGTGTTATCAGAGGGGATTTTATTCAGCAGGGTTTAAGATTGAAAAAAGAGATATCCGCCACAATAAGTAGAATCCTGACTCTTATTCAAGAACTGGAGACTACTCACAAATGCTCTAGGGACCCCAAGGTTCTTGCTTTAGTGTGGGAGGCCAGGAATACCCTTAAAAACTCCCTAGACCAGGCCTATGTTAGACACAGGGAATGCACTAGGCGTTATTTTTATAAGTTCTCTAATAAAAGTGGCAGTGCTCTGGCTAAGTTCTTACACCCCCATCCACCTAATACCTTCATATTTAGCAGGATGCAGTTAGGCCTTCTGAATTTGGGGCATAACAGGGTTTCGGTACAGGTGGGGTGTATTTAAAGTTGTGCAGAAGCAGCGCTCCTGATCTAATAGTATGGGAGTGAGCAACAGTCTGATAGTCAGCATGGTGCACCATATGTTACTGTGTGCCTGGCAACTTACAGAAGCCTTATTGGTGTGCGTCTGGAATACTAAGCATCCATCTCCTTCATGGATGAAAGGTTTGTGAGTGATATTGTGAGTTCATCAGTATTTTGCTGTCCACAACTCAAGAAAGTCTCTATTATATACCAATGGGGTCTGGCTGTGTCCTGCAGTAAACTAGTGATTAAGGGCTCCTCATTCACATGGAATTTTGCGGTCCCCAATGCACAGGCACCATCCGTACGGCTGCCACAACGGGACCCATTTAACTGGAATGTGTCTGTGATCCGTCTGCACAGCAAAAAAATAGGACATGTTATATTTTTTTGTAGTGCTGAGACACGGAGAGAAACCCGTGCTGAGTTGTGCACCTGAGGGATGCACACGGCCGGTGAACGCATATTGCAGACCCGGCCGTGTGCATGAGCCTTCACACTGTATAACTTTTTTCAGTGACATGGAGCTTAATTTTAATCATTAATACTTGCTACCTATAGGAATAAATTTTGCTGTGTAAAAATGCAAAGTAGATTTAATCCTTTAAAGGGTGTTCGATTTATCCCCTATGCCCTGGATGGGGGTGAGTCTGATTGGTGTGATCTCTCAAAAAATACAACTTGTCAGTTGTCACACAAAAAAACAGGCCCTAACAGGGTGTCGAAGAGAAAATATACGTTATATAAGTTAAATCTCTGAATACAACAATAAAAAAAAAAATATAACATGCCCTTAAGGCCCACACTGGCTACGTCCTTAAAAGGGCTGTGTCAAGTTTTTACATCTACCCACTCAGTGGTGTACAACCATTTTTGTGACTGAGCACAGGTAGTTAAAGCTCAGGGCAGAAATAGTGTGCTCAGGAGCTGGGATTCCTCTGTCCTCCGATCGGTACCCCCCAGATGCAATTGTGCAAATGTCCCATCTGCTATTGTATCCTGCCTGTCAGGATCCCTATACACTCTTCCTATGTCACAAATAGTGTTGACTGAATCAAAGCCAAACAAATTGACTTTGATCCGAATTTCAGGAAAAATTTGATTAGCTGTGAGTCGAATCTCCTCGCTCTCCGTGGTAACAAATCAATTTTTCCTGAAATAGCTGTAAAAAGTAAATAAAATACTCACCTCAGGGGAGAGGCCGTTGTGGCCATCTTGATAGAAGATACAGCACAAAATCTTGCGCGGGGTGACGTGTGACGTCACCACGCCAACGCACTGGCCAAGTGCGGTGACCGTTACCGCTCAAGATTTTGCATAGTATCTTTAATAAAGATGGCTACGACAGACTCCCTGCAAGCAAGTGGATAAGGCGAGTATGGCATCTGAGGGGTTCATTGACATGATCGGCGTTCCCCGTCATTGCGCCAGCTACATACTAAGGAATGTACTAATTCATCACAATTCGAATTGCACTAATGCACAAATTCATCACAATCAAAAAGTTGCATGTGTCCTAATGAAATCATTAAATCGCCCCACAAACAGATCGCCCCACAAAAAATTAGCTCTTGCACAGTGCTGTTTGAATGAAGCAATTATTTTTTTCTAAAAAGAGCGTCATAATTTTTAACTAGTAAAACATAAAAACACAAAAACTATTAATTTGTAACTTCATAATTGTACTACCCAGGAGAATAAAGTTAAAATATCCTTATTACTGTGCAGTGAACACTGTGAAACGAAACCCTAAAACAATGGCAGGATTACGTTGTTTTTAAGACTGCTGCCCCCAGAAAGGTTTAAAAGTTATACAATACAGTAGAGATACCCAAAAAAGTATAACTTGTCCCACATATAACAAGCCATCATATGGCTAAAGTAGGTTAATGGAAAAATAAAAAAGTTACAGTTTAAAAAAACAGAGAAGCAAGAATCGCTGGAGCCTTAGGCTTTGTTCACATCACCGTACAGCCTTTCCATTCTCCTGCTCCGTTAAGCAGCAGGAGAACGGAAAGGACGGATTCTGCACATAACTTAGCCGAACGGAAACTAAGGACGCCATAGACTATAATGGGGTCCGTTAGGTTTCCGCTCAGAAGATGATTTTGTAGCGGAGACAAAAATTGTGCATGCAGGACTTTTGTCTCCGTTTAAAAAATCTTCCTCTGAGCAGAAATCTTATGGACCCCATTATAGTCTGTGGGGTCCTTAGGCTTCGTTCGGCTTAGTTACAGTATGTGCCGAATCCGTCCTTTCCATTCTCCTGCTCCTAAACGGAGCAGGAGAAAGGGAATGTGAACAAAGCCTTAAATGGGTTGTCCATTGTCCAGCTTTTTGACTTTTTAACTTTGACTAGCAGCCTGGTGTACTTGTTGAAATAAAAAAAAATAAAAAATCATACTCACCTGCTCCATTCCGGCTCCCTGGCTCACTTCAGCAGTCCTCTGGTCCCTGTTCCATAAACGTACGTATGTCACCACTGGGGCCAATCATTGGCTGGGGCAAAACACATGACCCATACTTCGGTATTTATTTTCATTTAGTGACATGGGAAATTAACACAAAAGTCACAAATAAGATGTTTAACATAAAAAATGTGATTTAAACAATTGATTTTCTGCTTACATATTTTCTTTAAAGGTCATGTTTTAATAAAAAAAAATATTTTAGCATATGTTACTGCTGCAGCAGCATTATGCATAAAGCAATCTTTAGTTTCTTCACATACCACTGTTTTCCTTGAGTTTTTCCCTTAGTTACGGCTGTTTAAACATTTACAATATGAGGACCTTCTCAAGAGGGCTCCTCTGCCAGTTCTCTGAGGCCAAAACTGCTTTCCCTCACTTCCCATACACACTTGCTGTAGACAGCATCTCCCTGCCAGCCAATCAGATTGGGTTACTGAGAGACACGCCTCCTCACTCTGAAGCCTAATGCAAGCATGCAGCGTGAAGGACTGCCCTTCTGTTTACACTAAAGGGAAGACAGACAAGCCCTAGCAACGGTCTTTTAATCTTTTAAGGGAGCAGTGGAAAGGGACAGAGGACATTAATGAAAGCTGTTATTATAATGTAGTTACACATCTTTTGACAATCATTGACAGACTAACTCAGGTATACATGCCTAGCTGTAATAAACTAGCAAATAAAAATATGACAGTTACCCTTAAAAGACACAGCCAGTCTTAGCCTTAAAGGGGCTGGCCACCTTTTGATGAAAATTAATGAAAAGACGAGAAGAAAACTGGTCTGGGAGGCTACCAAGAGGCCTACAGCAACATTAAAAGAGCTGCAGGAATATCTGGCAAGTACTGGCTGTGTGGTACATGTGACAACAATCTCCCCTATTCTTCATATGTCTGGGCTATGGGCAGGGGCGTAGCTAAAGGCTCGTGGGCCCTGGTGCAAGAGTTCAGCTTGGGCCCCCCTTCCCTCAAACCTTCGTGCTGCATGAGGCAAAAATTGAAACTGCCCCCCCCCCCTCCATACCAAATTCTTAACCTAACCCCTTCTATTCAACCTTGCATACACTTTCTATAATACCAGTGTCTTTTTATGTGCCACAAGGGTCTTTGGGCCCCTCAGGCTCCTGGGCCTGGTAGCGACTGCTACCTCTGCACCCCCTATAGCCACGCCCCAGGCTATGGGGTAGAGTAGCAAGACGAAAGCCTTTTCTTATGAAGAAAAACATCCAACCCAGGCTACATTTTGCAAAAAAACATCTGAAGTCTCCCAAAAGCATGTGGGAAAAGGTGTTATGGTCTGATGAAACCTAGGTTGAACTTTTTGGCCATACTTCCAAAAGATATGTTTGGCACAAAAACAACACTGCACATCACCAAAAGAACACCATTCCCACAGTGAAGCATGGTGGTGGCAGCATCATGCTTTGGGGCTGTTTTTCTTCAGCTGGAACTGGGGCCTCAGTTAAGCTAGAGGGAATTATGAACAGTTCAAATACCAGTCAATATTGGCGCAAAACCTTCAGGCTTCTGCCAGAAAGCTGAACATGAAGAGGAACTTCATCTTTCAGCATGAGAACAGCCCAAAGCATATGTCCAACAAACAAATGGCTTCACCAGAAGAAGATTAAAGTTTTGGAGTGGCCCAGCCAGAGCCAGACCTGAATCCGATTGAAAATCTGTGGGGTGATCTTAAGAGAGCTGTGCCCAGGAGATGCCCTCGCAATCTGACAGATTTGGAGTGTTTTTGCAAAGAAGAGTGGGCAAATCTTGCCAAGTCAAAATGTGCAATGCTGATAGACTCATACCCAAAAAGACTGAGTGCTGTAATAAAATCAAAAGGTGCTTCAACAAAGTATTCGTTTAAGGGTGTGCACACTTATGCAACCATATCATTTTATTTTTATATTTTTTCTTCCCTCAACTTAAAAGATTTCAGTTTGTTTTTCAATTGAGTGGTACAGTTTATAGGTCACATTAAAGGTGGAAAAAGTTCTAAAATTATTTATCTTTGTCTCATTTTTTTTACATCACAGAAACCTGACATTTTACCAGAGGTGTTTAGACTTTTTTTTATATCCACTGTATATACATTTTGTTAACCCTCTGTAGTTTGAAGTATTTGGCGGCTCTTGGAGCAGGATGCTGCAAGCGCTGCTCTCTTTCAAATGAAAGTAATACTGGAGAGTGTGTAAATTGTGCTGGTCAGATCATCATACCGAAGTAAAAGTGTCCAGACCAGTGGACCATATAGTGCTATTTTCAGATGTTTTCCTTTGTGATTAAGAGGGAAAACCTGTGTATGAACTGTTATGACATATGGACAGAAGATGTCCTAATGAAAAACATTTTTGTTGTGTTTTCTCTATATCGGAATCCCAATTCTATGAAAAATCCAATAAGTATATCTAAGGCCCCATTCACACGTCCGCAATTTCGTTCCGCAATGTAGACCCGCACTTCCGGGTCCGCATTTCCGTATATTTGATGTTGCGGGCAAACTTCCAAACCTTGGGGCAATGCAATGATTCCACATTTGTGGTCTGTATAATTGTCAGCCACAATGCACTTTACAGCCTATGCTTTAGGGATTTTTTTTATTAATTTTTCCGGGAGTTTAATATTGATGACCTATCCTGAGAAAAGGTCATCCATGTCAGATCTGTGGCGTCCCACACCGGCTGTTAGAAGAGGCTGTTGTGCTCATTGGAGCTCTAGTGAGCGCAGCGGCCTCCTTGCAGCTTAACAAGCAAAGCGCCATCCATTGGATACAGGTTGTGCTCGGTATTGCGTCTCAGCCCCTTTAAATTTAATAGTGTTGGGTGCGAATATTTGAATTGCAAATTTTAAAATAATTCAAAAATTTTGAATATAGTGCTATATATTTGTATTTGTGAATATTCTAGATTTTTTTTCATCTGAACCCATGATCCCTCCCTGCTTCTTGCTTGTGGGCCAATGAGAAGGCTGCAATGTCTTTGTCTTTGCTTAGCAACATCCCTAGCAACCAATAGGAAAGTTGCCTACCCCTTACTGTATAAGAACCTCCCCAGCAGACATTTTCTACCGTTTTTTGCAGTTCTGAGAGAAACAGCAGTGTTATTGCTGTGCTCTGTGCTTTCCACTCATTATATTAGATAGATAGTTAGTTAGCTTTTATATATAATACAGATAGTTAGTGGGAGATAGCCAGAGTAGGTTAGATAGTTAGATAGCTTATATATATAATACAGATAGTGGGAGATGGTCAGTGTAGGTTAGAGCCTGATACAGTGTAGCTGATATGTTCCAGTGCAGGGTGTTAGGTAGTGTGATAGGTTCTGCTGTCCATACATACTGTACATGCTACAGACATAGTGCTGTGATGTCACAACAATACTTAGTGTATCAATCAGTAATATGTAGTCAGACCTGCTAAAATGTGAAGCTGCACGTATTGCGCCAAAATATACGCATCATTAATTGCTGGTTTGCGCAATCGCGAATATATTGGAGCACTCTATCTGCATATAAAGCTATTGTAATGTTTTGCCGTGCCAACCATTTTCTCCAGTCTTAGGAAACCTCTAGCAGCTTGAAAAATTTTGCAAAAGTCACCCACGCCTGTATTGCATGTGTAATATGCGCATATTAAATTGCCGATTTTTGCAATCAAGAAAATAATGGCGAATTCTCGAATTCGCTAATTTATCACAAGTATTCACGAAATATTGCAAATTCGAATATTTCACCTGCCGCTCATCACTTGAATGAGATGGAGCTGCACCTAGGCCACATTACTGATGAACGTGATGTAGAAAGACAGCTCACTGGAGCACCGTGGCATCCTCAAACAGCTGATCGTGAGGATCCCCTACCGATCAATGTCAAAATCCCAGAAAACCCCTTAGTATATTATTGCTGTTTTTTGTGGATTCTATTAAAGAACACAGAGAGAAAACTTCCGGTTCCGGCGCCGCCATGTGAAGCAGCTTGGAAGCGAAGCTCCCCAGTTATCCACCACAAATCGCGACATAGCGCCCGGGCATCCTTCTTTCTGCGGTGAGGAGGAAGATTTTAGGGTGCGACCACTTTGCATGGATCGCTACCTGGTGAATATGGGCAAAAAGTTAAAGAGCAGAGTGCTTTCGTCGCCGCTGCAGCAGGACGAGACGTCTAATGACATGGCGCCGATCCCAGATGCCGCGGACGTGGCCGGGACCCTAACCCAGACTGGGCATCTAACAGAGGGGAATGAGGTACACAATGTTCTACCGGACTCCCTGATAAAATATATTGACTATAAGGCACTAGCAGTGGAAGTAGCTGCTCACTTGGCCCCAGATCTGCGTGAGACTCTGGCCACTTCGGTCACACATGTGATGCAGCAGCTACAGGACGCTGTACAACAGCACGATGCTAGGCTGGATGTGGCCGAGTCAAGAATACAAGTGATGGAGGACACTGCAGAATCGGTCCTGCACAAGCTACAAAAAGTCCTCACAGAAAATAAAAGGTTGGGCGAAAAGGTGGAAGATTTAGAAAACCGCTCCAGACGCAATAACCTGAGACTGGTGGGGCTGCAAGAATCGATTCCGGTGGGGGAGCTTATGGCCATATGTGAAAGTGAACTACCTGGTATCCTGGGAATTTCACGCCATTGCAAGGTGGAGCGCGCGCACAGAGTGGGCCCGAATAACCGCGGGGAAGACCGTTTGCCTAGCAGACCTCGGCAGGTCATCATGCGATACTTGGATTATTCCGACAAGGAACTTATCCTCAGAGCGTATAAAGCACGCAAAGGCCCTGTTTTTCTGAGAGGGGCGAAAATCCTATTGTTTGGGGACTATTCTGTGGAGGTTTCTAAAAGGCGCAAGGCTTTCTCCCCGATCTGTACCCAATTGCACAACAAAAATATCAGGTTTGCCTTGATTTACCCGGCTTCATTGCGAGTTTACCGCCCAGATGGCTCCTCCACGTTGTATCACTCCCCTGATGAGGCGTCCAGATCCCTGGAGAGAAGTGCGTCACCTCCTCGAGACCTGCAGAGATCGCCGGGACGCAATGTCAGAGGCGAGGGATCTAGGACACTAGCAAATGATCCACCGTTGCAGGGATCGCAGGAACGTTCACATGCAGGTCGTGCCGGTCCCAGCCAGCAGCATGAGATAAGATGAGTTGGCGCCGAGGTCTGGCACTGCAGTATATTGTACATGCCCAGGACAGAACTTGGACTGTAAAGCGTTAATACCGGTATATTTGGTGGGGGGGTCGGCCTTCCACATGGGAGAAACCGGGGGCGATTTTGCTCTTGAGGGGTTGTCTGTTACTCATTCAATCCCTTGGGCCCGGTTTCTGTGATGTGGACGGTGGCTACACCATGTCAGTGTACTGGGCTATTATACCGGGAAGAAGATTTAATCATTTAACCATCTGATGTCTTGCTTGCAGCTTTATGAAGGTATTTCACTGCATAGAGTCCTGAGAGAATTGGGATGCAGGGTGATTGATAACATTCTATGCAATGTAAATGTTGTTGATGGAAGTACGTGTATAGTCATAAGGTGGTCTGGGGAGTGGAGCGTTCATGCTAATTTAATGTTCTGGTCGCTTGCTTACACATGGGGAAAAAAGTGAAGGCTCGCAACAATGAAAAATGGCCTTTAGGGTCATATTTAGGGCCTAGAGCTCTTAAGTTTATTACCTGTTATGTTATTTTTTGTTATTACTTTCAGGGGGTCTTTGGGTTGTTTGCTCTTGGAAAATGGATGTCTACCTCTCCCTGCTTCTGTACGCAAGTTACCGTTCGATGGAGACCTCCATGAGAATAGTCTCCTGGAACGTTAAGGGGCTGCGCTCCCCTCAAAAGCGCAATAAGGTATTACGACACTTGAAAAACCTCCGAGCAGATATAGCCCTCTTGCAGGAGTCTCATCTGATAGAGGAGGACTATGACAGAATGAGGAAGACATGGGTGGGAATTGTGCTGGGCTCTGCAGCGGTCAACCGCAAAGCGGGGGTCTTAATATTATTACACAAAAATCTGTCCTCAGTTGTTTTGGATCGGTCGTGTGATGATGAGGGGAGATGGTGCATGGCAAAAATCTCGGTGGGAGTTGACGAACTTACAATATACAATGTTTATGCCCCTAATGGAGATAATAGACCTTTCTTATCCGATTTGGCGGGAATCATTATCAATGACGCGTCTGCCACTAAGGTAGTGGGGGGGGGCCTGAATGCTGTGCACTCCGTAAAGGAAGATAGGAAATCCCCAAAGATAACTAGGGAAAAGCCGTCTCTGATGGAGGGAGCTTTGGTTAACTTTTTGGAGGATACGGCGTTGATTGACTCCTGGCGGCTATTGAATCCTGACAGCAGGGAGTTTACTTTTTACTCTAGTCCTCATGATTCGTGGTCGAGAATCGACTATCTTCTCACCTCAGGTAATCTTTCTAATAGAGTGACAGGAACCAAGATCCACGATCTAATCATATCTGATCTTGCCCCCATCTCTATAAATATAGCAGAACAGCAGCCTAGAGGTTCAGACATTCTATGGAGATTCCCGTCATACCTATACCATGATGAGAATTTTCAGGACCTACTCAGGGGTTGGTATTGGGAATATAAGGGAGATAACAGTGCCTATCAGGATTCGCCATCCATCTACTGGGACGCGGCTAAGGCGGTGTTAAGAGGGTGTATTATGGCGTATACACAGGGACTCAAAAAGAAAATAGCTCAGGAATTGATAAAGTATAGTAAATTGCTCCGATCAGCATACACTGAACATCTGTCCAATCCTTCTGATCAGAATAGAGCAAAATGGAAAACAGCTAGGGAAAACTACGAGTTGTGGTATGAACGTAAAGCAAAGACTGACATGACAATCTCCACGGCCAAGTTTTTCAGAGAGGGGAACAAGTCAGGTAGATTGTTAGCGTCACTAGTGAAGAATGCTAAGCGACAACACCACATAACGACTATCGCTGACCCTAGGGGGGAGATACATCAGAAACCGGAGAAAATAATCTCTGTGTTACGTGACTTTTATGCCAAGTTATATGAAGACCCGGGACCAATTGACCCGATGTCTGAGTTTTTCCTGAAATGCACCAATCTCCCTTCGCCATCGCAGACCCAGCTAGAGGCTTTAAACTCCCCTATTACTGAGTCAGAAGTCACGAGGGCTATTAAATACTCGAAATTGCATAAGGCGCCGGGTCCTGATGGGTACTCAATTGAATTCTACAAGATCATGGAAAAAGAGATAGTGGAACCTCTCTCAAAAGTTTTCAACGGTTTCCTTGCGGGCTCATCTCTGTCTTCCTCTGATAATGTAGCATATATCAAATTAATTCCCAAGCCCGGAAGGGATGCTTTGCTTCCATCGTCGTTCCGTCCCATCTCACTTATCAATGTCGATCTAAAACTAGCCGCCAAAATAATGGCTGACAGACTTTCGCTTATAATGCCTGACTTGGTATCCCCGTCGCAATCGGGATTTATTAGAAACAGAGCAGCGGTTTCCAATATTCGCAAAGTCCTCACAGTGCTAGACGCAGTTAGAGGAAAATCTGATAAATCAACTATGCCTTCCTTAGTTGCATTTGATGCAGAAAAGGCATTTGATAATGTGAGATGGGATTGGTTAGGCAAAGTCATGGACAGAATGCAGATTTTTGGTCCATTCAGAACCTTTATTTCGGCGTTATATAGTGACCCTAAGGCTAGAATCTCGACTCCTGGATTTTTGTCATCCACTTTTGATTTGGCTAGAGGAACACGCCAGGGTTGTCCTCTCTCGCCCTTGTTGTTTAATATTGCCCTAGAGCCCCTGATCAGATTGTTAGAGGAAGGAGAGATCTTTCAAGGTATAAAAGTAGGGAAGTGTGAAGTGCGTACGTCGCTATTTGCGGATGACTTACTCATTTTCCTCGCTGACCCGCTGACGGACCTTGAAAAGGTGCTACAATTGTTATCCTCATTTGGACCGGTGTCAGGCTTTAAAATAAACTTGGACAAGTGTGTATTACTCCCATTGAGAACTCCCTCAGCAGATTTCAAGTTGCCAGAGTCATGTAGCCAGATAGTAGTAGCTACCGCATATATTAAGTACTTGGGTATTAAAATAGGGAGAACCCCTGAATCGCTTTACACTTTAAACTACATACCATTGTTTAAAGCAATTAAGAATGATTTAGAAAGGTGGAAGCACTTACCACTGTCTATAACGGGCAGAAGCCACCTGATTAAGATGGTATGTTTCCCTAAACTCTTGTACCCCATGCAAACACTGCCGTTGCTTTTGAAGCATTCTGATATCAAGGGTGTACAATCCATGTTTACATACTTCATATGGTCGGGAAAAAAGGCTAGAGTGTCCCTACCTAAATTGATGTTGCCTAGACACCAAGGGGGCTTGAACATCCCAAATATAAGATTATATAATCTAGCTTGTTTGTTTAGACACTGTATAGATTGGATGCAGGGATCTCACCATTACTCAAACACCTCTTTAGAGCAGCAACTGGCCGGTGATTGGCCATTGTCTAATCTGCTACACACAAGGAGACGGATACTTCCGCCCTCTATAAGGCACTCACTGATATTAAAGGACACCATGGTAACATGGAAAGAGGTGCGTAAGATAGCTAAGAAATCATTCTTGGCGTCTAGGTACCTGGAACTATGGACCCATCCAGAGTTCCCTTTAGGGGCTCAGAATAAGATGTTCAAAACCTGGAAGTCCAAAGGAATACGCAGACTTTTGGACATTCTTCACGTGCCTGAGAAAAGGTACCTGACATTTCCAGAGCTGTGTGAAAGATTTGGCCTTGAAAAATCCCAGTTTTTGGCGTATCAACAACTTATGTACTTCTGCAAACAGAGATTACTGGATGTCTCTAGTGAATGTACAAGCCAGTCCCTAGCATGTTCACTAACGCACGGGGAAAGCAGACACTATATTTCCCACATATATAGCAATATCAGAGAGTCTGCTGATAAAAAAGTAGTTGCTGGTCTCTTTAAGAAATGGGAGAGGAAACTGAAAAAATCCTTGCCAGTGGAAGAGGTGTTGACGGGATGGATGAGAGTTTGTAAGGCAGTGCCCTGTGAAAAATGGAGAGAATCACATTTCCGCCTTATACATTCGGCGATCTATGCATTCAATATTGTGAGAAAAGGTCCCAAGTCAGAGTACCTGACTAAATGCCCGAAATGTGACGCAGACCGAGCAGATCTGCTACATTGTGTGTGGGAGTGTTCCTATGTTCAAACCTTCGGGAGAGTGGTGACTGATTGGATTAAGAGAACGTGGGGGGAAACTCTGTCTTGTAAACCTGAGACACTCCTTTTCCATATGTTTGATGACACCTCTAAACCTAGGTTGATAGTGGAGGTTGCCCTTCTGACATCTCTCCGAGGTCTCTTGCACAACTGGTTGAAACCAAGTGTCCCTCAAGTTGGTGAACTGATCTCTCAGATGTCTCACTTTATGTATATCGACAAATTGGATACGGAACACCAAAAAGAGAAAAAGACGGGGGGTTTCTTTCGCAAATGGCAAACCTTTATTGAAAAACATCTCTCGCGGGGGGATGTCGGAGAGCTGATGGCATCCTTTACACATACGGAGTGGTATTCAAAGGCGGTATTTAGTGGGAGCATAGGGAGATGACATATAGGACATTAGGGAAGGTAGAGCTCAGCATCTTATCTTATTTTTGAGTATTAAATGGTGCTGTCAGTGCAGCAAGTAGAGGAGGTCGAAGGATCGGACATCCATGAGCATGGGGTGGGAGGGTCGGGGTGGGAGGGTCAGGGAGGGAGGGGGGGGTGTTTAAGGTTATATTCTTACTTATGATTTTCTTCTTTTTTTTTTTCTTTTCTGTAAAACAAGTATCTCGCTGATTATACTACTGTGCTGTACAACTGATATCTATCATTGTAAACAGTATTTTGCATTATCCAATGATCTGTGACATGTAATGAGGATGTTATGCAAGACACTTTATTTTGGATAAAATAAAGAAAATTTGTTTTAAAAAAAAAAAAAAAAGAACACAGAGATATATATAAAACATATGTAATCGGAGACATCAGCAGATGAATCACTAATGTTACCAGGGTTTCAGTAGCAGCAATGAGAAGATCTGCGCTGTAACCTTCTATGGCTGTTCTCTCAGTTGCACAGCTGGTTTGGGCTGCGTTTAATACCTCAGCTTGTTGTGGTTACATATACAGCTGCCAAAAGAAATGTTCCCTGTACACATCCACTCATATTGTGCACCCCTGGGAGACCTCACTGGACTCACTACACACCCACTAGTTCCTTCCTTCTTTATAATAATGAAGGAACCAGAGAAAATGATCAGCTTTGTTGAATTCTGAAAGTTGCAGAAAGCCTGCCATGTATGGCAAACATTCACCTCTCAGGCACAGCTGTCAACTAGACGTGCCAACTCTTTAATAGGCCTGGATAAGAGAAAAGAAATGCAGCTCAAGAGCCACAGCTAAAACCTACTGTAATAATATCCCAGTATCTCTAATTTGAAGTTCAGCATCTGGGAGTCATTATTGCTCTTGTCCTGGGAAAGTTGCATTTAGTTCATAATGATGAAGAGACATTAGTATACAAAGTTTAAAGGAAAAATGTTCAAATAAATTTAGGCTCCTTTAGTACTGTGCCATACATCTCTGTGACATGCCGAACAAGTTCCCACGCTGTCCCTTTGTATGTAGGAAGGTATTCTAACCTAGATATTTTTTTCTGTATGATATGTACAGAATATAAAAAAACTCGGTATGGCTAGAATGGCCACTCCTAAAACGAGGCTACGCCTTTACCTGTAAAGCCCACCCACACCCACCAACCACTCTAAGCCATGCCCCCTCGCAGTGCTAGCAAGAGGGGGGGGGGGGAGAGGGGACGGAGCCACTACCAGTCTTAGAAACAAAGTAGCAGATCCAGCACTCGGGTCTTGAATAAAACCATATACTTTTTATTTCAAATAAGCAGATCCAGCACTCGGGTCTTGAATAAAACCATATACTTTTTATTTCAAATATATATTTTTTAAGTCTAAAAATGACACACAACAGGACATCTCCACACACCAGTTACTACAATGGATTTGCTTCTCCTAAGGATCTGTGCACCAAGGACTAACAAAGGCAGTGAGCTCATTGCATTTAATTCTTTGTGGACTACCAATCTTACATCCACAACCACCTGCCTTACATCTTCAGACCATCGTGTTCTCCAGCTGCTCAGGGGGCTAGCTTCAGTTAGTCACTAGAACGATATCCCGCTTCGTGATTGGCAGAGTGTGGTTATGCAGGCTATTACTGTAACTCTCTGCTAAGCCAACCCGGTATTCAGGAAGTGTATGCTGGGCCTGCTTTAATTTCTGTCATTTTTTGTGCCAAAATGGCCTCCATTATATCCAAGGAATGCAGGAGTGGGCCCGGCATGCATGTTGGTACCTGCATTCCTTGGATATAATGGAGGCCATTTTGGAACCAAAAATGAAAGAAATTAAGGCAGGCCCAGCATGCATGTGGAACCTACACTCCCTGAATTGTATGGTAGCCGTCATGGCACATAACAGGTAGAATTTAGTATTAGGAACCCGTGTTACAGAGATCGCCTTGACGTGCGGCAGACGGACTCAAATAATTTTGTACAAAATGATTTGCCAAGCATCATTAATTTATAAGTATAGCACTAGCAATTATTATGCATTTTTTGTACTTTATTTGTTTGCAGAGAGCTGTTGCATTGCATGTTTTGTTTTACAGTGTTGTTCTCAGCCATAGCAACGTGCCCCTGCACATTGGGATGTGCTGACTAACCCCCTTTTTCTTTAAAGGATAAGCATTGTTACAATTAATCCTCAAAAAAAGAAAGGATACCAATAAACAGATTGGCCAAGATATAGCACAATTTACCCGGGCCAAGCCTATCAAATTATGAAAACCAAAAATAGCAAAAGCCAGGATTTGTTAATTTTTTAAATCTCATTTACATACATGCAAAGCGAGATATTTCAAACCGTTATATTGTTATAATTTGGATGATTATGGCTTACAGCTTATGAAACCCCAAACCCCAAAATCTAAATTTTGAGGTACCCTTTGCTCAGGGGGTATGGATTAATTAGCTGACTAGTGTGTGACACTTTAAGCCTAGAATATTGAACCTTTACATAAAATTCTAATTTTAAGCTGCATTAATGCAATTCCTTTTAATTTGCATTACTGAAATAAATGAACTTTGCACGATATTCAGATTTTTCAAGCATCACCTGTACACGTGAATGGAATTTTTGCATTTCTTCTGTGTTTTGTAACCACTTCTGCTTTTGGCTACCAAATCATAAGCCAATTCTGATGGGACCATACAGGCCTTACAGCTGCTACATAGAAAGGATCCATTTTGCATCTCGTTTTTCCTTCCTTCTGACAGATCAAAGAAGGGTCAAATAAATGATGATGTCAACAAGGCCAAACAGAGACACTAGTGGCCCAGTCACAGAGTGGGGAGAGTGGGAACAGCATGAGAAGTCCACAGAGTGGCCCAGTGACATAGTGTTGAGGTAGCAGAAGCATGAAGAGGCCACATGAGTAGCGATGTTGCAGCAGCATCAGGACACCAGAGTGGCACAATAACAGAGTGTGGAGGTGGCAGCAGCAGCATGAGGAGGCCACAGACTGGCAAGGTGACATAGTGTGGAGGTGGCAGCAGCAGCATGAGGAGGCCACAGAGTGGCACAATGACAATTTTGTGAGTTGGCAGCAGCATGAGGAGACCACAGAGTGGCAAGGTGACATAATGTGGAGGTAGCAGCAGCATGAGGAGACCACAGAGTGGCACAATGACATAGTGTGAAAGTGGCAGCAGCATGAGGAGGGTGGCCCAGAGACAAAGTTTGTGAGTTGGCAGCAGCATGAGCTGGCCACAGAGTGGCAAGGTGACATAGTGTGGAGGTGGCAGCAGCATGAGGAGACCACAGATTGGCAAGGTGACATAGTGTGAAGGTGGCAGCAGCAGCATGAGGTGGCCACAGATTGGCAAGGTGACATATTGTGGAGGTGGCAGCAGCAGAAGCATGAGGAGGCCACAGAGTGGCACAATGACAGAGTGTGGAGGTGGCGGCAGCATGGGGAGACCACAGAGTGGCACAATTACAGAGTGTGGAGGTGGCAGCAGCATGAGGAGACCACAGAGTGGCAGAATGACAGAGTGTGGAGGTGGCAGCAGCAGCATGAGGATACCTGAGTGGTAGGGTGGCAGCAGCAGCATGAGGATGCCTGAGTGGTGAGGTGGCAGCAGCATCAGGAGACCACAGAGTGACCCGATGACAGAGTGAGGAGGTGGGTGGCAATAACAGCACCCGTTGATGATGGTAGGTGTAAGAAGGAGCACTTGGCATCAGATGTGTGGCATCAGGCGGGTGGCAGCATCAGAATAGTAGCAAAAGCCAGGTAGCCAGAAGAAACCAATCTCTTTTGTCAAGGTTTGGGTGAGGCAGCATGGATAATCTAATCTGATGCATCAGGCATTGGTGGGTGGAAATCCTGGATGATCCACTCCTGATTCATCTTGACAAAAGTCAGTCTCTCCACATTTTGGGTGGACACGCAAGTCCTCCTTGGGGTAACTATGGCCACACAAAACACACTACTGGCTGGGCAGGACAGCTTTTCCAGAGCAAACTCAGCCAGTTGCGGCCACAAATCCAGTTTGGCTGCCCAGTAGTCCAACAGATCTTGAATGTGGGGTGGCAGGGTGCTTTCCAAGTATTCCAGCACCTGCTGCTTCAGGTTCGGCTCTAGATCTAGCTGCTGCTGCTGGTGAGTAGTTTCTTCACTAGGCGGGTTAAGAAAGCTGCTCATCATCGACTCTAGACTCAAGCTGCAGCTGATGTAGCTGGTACTGCTCCTATACCCCCCCCCCCCCCACCGCCATAGCAGCCATGGCAGTGGAACGAGAGCTCAGAGGGCCAACTGACTATATACGATGTCTCTATAGTAGTTCAGTTTGTTCTCCCTCTCAGTGGGTGTAAAAAAGACCCCCATTTTGGAACGGTAGCGAGGGTCCAACAAGTTGGAGAGCCAGAAGTCATCCCTCTGCCGAATGGTGACAATTCGGCTGGCTGTCACTACCCAAGCAAGTGAGCATGCAGTGGGCCATTTGCGAAAATGACTTCAAGGGACTCCCTGCCTCCATCTCCACTGCATACTGCCACGGTGTGCCTGGGTCATCTGCCTCATCTTTCTCACCTCCCTCTTGCTCCTCTGGCTGCTCCTGCTCCTCCTTTCCTGTCACCTGTGTAGAAAAATTACCATTTTGCTACACATTGCTTGTGCTCCAATGTCCTCCTCCTCCAGTTCAGCCCCCACAGGGCTCATGTGGCCGTGAAATGTAGGAGCCACATCTCCAGTCCCCTCACCAGCCAGATTTACCAGCATCTGTTCCAGGATATGAAGCAGTGGAATGATGTTGTTTATCTCGTAGTCCTGGCGACTGACAAATAACATGGCATCCTCAAAGGGCCTGAGCAAATGGCAGGTGTTACACATGAGCTGCCACTGGCTGACATTGAAGTTACACAGGCGAGTGCTCCTGTCCGCTTGGATCATCAAGAAATCGTTTATGGCCTTTCTCTGTTCGTATAGTCGGTCCAAGATATGGAGAGTGGAATTCCAACGAGTGGAAACGTCGCATATCAGCCTATGTTGGGGGACACCGTTCTGCCACTGCAGCTCAAGAAGGGTGTGCTTGGCGGTGTACGAGTGGCTGAAGTGCATGCAAAGTTTCCTGGCCATTTTTAGAATGTCTTGCAGATGGGTGAAAGACTTCAGGAACCGCTTGACAACCAGATTGAACACGTGCGCCATACAGGGCGCATGGCTCAGCCCTCTTTGACGCAGCGCCGACACCATGTTCTTCCCTTGTCAGTCACCATGGTTCCGATTTTCTGTTGTCACAGAGAAAGCCAGGATTTGATTTCTTGATGCATCACACGGAGGAGTTCCTACACTGTGTGACTCCGTTCGCCCAGGCAAACAAGGTGTAGAACAGTGTGACAACGCTGTGCCCTGCACATGTGTTATGCTAGAGGAGTTCTGTGAATTGTCCCTGCAGTGGAGGCTGAGGACACGGTGGTGGATGAGGAGGCAGAGGCGGACATTGTCGCAGGACCAACAGTGTGAGGACGTTGAGGCGGAAGCGGCGTCACTTGGCCAAGTTGCTGGTTTGGCTCTGTAGGAACCACATTTATCCAGTGGGCCGTAAAGGACATATAGTTACACTGTATGGGGGCCACAAGGAGACGTTACACTGTATGGGGGGCAACAAGGATACGTTACACTGTATGGGGGCCACAAGGAGACGTTATACTGTATGGGGGCAGCTACAAGGAGACGTTACACTGTATGGGGGAAGCCACAAGGAGAAGTTATACTGTATCGGGGCCACAAGGAGACGTTACACTTTATGGGGGCCACAAGGAGACATTATACTGTATGGGGGGCCACAAAGAGACGTTACACTGTATGGGGTCCACAAAGAGATATACTTTATGGGGGCCACAAGGAGATATACTGTATGGGGGCCACAAGGAGAGGTTATACTGTATGGGGGCCACAAGGAGATATACTGTATGGAGGCCACAAGGAGATATACTGTATGGGGGGCCACAAGGAGACGTTACACTGTATGGGGGGCCACAAGGAGACGTTACACTGTATGGGGGCCACAAGGAGACGTTACACTGTAGGGGGCAGGGGCCACAAGGAGACATTATAATTAGTAGGGGGCGGCATCTGCATTTATAATGACAGCGGGGCCTGTGCAGTGACTGTATTCTACTACACGGGCCCCGCTTACTGTATAATCATATGCCTAATAGTGTCATGGTCTTACCTTCTTGCTGTTCTCCTTCGTTTGACATGTGCTGGCGGCCATCTTGGTTTCTGGGTTTCTTGTAGCCTCCCACCCTGCGGCTTCTCCTTCCCACTGGGAGAAGCTGGATGCCCAGCTCATATATATAGGAGGTCTGTGGCTTCAGTTCCTTGCTTGGTCCTCCTGTGTTCACATGCTTCTAAGACTGCTGCTGCTTCTGGTTCCTGATCCTGGCTTCGCCTGACTACCCTGCTGGTTCCTGATCCAGGCTTCGCCTGACTACCCTTCTGGTTCCTGACCTCTGGCTTCGCAAGACCCTGCTTCGGTTTAGCCATCCGTTTGGACTTTCACCTTACAGCTTGATTTTCAATAAAGCCTTCTTATTTCCACTTATCTCTTGTTGTACGTCCGGTTCATGGTTCCATGACATTAGGACCAAGCCATGAATTCTGACAGTACAGGACCATCCTCGCTACCTACGCTGGTTGCCAGACTTGATCAGCAGGATCACCTGTTGGGTCGGTTCGCTGTGGCGTTGCAAACCCTGCTTGAACGCACGGCTCATTTAGCTTCCGTTGCCGATGGGTCGGTTGTCGCTCCTGGGCCCGCTCCTACTGCCGCTCCGGTTGTTGCGCCAGAGTCTACCCCGACACCTGTTGCTGCGCCTGCGGTGTTTCGGGGTATGACCGGTTCTGCCCCCCTTCCACAGCGCTTTGGGGGAGAGCCAACTCAGTGCCGAGGTTTCCTTAACCAGGTGGGCATTTATTTCGAGTTGCTGCCACATGCCTTTCCTACTGAGAGATCAAAGGTGGGCTTCTTGATCTCGCTGCTCTTGGACAAGGCCTTGGCCTGGGCCAGCCCTTTATGGGAGAACAACAATCCGGTGGTTGCCGAGTTTTCCGGTTTTGTTGCTTCTCTTCGGAAGGTATTCGATGTGCCGGCTCGTGCTGCCTCTGCCGCGAAGCTCCTTATGTCCATCAGACAGGGTTCACGATCCGTAGCTGAATACGCCTCGGGCTCTCTGTTGCCTCCTGAATACGAGGAGTACCGGGATGTATTCGATAAGGTGCGTGCAGTTGCCCTACCTCCGCACCGCCCATACGATTGTGCCATAGAGTTACAATCTGGTGCCGTTCCTCCTCGTGGCAAAGTCTTTCCACTGTCGGTAGCGGAGAATGAGGCCATGGAGGAGTACGTGAGGGAGGCGCTTTCACGCGGACACATTCGCAAATCCTCGTCCCCGGCAGGGGCTGGATTTTCCTTTGTGAAAAAGAAGGGCGGTGAGTTGAGGCCTTGCATCGATTACAGGGGTCTCAATCGCATCACGATCAAGAACGCTTACCCGATACCCTTGATTTCCGAGCTGTTCGATCGCCTCAAAGGGGCCACGGTCTTTACCAAACTCGACCTGAGGGCGGCATATAACCTGGTAAGGATCAAGGCGGGCGATGAGTGGAAGACCGCGTTTAACACCAGGACCGGTCATTATGAATCCTTGGTTATGCCCTTTGGGTTGTGCAATGCGCCCGCAGTCTTCCAGGAATTCATCAACGATGTTTTCCGTGACCTGTTGCAGCAGTGTGTGGTGGTCTATTTGGATGACATCTTGGTATATTCTGAATCCATGGAGGCCCACATTCTGGATGTCAGACGAGTGTTGCAACGGTTACGAGAGAACAAGCTGTTCGGTAAGCTTGAGAAATGCGAATTTCACCGATCCCAGGTAACCTTCTTAGGTTACATCATTTCCGCTGAGGGGTTCTCCATGGATCCTGAGAAGGTTTCGGCTGTCTTACAGTGGCCCCAGCCCAGTGGTCTTCGTGCCCTGCAGCGCTTTTTGGGCTTCGCCAATTATTATCGGAAGTTCATCAGGGACTTTTCCATGCTAGCCAAGCCTCTCACGGATCTGACCAGGAAGGGCAGTAATCCCCAGGTCTGGCCGCTCGAGGCCATCCGAGCTTTTGAGGCTCTAAAGTCCGCCTTTGTGTCGGCTCCGATTCTGTCGCATCCCAACCCTGGGTTGCCTTTTGTCCTCGAGGTGGACACGTCTGAGACGGGAGTAGGCGCCCTTCTGTCTCAACGTAGAACACCAGAGGGTCCTCTGCTTCCTTGTGGGTTTTACTCCCGGAAACTGTCTTCCGCGGAGTGCAACTATCAGATTGGTGACAGGGAGTTATTGGCCATCGTGCAGGCCCTTAAAGAATGGAGGCACTTGCTCGAGGGCTCGGTGGTTCTGGTTCTCATCCTGACGGACCACAAGAATCTGACCTACCTCTCTGAGGCCAAGAGATTGACACCACGTCAGGCCAGATGGGCTCTGTTCTTGTCACGTTTTAATTACGTGGTCTCCTACCTACCCGGTTCCAAGAACATCAGAGCGGATGCCTTATCACGGCAGTACTCCGAGCTGTCCGGGGAGGAGTCGATTCCGACTTCGGTCATACCTCCGAATCAGATCCTGGCCGCCATTCGCACCAGCCTGACCTCTCCCCTGGGTGAGCAGATTTTGGCGGCTCAATCTGGTGCTCCCTCTGGGAGACCCAACGGCAGATGTTTTGTGCCCGAGGAGTTGCGCACTCGGTTGTTGCGAATCTACCATAACTCCAAGGCCGCGGGGCATCCTGGAAAGAATCAGCTGTCCTGGGCTGTTTCACGTCTGTTCTGGTGGCCTTCTCTACGTTCCGACATCGCCGCATATGTAGCGGCATGCTCCGTTTGTGCCCAGAGTAAGTCCCCTCGGCACCTTCCGTTGGGCCTTTTGCAACCCATAGCCACCGGGGAGCGTCCGTGGTCACACCTGGGGATGGATTTCATTGTGGACCTCCCTGCATCCCGAGGCCATACGGTTATTCTCATGATTGTGGATCGGTTTTCCAAAATGTGCCACTGTGTTCCTCTCAAGAAGTTACCCTCTGCACAAGAGTTGGCCACGATTTTTGCCAGGGAGGTCTTCCGGTTGCACGGGTTGCCCAAGGAGATTGTGTCGGATCGGGGGAGTCAGTTTGTGTCCAGGTTCTGGCGCGCCTTTTGCTCCCAGTTGGGGATTCATCTCTCTTTCTCCTCGGCCTACCACCCTCAGTCCAATGGGGCCGCAGAACGATCCAATCAGGCCTTGGAGCAATTCCTTCGTTGCTATGTCTCCGATCACCAAGACAATTGGGTTGACCTCCTGCCTTGGGCTGAGTTTGCCAGGAACACGGCGGTGAACTCTTCCTCTGGGACGTCTCCCTTCATGGCCAATTATGGGTTCCAACCTGCCGTGTTACCGGAGGTATTCTCTCCACAGGATATTCCGGCTGTGGAGGATCACCTTTCCGTCCTACGTGCTTCTTGGGTACAGATCCAGAGGTCCCTTGAGGCTTCTGCGCAGCGCCAGAGACTCCAGGCTGATCGCAGACGAGCGCCCGCTCCTTCCTACCAGGTCGGAGACCGCGTATGGTTGTTCACCCGCAACCTCAACCTTCGAGTGCCCACTCCCAAGCTGGCGCCTCGCTTTGTTGGTCCCTTCCGAGTGCTTCGCAGGGTAAACCCGGTAGCCTATGCCCTTGCGCTTCCTCCTGGCATGCGGATCTCCAACGTGTTTCATGTCTCCCTGTTGAAGCCACTGGTGTGTAATCGTTTCACTTCCTCGGTTCCTTGGCCTCGTCCGGTCCAAGTGGGCAATCGTGAGGAGTATGAGGTGAGCAATATCCTGGACTCACGCCTGGTCCGCGGTCGGGTGCAGTTTTTGGTCCATTGGCGTGGTTATGGTCCAGAGGAGCGTTCCTGGGTTCCCTCCGCAGATGTCCATGCTCCTGCCTTGCTCCGAGCCTTCCACGCACGCTTCCCTCAGAAACCGTTCTTTACTCCGCGGAGGAGGGGCCCTTGAGGGGGAGGTACTGTCATGGTCTTACCTTCTTGCTGTTCTCCTTCGTTTGACATGTGCTGGCGGCCATCTTGGTTTCTGGGTTTCTTGTAGCCTCCCACCCTGCGGCTTCTCCTTCCCACTGGGAGGAGCTGGATGCCTAGCTCATATATATAGGAGGTCTGTGGCTTCAGTTCCTTGCTTGGTCCTCCTGTGTTCACATGCTTCTAAGACTGCTGCTGCTTCTGGTTCCTGATCCTGGCTTCGTCTGACTACCCTGCTGGTTCCTGATCCCGGCTTCGTCTGACTACCCTGCTGGTTCCTGATCCAGGCTTCGTCTGACTACCCTTCTGGTTCCTGACCTCTGGCTTCGCAAGACCCTGCTTCGGTTTAGCCATCCGTTTGGACTTTCGCCTTACAGCTTGATTTTCAATAAAGCCTTCTTATTTCCACTTATCTCTACCGGTTCATGGTTCCATGACAAATAGTTAATTGTTGTATGCATGTAAAAGCATAATGAGCGTTAATGAGCGCTGTGTATTACTTACAATTAGAAGCGCTCGCCGTTCGGAGCAGAGAGGAGGGAGGAGGCAGGCCGGGAGGACGGACGCTGGCAGTGTAAGTCATACGTCACGCGCCTGCGCCGCCCACTTTATAAATGAAGCAGGCGGCGTGGGCGCATGACGTATGACTCACACTGCCAGCGCCCGTCCTCCCGGCCTGCCTCCTCCCTCCTCTCTCCTATCTGCTCCGAACGGCGAGCGCTTCTAATTGTAAGTAATGCACAGCGCTCATTAACGCTCATTATGCTTTTACATGCATACAACAATTAACTATTAGGGATATGATTATACAGTAAGCGGGGCCCGTGTAGTAGAATACAGTCACTGCACGGGCCCCGCTGTAATTATTAAAGCAGATGCGACCCCCACCCCCATTATAAAAGCAGATGCGACCCCCACACTTATGGAGGGGATCTGTGGATGACACATAGCATAAGATGCTATATATGTGTCATCCACAGATCCCCCCCATAACTGTCATACACAGATCCTCATCCTCATAACAGTGCCATCCAGAGAGGATCCCCCATAAGTGTCACCCACAGATCCCCCATAACAGTGCGTCACCCACAGATCCCCCATAACAGTGCGTCACTCACAGATCCCCCATAACAATGCGTCACTCACAGATCCCCCATAACAGTGCGTCACCCACAGATCCCCCATAACAGTGCGTCACCCACAGATCCCCCATAACAGTGTGTCATCCACAGATCCTCCATAACAGTGCGTCATCCACAGATCCCCATAACAGTGCATCACTCACAGATCCCCATAACAGTGCGTCATCCACAGATCCCCATAACAGTGCGTCACTCACAGATCCCCCATAACAGTGCGTCATCCACAGATCCCCCATAACAGTGCGTCATCCACAGATCCCCCATAACAGTGCGTCATCCACAGATCCCCCATAACAGTGCGTCATCCACAGATCCCCCATAACAGTGCGTCACTCACAGATCCCCCATAACAGTGTGTCATCCACAGATCCTCCATAACAGTGCGTCACCCACAGACCACAATTAGTTCAAAAACCACCAAAAGCACACCTTTTGGTTCAAAATATTTTTTTTCCTATTTTCCTCCTCAAAAATCTAGGTGCGTCTTATGGGTCGGTGCGTCTTATAGGGCGAAAAATACGGTACTTTTTTTTTCAACTAATACATGCCAAAAAAGGCTGTAATTTTCTCACTTCACCACACAACTTCTAATAAGCCCTGTTTTTTGTCCACTAATACATGCCAAAAAAGAATTTTGAACATAAAACTGCACCGCTGAACGGCAAATAAGCCCTTATTATTTTCCACTTATACACGCCACTGGCAAATAAGCCCTTATTTTTTTCCACTTATAACTGCACCGCTGATCGGCAAATACTTTTTGTTTTTCACTAATACATGACAAAAAAGGCTGTAATTTTCTCACTTTACCACACAAAGGCTAATAAGCCCTTTTTTCCACTAATACAAGCCAAAAAAGGCTTTAGAACATACAACTGCACCGCTGAACGGCATATAACCCCTTATTTTTTCCACTAATACAAGCCAAAAAATGCTTTAGAACATGTAACTGCACCACACAAGGGCTAATAAGATGTATACATATTTCCTAGTAATACACCCTGTTAATGGCTGTATCACACAACACTTGCACCCCAATAACAAGAAAGGTTTGCTGGAATTAGAAAGGTATTATCTTTTGCAAACCTGAAAGCAGCAGTATCATGGCAATTTAGATCCCCAGTCAGTGCAGCAATGTGTAATAGGATTGTTCCTATTAACCAGGCTGTACACGCCAATATTGGACCCTGTTCTCCTTTTGTAGTGTGGAATAATTCCTCAATTCGTTCCCCTACACTTCTAATGATCTTTCCCTGAACTTCTATTCAGCCCAAAAGAAAAAGTCTTCAAGTACTTTCTAGCACTTTCCCTAGCACCTGTCATGTCTTTCCCTGCACTAAGTGCAATACAAAATGCTGAATCCAAGATGGCTGAGACTATTTATAGGGCTGTGACATCATAGGGCTGGCTGGCTGCTGATTGGCAGCATGCATGCCATTGTGACAGATCCCTCGTTCCCAGAGTTTTTTGCTCCATGTCCCAACACGTGCAGCAGCCATTTTAGGAAAAAATGCGATTCGTTACCACGAAGCGTGAGGAAATTCGGATTTGGTGCGAATCAAATTTTTCCTGAAATTCGGATCGAATTCCACTTCGTCAACTTCGATTCGCTTATCTCTAATCAATATATAAAATGACAGTGCCAAGATAATAAAGATTAAATAAATAAACTTATTTTATCAAATCATTTTACACCCCTACACACATATACACAAACTGATCTCAAGTAATTATCATACCTTTGAGTATAAATAAAATTTTAGAGTTTTTCATAAACACAACATATAAATAACAGACATAGTGAAACACACGTACAACGGGAAAAAGTGCCAGTGCTTGTGACATGCAGGGATCCTTTGCACTTGCACTTTATTAGCTATGTCTTTGATTATATATTATTGTGCCAGGAAAACTTAGTAGACATTGATCGTTTATAACTAGAGATGAGCGAATCAACTTCGGATGAAACATCCAAAGTCGATTTGCATAAAACTTTGTTCTAATACTGTACGGTCTATACAGTATTAGAATGTATTGGCTCTGATGGGCCGAAGTTATTACTTTGCGAAGTCTCACGAGACTTCGCATAATAGCTTCAGAAATTAATTTATGCTGTAAAAAAACATTTCCCGAACTCAGGTTTGGTTCCAAGGTACCACTTGGAACCGAACCCAAGTTCGGGAAATGGTTTTTTAAAGTACAAATTAATTTATTAAGTTATTGCGCAAGACTTCTTGAAGCAATAACTTCGGCTCATCAGAGCCAATACATTCTAATACTGTATAGAGCGCTCGCTCCGTACAGTATTAGAACAAAGTTTTATGCAACTCGACTTCAGATGTTGCACCCGAAGTCAATTCGCTCATCCCTAATGGCAACTCACGAACTACAGCCTTCCCAGTTCTGCTGATTTACTAAATTAAGTCTGACCTTCTGCACAGCTTGTGCTTGTGACCAGCCCTGGTATCGTAGAATAGAATGGGAGCCACACTGTGTACTCATTATTTTCTAGGTTATTCTGGGAGTTGTTGTACCCCAGTGTTCCAGTGTGTACCTATCCATTGCTAAGTTATTCTGGCCCATGTGGTACCCCAGTGTTTCTGTGTGTGTAATTAACTAGAGGCTATGCAAGAACTTGTATTACCTCAGCTTTCCAGTTTATACATATTCATATACGGTTCTGCTGGGGCTTGCAGTGCCACACTGTGTATTCATTCAGTACAATGTTATACTAGAAGTTGTAGTATCTCAGTGCTGCACAGTATTTATCCAGTACTGTAGTGCTGGAACCTGTAGTACCTGAGTATTCCAGTATGTACTTATCCTTTTTAGGTTTTGTTGGGGCTTGTAGTGCCACAGCCTTATATTGTATAATTATCTTTTTCTATTTCATTCATAAAAAAAAAAAAAAAAAAATATATAATTTCTTGCCTCATCGCCTACAAAATTAGTAGGGAGAAAGAACAACAGTAATTTATTCATGAACACAGAAGACAAACATATGCAGTACCCCAGAACAGAGTACTTGCAAACTGTTCTTCTAAGGCCTCATGCACACGACCGTGCCGTTTTTTGCGGTCCGTAAACCGCCGATCCACAAAATTTGCGGAACGGAAGGGGTGGTCCATTGTAGAAATGCTGGAGTGCTGTCCCCTTTTTTTTTGGCCCCATTGAAGTGAATGGCTCCACACCCGAGCAGCAAAATCTGCGGCTCGGATGCGGACCCGAAAAACGGTTGTGTGCATGAGGCCTTATATAATATTATGCAACGTTATTTAATACTATTTTATATGTCTATATCTTGTAATGTACCCAGCATAGGGAGAGACAGGGTTAATTACCCTGACTCAGCCCCTGCAGAAAGTTGGGTGTGGTGATTAGTGAGTAGAGGGGGTGTGACCGGAATGTATATCTTGCAGCCAATCACTAAACATCAACACTCACCGCAGGAAAGCTAAGGATTGTGGGGATTGTAGTTTTGTAAGGGAAGATCAGGCGCCATGATACTCTCAGTGTGTTGCAGCCTTACACAGGAGCTAGACAAATGGATTCAAGGTAAATTAAAACTCTGATTATATGTATTGGTATGGGTTCTGGTTGGGTCACAGCTTGCAGCGATAATGCAGTTTTTTTTATAAATTAAGTTACTTTACTGGAATACCCCTTCAAAGGGATTCTGTCACCAGGTTTGGGGCTATAGAGATACGGACATGCACGGCTAGATCGCCGCTAGCATGTCCGCAATATATGTGTCCTATAGGGCTGTGTGGTTTTAATTTCTTTAAAAAAGGATTTTATAGATATGTAAATAAGTCTTGAATGTGTCCAAGAGGCTGTACTAACCTTCCTTGTGCCCAGCCGTGCCCAGCCACGCCCACCTGTGAAGGAGCCCCTTGGACACATTCAAGACTCATTTACATATCTATAAAATCCTTTTTTAAAGAAATTAAAACCACACAGCCCTATAGGACACATATATTGCGGACATGCTAGCGGCGATCTAGCTGTGCAGGTCCTTATCTCTATAGCCCCAAACCTGGTGACAGAATCCCTTTAAGATAACCCTGTATCCTTCAAATGGAAATTACAGCCACCATTGCAAGAGTAATATTGCCAGCCGTAGATTTTGCAGAGAGAGACTCTGGGAGGATAGAGAGTAAAGAGTACTATAACCTCTTTCTTACTCAAATCCATACCTTGCTATCTGGGAGGATTTTCACAGTGAATTATTTGTAACATTTTTTTTTATTCCATTAGATATACTACAACTTCTGCAATTTAGTAAAGAAGGGTGTTTATTTCCTATATCTGGCCTGGTTACCAACTCCAACACCTTAGACCATTGCACCCTACACCTCTTGCCTTGTACCGGCACCAAAAATATAACACCAAGGACACAGAAACTACCATCAGGCAGGAGCTCCAACATCACGGTGTGTCCTGAGAAAAACATGGGTGCACCCTCCTAACGCAGCCCTGGCCCTAGGGAGCATCAGTGTGGGGGTTGCCACTGTGATTAACTGTTGCAGACAGACCTTCTACCACTCCCATCCTCTGCTCCTCCAGGCCACGGCATATACTGTCTAACAACAGAAAGGTGGTGACTATAGACACAGCTTGGGAGGGTGGCTGTGGGAGAGGGAAATCAAGGTTGAGGAACAGCCCGGTGCCTATATTCTGGTTAATCTGTCACTGTTAATGTCACTAGATATATGAGGGTGACCAGTATGAAGCTAATGGGTGTGGGGTTCAGTAGGACAAAAACGTAGAACTGTGCTACTACATTGTAGTTAATTTCATAAATGTAAACTGAAATGTTTTTGGGCTGAAAATCAAAAGTTCTGGAATTCATGGTATAATGAACAATTATTCAATTTTTCTATACCATGGTTTTCAAGATGTCTGCTTGCAGTCTTTGAGTCCGGGTGATACAAATCTATCCTTAATGGTCACACAGGTGTTTGCCCTGTAACAGTATAATAATCAAACCTGTGGTTCTCATTCAAAGACTGCAAATAGAGATCTTGAAAATAACGAGGAATTGAAAAGATATATTGGAATAGCGTGTAACTTTTCATAACACAATCTGAAATGATTTCCATGTGTGCATGCTTTTGTAATATGGTAGAACACAAGCCCCTGTTTCGGTAAATGTTTCCTCTGTATAACCATGAGATTCCTCCAGATCAGTATTTGTTTAGCATGGATATTATCAGGGCAATTATTTGCTAATGGAAGGATCAAGTGGCAAGTAAAATAGGTGACACCCATGTAATACAAATGCAAGTGATTAAAACATAAGGCGTATGTTCAAGACTCATAAAGACAACTCATTGAAAAATTTGGGGAGGCAGACTACATATTTTTTTAGTTTAGAAACATATAGACTCATCAACCTTAGCTTTAAAATCAACTGGGTAAAGCGAATAACATTGAGTATCTCATGGCACTGTCAATGGGTAGGACTGGAATATATTAGGCAGAAAGTGATGCTTTTTTGATGCTGGCTATGATAGATAGGTGTCAGACAGGGCATCACACCTTCTACTTTTGGGGCTGTGTAGACCGGAAAAGTACTCATGCTGATTCCTATCTACAGCCAAAGGCATCTACAATGTTCATGTGAGCATTAGAACTAAACCAAAGAGCAATAGAAGAAGGTGACCTGGTCTGATGAATCACATTTTCTTTAAATGATGTGGACAGTCGAGGGCAGGTGTGTCACTTATCTGGGAATGAAATTCTGGAGTTTGGGGCATTGTTGTCCTGGAAAACCTTGGACCCTGGCATTCATGTGGATGTTACTTTGAATTATACCACCATTCATACCATCTAAACATTGTTGCAGACCATGTACAGCCCTTCATAGCAGCGGTAACAACAATGTGACCTGCCACACCGCAAAAATTGTTCAGGAATTGTTTGAGGAACATAACAATGTTCAAGGTGTTGACCTGGCCTACAGATTCCGCAGATCTCAATCTGGTTAACCATCTGTGGAACGTGCTGGAAAAACAAGTCCAGTTAAGCGAGGTGTATTGTCCTGGACTCCTCCTGTGTAAAGTGCATGCACCCGGTAAATTCTAAATTCTGTTACTACAGAATGCTAAGATGGACGGTTTTGATATGAGTAGCTGCATAACAACATGTTGGTGATTTACTGGCCCAACCCTTCTGACAATTTTTTTTTTTGTATAATTTTCTGATAGTTTCATGTACATAAACGCTATTGTGGCTTGATGTCACAGCTGGATGTAAATTGTAAGTTTAAGTTAAGCTAAAATCTCTTGTGATGTGTCACTCATCGCTGTTATTTTCTAGCAGATGTTCAGACTTACAGTAATGGTATTGAAGAAGTTCAGGCAGCTGTTACCTTAAAGTATAGATTCCTCTTTGGTGAATGTCCACTAACATAGAACTAATAATTCCCTATTATATTCTTTTTGTAATGGCTCAGTTTATAAGTTATCTTTTGTGTTGCCCCCTTTATGGTCATGTTCCTACACCAGCAACACAGATATAAAATAAACGCCATTGCCATAACTGTGTGCAGGAGCCCTTAGAGCTCATTCAGCCATTATTCACCATTTTTCCATGCAGAGAAATTTCAAGCACGCATGGCCCAGCTCCAATTTTCCTTCAAGACTCATTCAAGTGAATTTAAGTAAGGGAGAGTTCACATCATCGTTATTTTTCCATTTTTATGATCCGTCAGAAGAACAAAAAAAAAAATATATCAGAATCCTGTGAAAAAATGGATCCTGTGCATCAATTATGCACATTTGGCATCCATTTGAGCCATTTGCGTTGAGATATGATTTTTTAGACTGGAAAAAGTCCTGCATGCAGTACTTTTTTTTTTTTGTCTAAAAAAGGATTTCAAACAGAAATGACTCAAACAGATGACAAATGTGCATAACTGCACAGGATTCTTAATTTTTTATTTTTTTATAGGATCTTTTTATTTTGGATCAAATAACGCAAAAATAACAGTGATGTGAACTCTCCCTTAGGTCTCTTGCAGGATCTCAAAACCGGAATTAACAACGCAAGTGTGAAAGTAGCCTTAGGCCTTATGCACACAACCGTTGTTGTGTTCCGTTCCGCAAAATGGGGTTCCGTTGTTCCGTGATCCGTTTCCGTTTTTGTTTCTGTGTGTCTTTCTTTATTTTTGGAGGATCATCAGACATGAAGGAAAGTAAAAAAAAATCTAAGACAGGTTTGCCATGCAAATGATAGGAAAAAAACGGATGCGGACGTGGATGACAATCTTGTGTGCCTCCGAGTTTTTTCACGGTCCCATTGACTTGAATGGGTCCGCGAGCCATTTTCTGTGAAAAAAATAGGACAGGTTATATTTTTTGGACGGACTGGAACCACGGATTACGGACTTGGATGACAAACGGTGCATTAGCCGAGTTTTCAACGGACCCATTGAAAGTCAATGGGTCCGCAGAAAATTACGAAAAACGGCACAACGGACACAGAATAAAACAACGGTCGTGTGCATGAGGCCTGATGCCTCATTCACATGTCAGTGTTTTGGTCTGTTTTTTCCATCAGTGATTTTGAATTTGATCCAAAACCAGGTGCGGCTCTAAACACAGAACATGTGCAGATCTTTCCCTTATACCTAATGTCTGTGGAGGCTCCAATCCTGGTTTTTGCTCACAATCACCGATGGAAATCACTGACTAAAACACGGACGTGTGAATGAGGCTTTAGACTACAATCTCAACAGAGAAAGCATTTATGTTGAAACATTGTCGCGCCACAAAAGCCCTATTAATATGAGAGCCATAGTAGTGATCAGTTATTCACCTTGATTTTGCCAATGTTGGCGAAATGTAGTATATGATGGCTGCCATTCAGATGTGATACATGAACAGCTTGTCAGAGCTACTGCTTCAAAGTGGCTTTCGGCTCTGGCTTAAAGGGGTTATCCCACAATATAAAAATCAGACATTATATAGCTCATGACCATCTCTTTCAAAAAAAATCTGGAACCAGCCCTGTACCTCACATGGTTTTAGAGATCTTCTAATTCATTGCTCCGATTGCTCTGCTAGATTCTCTCTGGCAGCTCAGGGGATATGTATTTTCTCAGGGAGCATGCCATTTCTGCTGCAGCTCACTCTCTCTCTCTGTAACTGTCAGATATGGCTGGTAGTTGAAGAATAAAACTGAGCATGTGCAACCACCATGGTAGGTGGACACGCACATTACTATAGAGATTAAACATGAATCATCAATGTAATGAAATAAAGAGAATATTTCACAACTGGATTTTTTGTAATTGAAAGTAAATTACAAAAGTAAATTGTTTTTTATGCTGAATTATATTAATATTATATTTACTGGTGGCACAACCCCTTTAAGAAAGGAAGGAGTCCCTGAGGGGAGGGGACTCCTCTCTATGATGTCCAAATGTCTTAAAAGGATGCATGGACAGAAGTTGTCTTAATGAATCAATCTCTTTAATTACCACAGTGGCCATGAAAATATATGTCCACTGTTTTAAACAGCAGACACATAGGGCTAGTGTCTGTGATCTGCAAAAATGCAGATCACAGACATTTAACCTCTCAGATGCCATGGCCAATTGTGACAACGGTATCTGAGAGGCTTTCCCCGAGAGCACTGCATTCCCGATGCCGAACGGCTTCCTTGTGCTAAGGTTGGGGAAACCGTTCATTCATTGTGGTAGCCTTTCCCCTTAGGAATGATCCAAACCTAATGAGATTCCCATAGGCCCAATTGTAATTCATTGCAGTCTATAGGAGCAGCAATCAGAAGATCACATGTTCAAGTTCCCTAGGGATATAAATTTTTTATATATAATATATACATTTATATATATATATATACATATATATATATATATATATAAAAAAGAAAAAGATATATATAAAAAATCAATATATATATATATATATATATATATATATATATATATATATATATATAAAAATCAAATCACCCCTCTTTTCTCATATTAAAAATAAATACATAAAAAAATAAAAAAAAATAGGTATCACCATTTCCCAAAATGCCTGAACTATTAAAATAAAAATATATTTATCCTGTGCTTCACCTCCCCAAAAAATTTTTTATTGAACGTAATCAAAAAGTTGTACACAATCCAAAATTCTATCAATAAAAACTACAGACTGCCCCACAAACCATGAGCTCTCACACAGCTCTGTAGATGTAACTATATAAAAGAATATGGCATTGCAAAGAAAACACAAAAAAACTATAATTACAACTTGTCTTGTAAAAAGCAAGCCCTCTTAGGCTGGGTTCACACGGGCGTGTCCGGATTAGGTCCGGATGCGTCCCGGTGTATTGCGGCAAACCCGCGCGATTAGGTACGCAATTGCAGTCAGTTTTGACTGCGATTGCGTTCCGATGTTCAGTTTTTATCACGCGGGTGCAATGTGTTTTGCACTCGCGTGATAAAAAACCGACTGTGGTACCCAGACCCGAACTTCTTCACAGAAGTTCAGGTTTGGGTTAGTTGTAGTGTAGATTGTATTATTTTCCCTTATAACATGGTTATAAGGGAAAATAATAGCATTCTGAATACAGAATGCTTAGTACAAGGTCAATTGAGGGTTAAAAAAAATAAAAGAAATTAACTCACCTTGTCCTCTTCATCGCGCAGTTCCCGGTCTCTTCTGATGAGCTGTCGGCTAAAGGACCTTTGGTGACGTCAGATCACATGCTCCAATCACATGGTACATCACCACGGTGATGTACCATGTGATTGGAGCATGTGATCTGACGTCACCAAAGGTCCTTTAGCCGACAGCTCATCAGAAGAGACCGGGAACTGCGCGATGAAGAGGACAAGGTGAGTTAATTTCTTTTATTTTTTTTTAACCCTCAATTGACCTTGTACTAAGCATTCTGTATTCAGAATGCTATTATTTTCCCTTATAACCATGTTATAAGGGAAAATAATACAGTGAATAGACTGTCACCTAGCAACCATGAGTGAAAATCGCACCGCATCCGCACTTGCTTGCGGATGCTTGCGATTTTCACTCAGCCCCATTCATTTCTATGGGGCCTGTCCTGCGTTACAAACGCAGAATATAGAGCATGCTGCGATTTTAAAGCATTGCAGAAGTGATGCGTGAAAAAAATCGCTCATGTGCACAGCCCCATAGAAATGAATGGGTCAGGATTCAGTGCGGGTGCAATACGTTCACCTACCGCATTGCACCCGCGCGGAAATCTCGCCCGTGTGAACTCAGCCTTATAAATAAAAAAAGATATGGCTTTGGAAAGCAGAAGGTGAATAAGAAAAACACAAGAAAGGAAAATTCAAAAAATCCACCAATTTTGGATGACTAAGGCAAGATATAAGCCATTATGATACCTTACAATTATTCAGTGTTGTTTTTGAACATTTCAACCAAAAGAACTGAACCTCCAAATCAAAAATTTAAATAACAATTCTAGATCTTTTTTTTTTTTTTTTGCATAATAGGACAATAAGCAGACGATGCCTGTTTTAATGTGTGCATAATACTCTCAGCACTCACACTTACATATGAAAAAAAGAATCCCACTCAGGGTGATTTGTTTCTGAAAGGCTAGGTTTCTGTTGACTCATAAGTCATTCCCTTTCAGAGATAAAACCTGTGTGTCTATGTATATTTGCTTTAAGAATTGAATGGGATAAAATAAAAGCTATATTTTAAACATAAATTGGGTTGCCAAACTAATACCCTGTGGATCGAGAAAAGTTGTTGTGGTCCCTTTGAAACCAGCTCAGTGATTTTTATTTTTTACTGTGTACATCACAAAAAAAAAATATATGGATTAAAGAGGTTTTCGGGTACTTATAAATTGATGATAGGTCATCAATATCACAAAGGTATGGGACTAACCCTTCCTGCCAAACCCCCCCTCCGCTCCCTCCAACAGATCAGCTGTTTCTGACTGCCTGAAACTATACAGTGGATGAAAAGCTCTATCCACTGTGTAATTTCCAGGGCCAGCGTACTGCAGCTCAGTTCCCATCCACTTGGATGCCAGCTGAGCTGCAGTACCCCGGCATGGCCACCACACAGTGGATGGAACATTTTGCTTCTGGCTCAATCCACAATACAGCCCCGAAGACTGTCTAAAACAACTACTGGTGGTGCAGGGTGTTGGACCCTCACTGATCTGATTTTGATGACATATCCTGTGGACAGATCATCAATATCTAAGTACTGGAAAACCCTAGTCTTTAAAGCACATCTGTCCTTTAATGATGGATATGAAGCTTCAGCCCTGAAATCTCCCACACATTGTCATGCTTTCCTTTAATCGGAAACATAACTAAGATGAACCTACATTCAGAATAAACATCTGGAAATGTTCCCAATGTATACACCAAGAGAAATGTATGACAGAAGAATGTCTTGTTGGCATATGTTAGGGTGGTGTGCGTCAGCATACCTTTTTATACTGTCTGTATAAGCGTACAGTGTGCTGCTGGACTTCTACATACAGATATGTGCTGGGAAAATCCATACACTTATGGTATATGTTTACTTACAATGCAAGCCAGTGGACAATGTATGCAACTGTATGCCAAACATTTGTATATATCAGGGCCATGCGTTTGTCATATACGTCAGAGGGAAAAAGACAAGATGTAAACAATGACTAATGAAAATAAAGTTCTAAGGGTACGGCCACACAGTCAAGTGATGCAGTTTGGAAGCCAAAACCAGGAGTCACTTCATTAAAGGGGTTTTCCGAGACATATATACTAATGACCTACTTTCTGGATAGGTCATCAGTATCTGATCAGTGGATGTACGACACCTGGGACTCCCGTCTATCAGCAGTTTGAGAAGGCACCAGCTAAACCTTCTCCCAGGTTTACCTAGGCCGAATGACGTCACTTTCATTGGTCACATGGCCTAGGCGCATCTCAGCCCCGTTGAAGTGAATGGAGTTGAGCTGCGATACCAAGCACAGCTGCTATCAAATGGACGGCGCTGAGCTTGGTGAGCAGAGAGAAGGCTGCAGCGCTCACAGGTGTGTCGCTACCTTCTCAAATAGCTGATCGGCGGGGTCCCAGGTGTTGAACCCCCACAGATCAGACACTGATGACCTATTCTAAGGATAAATCATCAGTATATAAGTCTCAGAAAATCCTTTTAAAGAGTAGAAGGTGCATCTGTCCTTTATACTTTCTCTCCTTTTTTAATACACTCCTGATTTTGGCTTCCTAAACTACATCAGAAAACCTGATGCTTTTACAATTTTGTGCTCAAGTGCATTTTATTTCGGTCAAAACAACTAATCACCATTTTCTACATTTTATTATGCTGGGAGGTGGGGGTTTGGGGCAATTTTATAATACTGCAAAAATATAACCCTGTGTTCATAATAAACCAGCCTCCAAGGGTGTATTCACATGTGGTAGATTTGTTCCCAGAATTCCTGCAACTGAAAATCAGTTCCATTTGTTGGAACAGTTTCTATAGCATTCACATGGATTTATTTAAACCCGATTTACATGAACGGGACAGTTGCAGAAAATTTTAAATCTGCTTAGGCTACTTTCACACTAGCGTTCGGCTGTCCGCTCGTGAGCTCCGTTTGAAGGGGCTCACGAGCGGACCCGAACGCTTCCGTCCAGCCCTGATGCAGTCTGAATGGATGCGGATCCGCTCAGACTACATCAGTCTGGCGGCGTTCAGCCTCCGCTCCGCTCGCCTCCGCACGGACAGGCGGACACCTGAACGCTGCTTGCAGCGTTCGGGTGTCCGCCTGGCCGTGCGGAGGCGTGCGGATCCGTCCAGACTTACAATGTAAGTCAATGGAGACGGATCCGTTTGAAGATGCCACAATATGGCTCAATCTTCAAGCGGATCCGTCCCCCATTGACTTTACATTGAAAGTCTGGACGGATCCGTCCGAGGCTATTTTCACACTTAGCTTTTATATGCCAAAATAATGCAGACGGATCCGCTCTGAACGGAGCCTCCGTCTGCATTATTATGATCGGATCCGTTCAGAACTGATCCGATCGAACGCTAGTGTGAAAGTAGCCTAAATGTGTACGTACCCTCAGGTGATAATTGCTATCAAGTATTTTAATTATTGGAAAAACCTGCACCAGAACCAATACATTTTCCTAGTCTGCAAAAGGCATAGAATGCTCTCTCCCTATTTTATTTACAAACATGTAAGTAGACAGTTTGCTTCAATTACTCTCAACCGTAGACAACTACATGTACAACAATTTCCTACTAAATACCTATTACCAAAATTGCTCCAATTGTAATCAGGAGGAATCTGGGTATGGGTAGGAGGAGCCTCAAAGAAATCAGATTCTTAGGTCCTCGAAGAAATCAGATTCTCAGGACCTCGAAGAAATCATATTTCCAGGTCCTAAAAGAAACTAGATTTTTAGATTCTTAACGAAATTTGATTCTCTGGGTTTCAAGAAAATCAGATTCTCAGGTCCACAAAGAAATCAGATTCTCAGGTTCTCAAAAAAAAAACAGATTTTTAGATTCTCAAAGAAATGTAATTGTCATGGTTTCAAGGAAATCAGATTCTCAGGTCCTCAAAGAAATCAGATTCTCAGGTTCTCAAAGAAATCAGATTCTCAGGTCCTCAAAGAAATCAGATTCTCAGGTCCTCAAAGAAATCAGATTCTCAGGTCCTCAAAGAAATTAGATTCTTAAGTACTCTTTACCAATCCCATTCATGTTTATTCTGTGAAGGGAAAGGAGAGTACTGACAGCACACCAGGGCACATATTCTCCATTACATCAAGTGTGAACAAGGGAATAATTTGAGTAATTAAAATATTTTAGGGAATTGTCTTTTATGTAATTCCCTGCAGTACAAGTAAACTTATGTACTGTGACAGAATAAATACACACATGTGTGACCTCTATGAAATCCAGTTATGAAAATAAACACTTTTTATACAGCTGTAAGAAAACTTACAATCCTGCCTTACCCCATTGGCAGCTGCCATCTGTACAACGACCTCTGTGGCTGTCTTGCTGAAGTACCTGCCATCGCTGCCCACCACCATAGTACATCCCTGACGATCCCGCAGATCTATAGAGGATAGCACACTCTGGATAAAGTTCTGAAGATAGTTTCTCTTGCTTTCAAATACAGCTGTTGGCTTCCTAAATCCATTGCTCCCTGGTTTCTGATCATCATAGGGGACAGTCTGCACTGTTACAACAGGGATGGGGTTCACTTCCATGCTCGTCGCCCTTCCAATATTCCCTGAATTCTCCCTTGTACTTTAGATGAGGAAAACAAGCTGAAGATCAGGATAAAAGGGGATCCCAAGAGAAGGGGGGGCGATGAGCTCCTCCCTGGCTGAGATTCCAGGGCAGTAACTTATTTCCTCTGAACTCCTGATAGTCCTGGAAATCTCAGTCTTCAAGGCTGTCAATGGTTTCCTCCTGTCAATGTCTGTTTGTGCATGGAAACTCTGGAACCAAATGCAGTAGTGTATGAGAGTCACTCTCCCTCAGCTACACGGTATTATTCCTATGTAGTAGGAGAGAATCACTATACGTGATGATCTTCTGAGCACTTCTGCAACCCCAGAACAGTTACTGCCTTATCCCACAGGTCACTTCTCCCTCCCTCTCATGACTCATGTGCCTGTACAATGTATAACAAATGCAAGTCTTTGAACAAGGACAGGGGGTTGCCAAAAAACTGGCAGGACTAAACCTTTGCAATCAACAGAAGCCTCCGCCAAAAATAGCCTAGTGAAAAAAAGAAGCTGAGAATTGTTGTCCTTTGGCCGTGTAACTGGATGCTGTTTTGTGTGTTCTAACATTTGTTCAAGGGGATCAAGTCCTGTCACATATCACACAGCCAAGTATCTGAGATTGTGAACGTATGATACAAGTGCAACTACATAAAACCAAATGAACTCCATTGAAGTTGAAATTACAATTTCTGCATTACAAAGTGTCACAGGGGTTCTCCAGGAACCATTTTCATAGCATGAAATCTTTTTGTCGTAAAGTGCCAGTATATAATAATTTATTATTTTGCAGTGGCGCGCCTAGGTTGTTTAGCACCCGGGGCGGGTCCTATCTCTGGTTCTCTGGTCCCCCTCCCCCCCCCAAAACGTAAAAAAAAATTGTACCCCCTCACAGTAGTATTGTCCTCATTGTACAACCTTCACAGTAGTTTTGTACATATGTGTGCCCCCGCACAGTGGTTATGCCCACATTGTGCCCTCTCACAGTAGTTATGTGCACATTGTGCCCCCTCACAGTAGGTATGCCCTCTCTGTGCCCCTTTCACAGTAATAATCCCCATTGTGGCCCCTTCACAGTAACTAATCCCAATTGTGTCCCCTGTATAGTAACAATGCCCATTTTGCCCCCTTCAAAGTAATAATGCCCATTTTGCCCCCTTCACAGTAATAATGCCCGTTGTGCCCCCTTAATAGTAGTAATGCCCACTGAGCTAGTAATGCCCTCTGCGCCCCCTTCATAGTAGAAATCCCCATTGTGTCGCCTTCACAGTAATAATGCCCACTGTGCCCCCTTCACAGTAATACTGCCCACCGTGCCCCCTTCATTGTAGTAATGCCCTCTGGCTCTGTGCCCCCTCCATAGTATAAATGCCTATTGTGCCCCCTTCACATTAGTAATGCCCTATGTGCCCCCTCCATAGTAGTAATGCCCTCTGTGCCCCCTCCATAGTAGTAATGCCCTCTGTGCCCCCCAGCTGTTTTAAGAGAGGGCAGTACTCATATGAGAGCTGCGCTCTCTGTTCTGTTCACCTGCTCGCCGTAGCATTTGCAGTGATGAGCAGATAAACAGAGAAGAGAAGGCGGTGCTCATAAAAAAAAAAGCGGACAACCCCTTTAAAGACATACTTGGAAAACATTACATACAGCGCTACAGGGTAATAAGCGCCACATACCTCTTACATCCAGTGACCTATCTTCTCTGATGTAGATATTCTATACCCTCTTCTTCTCCTGTTAGACCAGACCACCATGGTGACTTCTTTCAGCCGCTTCTCGTCTCTGCAGACTTTAAAAACAGACATCTTATTTTCCTACTTTTCGATCATCCTCCCACCTTCTCAACACCCCATCCTGCCACCCCCAATACTGTGTCCACTGTGCTCCCCAATACTTTCCTGCAGAATCAGTCCCCCTAAAAATACTGATACCACCCCAGTTTTAAGCCTCAGATCAGACCCAAATTAGACCTCCATGTAAGACCCTGACCCAATATCAGACCTAAGATAAGACCCCCATTAAACCTTCAGACCCCCATATCAGACCTTCAGACCCACATATCAGACCTCAGACCAGACCCCCATATCAGACTTTCAGACCCCCCATTAGACCTCCAGACTCCCACTAGACCTCCAGACCCCCATATCTGACCCCCATTAGACCTCCACGCCCTCCCCCGTCAAACCTCCAGACCCCCTAGTCAGACCTCCAGACCCCCATTAGACCTTCAGACTCCTACTAGACCTCCAGACCCCCATATATGACCCCCATTAGACCTCCAGATCCCCAGTCAAACCTCCAGACCCCCCATAAAACCACTCCAGACCCCCAGTCAGACCTCCAGACCCCCAGTCTGACCTGCAGACCCCCCAGTCAGACCTCCATATCCCCCCAGTCAGACCTCCAGACCCCCCATTAGACCTCTCCAGACCCCCATTAGACCTCTCCAGATCCCCATTAGACCTCAGATCAGACTGTAAAATAATAAAGTAACTTACCTTTCCTGTCGCCACTCTCCCTGTCCTGGCTGTCTTCTCTTCTCAGGGCCTGCGCTGCAGTCACCTGACCTCCTGCAGCGTCAGGTCAGAGTGCGCTCTGTACGTCCTAACGCTGCAGGCAGCCAGGACACAGCAGCACCGGCCCTGAGAAGAGCAAGCAGGAGGAGGGGCCAGTACTGTACAGCGCTTCTCTCCCCCTCCCCCCTTTATAAGATGCGCTGCACTGCATCTTATAAAGGGAAAAGCAATGAGCGCTTCCATCTGTATTGATGGAAGCGCTCATTACTTCTGTTCTGGCACCCCCCCTGAGAGCCGGCATCTGGGGCGGACCGCCCTTCCCCTCCCCCGGGCACGCCACTGTTCTTTTGTAACTTTTTATTCATATATATTGATTGAAAATTAATTGGGATCCACAAGATTTAAATATTACAAATAATTCTAATATATCAGTAGCATAGCCAGAACAATTAACATTGAGGACATAATAAGGCCCAATGCATTAACCCAATTTAGGGATCCGTGATAAAGATAGCACAAAACAGATCCAGTGGAGTGCAGGTAACAAAGAAGGACTTGCCACACTTCTTCTGCTCAGGCTCTGTCGCCAGGCACGGTGAAAATGAAACATCAATCGGCAGACTCTTGAGCCCCTGACGAAGGCACGCCGAAACGCGCGTTGGGGTAGCGCCATCCTGGTTTTCCGTTCACACTTGGTCCCATACTGGTGAGTGTCTGATCACAGGGTCTCAGCCATGGCTATGTGCTGCCAATGTTGAGCTACCTCACTTGGTCCACCACTGTCTAATTATTGGTACACTGTTTACATCTCTGTATGACCTTTGTCCTTTGTCCCATACATTATGCACTACAGCCATGGCGGTCTGGCCACATCTGATCTCCACTCACCCTCTACAGTAAATTATTCATCATGTCTGCATCCATGGGTTGGTCATTGTACCACACATTATCTGTTTTTCCCATATCTGCAGTAATTTAATTGATAGATCATTATATTTTGTGACCAGTGTGTCCGTCCAGGGTGGCGCTCGTTTTCTTTTCCCCTGCTCCCTTACCCTGTCCATAGCATTCACTACATGTGTGTTTTTTATCGTGAACTTAATAAAAACGTATATATTTTTCTAATTATTGGTACTCTAAGCTCCTTTCTTCTGTTTTCTGCCGTTATACTCAGAGCTTGTACCGAGTTATCCCCTTTCAGGTATCCCCCTATATTTATTTAAATTAATACAGGCATTGCCCTTGTTATATAGGCTGGGGGACTTCTGGGGTTGTCTTCTCCTCTTCCCATCTCAGTGTATCAGTTGGCGACTCAAAAAAAGACGTACGGTAGTTCCCAAAGTCACCAAATGGACTTTAGCGGGATACATCATAGAATACTGAACACCAAGTTGCCACAAGCATTTCTTTTTTCTATCCAAAAACCAAGCTTTCTTCTTGTGAATCTCTATCGAGTAATCCAGAAAATATGACCCTTTGGCACCATTGATCTCAATATTAGGTTGATCCCAAACTTTTTTTAGTATCGTATCTCGATCCTGTTAGTGCATCACTTTTATCAGCACAGGTCTTGTGGTCAACCCGGTGGCCCAGGACAGGTGGGGACTCTATAAGCCGATTCAACAGCAAAGAGATAGGACAGTGTGCCCTTGCCAAATACCTTCTGCAGCCAGGTTTTAAAATAAAGAAAAATAGGGTCAAAAGTAGAGTCAGACCTTTTTGTATGCTCAGGGACACCCACCCTGTGAATACTGTTGCAGCAGAGTAATTTTCTATGTCATCTGCGTTGGCAAACAGCGCATCCGCAGCCTTAGAATGAGTGGAGGAGTCCTGCTGCAACGAGGGAAGAGCATCCTCTAAATCACTGACCCTATGCCCCACTGCAGAGGTGCGCTCTGCCACCTTCTGGAAGTCATGGGACAGATTTTCCTGAATACCACCGACTCGCTTTATGTAATTCAGACAGAGCAGTACGGCATTGCTGAACTGCTTTAAGCACATTAGCTAGGGTGGGCTCCAGGTCTGCATGCTCATGATCAGTAGAGTGCAATAACTTAGAAGGGACAGTTGAGGCCTCAGTAGGAGCCACAAAGGAAACATGTGTCACTACCCATTCCATATTCACCTCACCTTCTACCTGTATATCATCATCGGACCCTTCATCTGAAGCAGTACAAGGCAAAGTAACACGGGAAAAGAGCTAAACCTGGCTGCTACCACTGTCTGTCTGCCGTAGCTTCTTCCCACGCTCCAGAATCGGTGCCATCTTTGGCCTCCACTCCACTTGTTCCGTCATCTGTTTTCAGATGATTTCTTCCTTTAATCATCCTGAATTCAACACCAGACACCGGTTGATATGCAGCAAGGGTGAAAACAAGTCCACACTAGTGAAAGAATGGCAATTCTGGTAGGTATAACGGGTGATTTCAGGATAACAGCAGCAGGAGCACTAAACCATATGTCTGAACACATCACTTGCTAGGCTACGTGCCCCTATTAGGCATTTTTAATACTAGGTGCTCTATGGGATCATTATTACTTGGGCCACAACAGGCAAGCATTATTATTACTGGAAGAGCTACAGGGGGCATTATTAATGCTGTGGGCACTATAGGGTATTATTATTACTGGGGGTGTTAAAGGGGGAATTTTTTTTTTCTGAAGTATTGTATTTGGGGGCATTGGGGAGGACAGCAGACATAGTATTGGGGGTGGCAGCTGGATGACACTGTTGGGGCACCAGGATGGGGAGTCTGTGTTGAGAAAGTAGGGAGGATGGAAAGTGAAGAACCTAAAAAGTCTGTGTGGCGCACTCTGCAGAGATGAGACATGGCTGAAAGAAGGCGCCCTGGCAATCTGGGCCAAATGGAGAAGTTGAAGAAAGAGAGCATCTACCATAAGAGGAGACATCATAGTATGTAAATCTGCATTTTCCTGTATGTTTGGTAGATCTGAAGGACCAGGCAGTATGCTGAAGGTAGGACTGGCTCTGTGTTGTGACCTGTGTCTCAACTCCTCAGCCCCCTCCTCGAAATCTTAAAGACAACTGGAGGAGTAAGACAGATTGTGGCAGCTGACTGTGGCAATGAGAGAGAGACAACCTTTGTTGAAGTATTTTGTGCTGCTGGGGCTTTGTGGTGCATTGTGGTATTTGGTTCTGCTAGGCAAGTATTTTATGCTGTACTGTGGTGTTTGATTCTGCTTGGGCGGTATTTTGTGCTTCACTATGGTATTGTTGGCTCTGCCTACTTGTGTTGGCCCCACTTATGTGTGCTGCCCCCGAATTCTACCAATTTGGACATGCCTACAACATGGGGCCACTTTTAGTTTTTTTTAGAAGGGCCGTTAAGTATCCATAAAGTTCTCATAAAGTTTTCATATCTATCATAACTTTCTAACAGGACAGTACCTGGGTTTTAGGTAAAAATGTAGGTAAAACCATGATACATATCAATGTATTATTTCACAATTGGGTAATTTGTGGGATACTTAAAACCATTCAAAAATGTAAATATTGCATATAGGTTAACATATGCAGGACAGATGGTATTACAGTTTCTGAAGGGTACGTGTTCGATTTTTATACATTGTGTCTGTATAGTGCAACTGTTATGATTTTATCGGCACTATGTTTTATGCACTATGCTAAGTCGAATGTATAATGTCCAGAGTTTCACTGCATATGTCACTAGAAGGACACGTCATAACAAATCTTGGTAAAATGCATTGCATGAAACATACATATAGAAAGTCCTGCATTAAAAGAAATACATAGTTAAACAAATGACATTGCTTTTAATCTCTTTAATCTAAGTGTCTGATTTTATTAACCAGATGTACCGTTGGTAGAAAGGGACTGTAAGCATTTCGTTTTAACATTTAGCATACCTCTCTGCCTAACAGGGTGTCTATAAATCTGGCCAGTTTCAGTTGTATACTGATGCCTACTTGTATATAAAATCAAACTACAAACTCACAATTCTGGAGTTTTCACTACCTGGCCATACACCCAAGTAGAAGAAGGCTCAATAAACACTATCTATGGTTAAGTTACTCTATAGGAAAAAATTACATTATGTTTAGCTAGGGGAAAATGTAACTAGCACCCAAGAAGAATTCAAAGATGATGTCTGAATAGGTCTTCAATGTACTGTTTTCATGGCCAGCTCGATGAAGCAAACATTTATCTGCAGGTCTAATTAGAGATAACATCAATTCACAAGTTGGACAACCTCCTTATGTGTATACTAACCAGCAATCTGAGCAACATGGAGTACCCGGAGGAAATCCATGCAAACACATGGAGAACATACTAACTCCATGCAGATATTTTACATAGATGGCTTCAAACCTAGGACCCCAGCACTGCAAGACACCAGTACTCACCACTGTCTTTCCCAGATATGGTCTTTCCCAGTAAGATTCACAGGTAACGTCCCCAGAACTGTCACCAATTGACAGCAGGTGCACTGTAGAAAAGAACTCCATCAATTAAATAGTAGTTGCAGTGGCCAGGTTTGGGGAGGTCCCAACACAATACTGGGTCCCATAGACACCATTGAGGGGTCACCATGTGTTGCTGCTCTCTGGAGGGGATAGTAAGGCATGGTGCACTCCAATGGGTAATCAGTCCATAGAGAGTCAGGGTTCTTTACTGGAGGAACTCAAGTGCAAAACAATACAGGCAAGGCACTGAGCTGGCTTCTCCAGTCTCCTCCCTGGCAGAGGATTCTGTGCCGAGGAAAGGCCTATGCCAGCTGTCCCTCTCTTTCTAAGGGCTCATTCAGATGGCCGTACGATGTCCGCAAAAATGCGGATCCATTTTTTTGCAGACAATTCAGCATGTCCGCAAAAAACGGATTGCATTCAGTTTTTTTTGCTGATCCATAGACTTCAATAGGGCCATGTCCTGATTTTCACTGACAAGTATAGGACATGTTTAATTTTTTTTTGCTGAACCGTAAAATGGAAGAAAAGGGCCCAATAGAAGTGAATGGGAAAGCATTTAATCCGCAAAAAAACGGATCTGCATTTTTGCGGACAGCATATGGCCTGTATGAATGAGCCCTTAGAAGGCTGGTACCCTAGCTAAAGGGCTGGTGGCCCAGGATCTGTGGCTCAGTTGTCTGGCTGGCTTCATGGTCAAAGGGCTGGTGGCACTCTGTGGTAGAGAATCCCCATCTTAGCATCTTCTTCTGATCACTCATGAAGTCTGGCAGAGTTTCTCCTAATAAACACTTTTATACAGTTTCCAACTGATCTAGAACCTTCTTCGCACTGAAATGGATGAGATAAGTATGATTTTTAAAAATTTTACCGCCATTTCAATAAAATCGTTTTTTCCCCTGAAATTTGGATTGAAGTCCACTTTGTTAGCTTTGATTCCCTTAACGCTATTATTATCCATATTGTCTCCTTATACACTGCTCGCTTCAATTGTTACAACCACCGTGCAATCCATCAGCGATGGCCGTGCTTGTACATTATAGAAAAAAGCACCAGCCTATGTGAGCTCCCACGGTCCTGGCCAACACAGAGGCCGGCGCTTTAAAACAGAGGCTGGCCTTTTTTCCTATAGTGCACAAACCTGACATCCACTCATGGATTTTTGTCTGGAGAAACTGCTGTGTCAAGCTCTAATGCAAGTCTATGAGAGATGGAAAGTGTTACAATGTATCTGTTTGTGCTGAGCTTCTCCACCCCTCCTACTAAAAGGTTCCAGTCTAGCTAGAAATGGTATAAAAGGAGGGCAGTCAGAGCCCATAGTGTTCTGCAGTTAGGGAACAGTGCTTGAAAGAGGAGACTCTGCCAGGCTACTGAGTGCCCAGAAGAAGATGCTGAGACGTGGATACGCTACCACAGACCCTAGATCACCAGCCTTTAACCAAGGTACCAGCCTCCTGAAAAGAGAGAGAGGGACAGCTAGCTCAGGCCTTTCCTCGGCATCAAACTCTTCTTCTGCCAAGAAGGAGACTGGAAAAGCCAGCTCTATGCCTTGCCTGTATTGTTTTGCAGTAAAGAAGCACACTGGTTTACTGTAGACCCTGACTCTGGACTTATTTTCCATTGGGGTGCACCACACCTTACCATCCCTTCCGAAGAGCAGCAACACATGTGACACTTCAACAGTGTCCGGGGGACTCAGTGTAGCATTGGGGCCACCCCAAACTCAAAGATATTGTAGCTGGGTCTGTAAGCTGGCATTGTAGATTTGGTGACCAAGCAGGCCAAGGTGTTGCAGTCTGGTGGAGACATCACTGGAAACCCTTGCTGTGTGTGGGGTAGCTTTATTCTGGGTGGAAACACATCATTATTAGAGGAAACACATGTGGCCACACATATTGCTGAGTACTAGGGGTGACCAACTGTAGTATGAGATGATCATCACACCAGCAGTTGGGGCAGTGTGTCACTTCACAGCAAAAGCAGTATTGAAGTGCTCACCATGAGGCCTCCATACTTGAACCCAACTGTCATCGGATCCAAAACAGAATCTGGATTTTTTGCTAAAGACGAGATGGTTACAGTCTCTAGCATTCTAAGTTTCTGTTCACGACAACACTGCAAATGATGGCGACAGTGGCTGGCTGTCAATGGCAGGACACATAATGGGTGCCATGACACCAAATGTCCTTCTGCTTAGCGCCTGGAAATGGAGGCAAAGGTATGTAATGAAGGTGTTACCTGTGTGTTGATGGTTGACAATGAAACTGTAGGAGCTGCTTGTCGGAGGATCAAAAGATCTTCTTTACTGGCGATCTGTCTGGGGTACCCCTATGTAACCATCACTCCCAACATCTCCTAACAGCCAGGTCAAATGACTGAGAGCAGGCAACTTTTCGAAATGACCATAATGCTTCTTTTAGTCCACTGAGGTACCCCTTTTCGAAATCTGTTAACTGGGAAAAATGTTTTTGAGTGCATCAAAGAGGCAAGTCTAGTTGTCAGTGATCTCTCACCAAGAGGTACACTACCCAAAAGTAGCCTCTGTGAGCCTTTTTATAGGGCAGCATGGGAAGCACTTATAACCCTGTTGTGGCAAGACCCACTGTCTAACCACATCTTTCATCATAACTGCATGCTGGGTTTTTCAACAATCTGATATTTCTATCTTTTTTTCTGTAAATGTGTGTAGATTCCTTTGACCTCTGTTTTGCATGTTTTTATTAAGGTTTTTCTAAATGTAGTGCTGAATTCAAATGTATGAAGCGTGATTTAATGGGAAAAAATCTAATTTCAACACCTTTTTATGTTTCTCTACAGTTGCACAGCCTTCAGTCTTCATTGTATATCTCTGTAAAGAATGTGACAAACACTTATCCTGTTTGAGAGAACATTGGCCGCTGCCAAGAAATCAACAAGCCTTCAGTTGCTGATATATTAGAGAAAGACATTCAGTGTAATGCGAAATGGCTTACACTTCCCTATATGGCATCAAAACTTCCCAACAGTGCTCTAGAACTTTTTGCTAGTGGATTTATCACAATCTGTAACTGAAACAGGAACACAGGAGATTAGGCTATTTTGATCAACAATTTATCTCATGCCCAACCTGAGCATGAGATTAACAAGTAATACAATGTGTGCAGTTGTCAATATGACGTTCTCAACAAAAATATTAATTGGCTTTCTTTTGTATGTGCATTTACATGATAATGTTGTTGGAACTTGGCAATACTATGTAACATTTGCTCCAGGTTGGCAGAGATTTAAAATGGCAAGTGGGAGTCAGTGTTCTCACCGTATGAGTCAGAGGTTCCAAATGTAACGATTAAGGCCCTAGGCTTAGGGTTTTTTGTTTGAGGCATATAAAAGGACAAACACATAAAAAACACATACAGTAACGGTCGTCTGAGGAATTTCTGCCTATTACACAGAGATGTGAGAACTGTAGTAAAATCTAAAATTCAAAGACGAAAATTAAAGGGGTTATCCCATGACATATGTAAATAATGAAAATCAGACATACCGTAATATAGTACATGATAACAAAGCTAGAACCAGCCCTGAACCTCAGATGGATCCAGAGATCTCCCCATTCATTGCTCTGCTAGATTTATATCAAGCTGACAATTCAAGGGGAGTGTCCTTTCTGCTGTAGCTCAAGGGTCGTGTCCATTCTGCTGCAGCTCTCTCCCTATCACAACTCAGGAGGTAGTTAAAGGATGAAACTGAGCATGTGCGGCCATCTCAGTGAGCTGGACAAAGAAATAAGGAACAGAACCGACAGCAGATGAGATGGCGTTATACAGATGCATTTTATTGAATAACTCAATGGCTATGCTAAATTGTTAATTGCATGTAACTACAAATGAATTGAGATCCAGGAGTTGTTTTGAAAACTGTAGAATATTTTTCATGGGACAACCTCTTTGTTTCACCCCACTCACTAATAAATGCCACCAATGTCAGATACATGCACCTCTGGGACCCACATCTATCTCTAGGACAGAGCGGCCAAAGTTCAGGACAGCACACTATGCATGTGCGGCTGCCCTCTATTAATTTCTATGGGAGCGCGGCGCGCTCAGCTATTTTTGGAAGGTATTACAGGTTTCATGGCTGCACAGTGTCACGGACGGTGTACAGGAAACAAGACAAAGCAACATGCATATATGACTGAGTGGATCCAAAGCTAAGGAACCAAAAGGGAGACCCCTGCACAAGACCTGAGACTTTCCCTGGCTGCTCAGCCTATGCAAAGATCCCAGAGGTGGATGGTTGCATATCCACGTACCTCGACTATATAACCCCTGAACACCCTACAATAGTGAGGGGACATGACCACCGGCTCCCTACACCAGACACGGAGGGAGTCAGGGTCACCTGGGATCCAGCAAACAGAAAATAACAGATAAATGTTCAGCACTTAACTTTGTAGCAGACTGGAAAACAAGATCAGCATGCACACACACTCCAGGAAGTAGTATAAGCCGCCCAGTAATGCACCATGGGGAGGAATTTAGAGGGAAGCAATCAGTCCAACTACATGACAGCTGAGAGAGGCTAACGAGATGAGGAACTGAACAGCACAACAAAGAGAACTCAAGGAGGAGGTTCTGAAAGGCTTCTGTCAGAGCTTCTCAGCTGTCTGGTTGTGACACACAGGTAGTTAATAAGCCAAAGCCACTTCACTTGCTGACATAAGCATCCAAGCATGAGGTGTATACTTTAGGCAATGCAATGCAACCACAGAGCAAGCAAAAACTCTGCTCCTTTTTTGAATAGGTTGCTGTACTGACAGTATAAATCCACCGAATCCACCTTGGGATGTTGCTATTTCTCACAGTGGACCCAAACTGTGATTTGGTATGCTCAAGCACCAGAGGCAACTCCTAAACGTGGATCCTGTAGTCAATAAATCCTTTTCAGACAGGTTTTCTCTACTGGGCTTTCTCTACTACATCTGGCCTGCTTTTGTAATTGTTCTTCTGTTCCTTCTGACCACTCCCTGGCTGGTATTTTGATCCAGGGCTGGCTAAAGAGTTAGGTGTTTGGCAGGGTGCAAGGCAGGAATATGGATACAGCAGACAATTTGTAGTGGAGTCAGGAACCAGGCTACTTGTTATCAATTAATAAGTCTTTCTTTACTAAAATGCAGAATACAGGTAGTAGTACATTCAGTAACAAGGAACAGCTCCAGAATAGATCACAGTGCAATTCCTCCCCAATGGCAATATGTGGACAACATCAGTGATCAAGGTTGTAGTACTCCTTCTTTCAATCTCTCTCTCTAAAGTCTCTCTCTGCAGAACCTTAGGCATGAAATAAGGTTCTTGTTAAATGCTTCAGCAAAATTTCCAGGCTGAGAGGGTGCAGATTTAAAGGGAACCGTTCACCGCGATTTTGTGTATAGAGCGGAGGACATGGGTTGCTAGATGGCCGCTATCACATCCTCAATACCCAGTCCCCATAGCTCTGTGTGCTTTAATTGTGTAAAAAGAAAAACAATTTGATACATATGCAAATTAACCTGAGATGAGTCCTGTCCCTGAGATGAGTCAGGGACAGGACTCATCTCAGGTTAATTTACATATGTATCAAATGTTGTTTTTTTTACACAATAAAAGCACACAGAGCTATGGGGACTGGGTATTGAGGATGTGCTAGCGGCCATCTAGCAACCCATGTCCTCGGCTCCATACACAAAATTCCGGTGACAGGTCCCCTTTAAGATATGGCTGGCCAAACCGTCGCAAACTGTGGAAGGAAGCGTTAGCAATGTCCTCTTTCACAACAGCAAAGTCTCCATGGCTCTAAATGGTCACAATATCTTGCTGACTGATTCCTAAGCATGGACTTGTAGATTCTGGACCTTCTGCTTTCCTCCTCTCTGGAGAATTTTTGAATATAAAGAATATTCCTTGGTTGTAGAAGTCTCAGAGATGAAGGTTCTGTGAACTCGGGACTATGGCTATCAATGAGAGTTTTGCACATGTAGGATCTCTATGTAGCTCAGCTAGAACTAGACTACACGCTGACTAATCAGCTCACCAGTAACCCAACCTGTAAACATAGGCTTAACCCTGATTTGTCCACACAATGCTGTTAGGTACACAAATACAATAAATTACAACTATTAACTTGGCAATATAACATTACATCAGTTAACCTTATTGCAGTGACGCTGGTCTAAGGTACTGCAGTTTTAATTCTGCAGTGAACCTCCCCACATAGTGTGCTTTGGAACCACCAGCCAACAGCAGCAGTAGAAAGAGGTCATTGAAAGTGTGGCCAGCAGAGTGAGAGGGAGATGGAAATGACATTGAGCAAAGGGGCAGGCAGCTAAGACACTCTAAATGCATTTAAAAAAACAGTGCTACAATTTGACACTGGCACCAAAGTGGCCCACTTTGAGACCAAGTACAGCTGTACTCTACTTAATACGCAAGACAATATGGTCCCTCCTAATTGGCTGTGAGGCTGACTGCAAGGTTTTATGGGTAAGCCCTCAGGCCAGTGCCCTGTGTGCTCCTCTTCCCCTTCCCTGCTTCCCACACTATTGTACTAAATTTGATCCCATAAAGGTTTAAAGCATGCTCTTCTTGCTCCTCCTCCGCCCCAACACCATCCTCCTCTGACTCCTTTTCATACTCCTGTTGTTGACTTGTCTCAGATGGAGTAGCCCCCCTGGAAATTTATCCAGCATTGCGACTTCCTCATTTTCCTGCTCCTCGGCGGCTTGATCAATGACACGACGCAACGCACGCTCCAGAAAGAAGGCGTACGGTACAATGTCACTGATGGCGCACTGGCTGCAACTGACCAGTTTGGTGATCTCATCAAATGGCCGCAGAAGTCTGCATGCATCGCGCATGAGCAACCACTAGCACGGTGAAAAGAAACCAAGCTCCCCAGAACCAGTCCTGCTGCAGAGTTCGTACAGGTAGTCATTAACTGCACGTTTCTGCTGGAGCAGCCTATCAAGCATATACAAGGTGGAGTTCCATCACGTCGGGCAGTCACAAATCAGACGTCTGATGGACAGGTGCTGTCGCCGCTGAATGTCAGAAAGGCGAGTAATGGCCGTGTAAGATCTTCTAAAATGGCCAGAGATTTTCCTGGAGACGTCCTGCAACCAAGACGTCCTGCAACCCGAGATTGTTTGGCAACGAATCGCTGCACAACTAAGTTCAGGACGTGTGCCATGCATGGCACGTGTGTCATTTTGCCCTGTTTCAGCGCGCTCAGCAGATTGACACCGTTGTCGCACACCACTTTACCAACTGTCAAATTGATTGGGGTTAGCCACTGATCTGCCTGTGACTGCAAAGCTGAAAGGAGTGGAGGACCGGTGTTGCTCTTGGCTTCCAAGCACAACAGACGCAGCACAGCATGGCAATGTGTAGTGTACGGGAGAGTAATACCCCGTCACTACAGAAGGGTCACTTGGGTACTGTCGTTCCCCCTGTATTTATGGGGAGGTTGGTATGAAGCATCTTGTTAAATGTAATGCTATGTACTTCCTGTTACTGTGAAAGGTGCATGTGCAGGCCGGCTAGGGTGTCATTCCAGCTCTGAGTCACTAGAGGGAGCTAGGGAACCCTAGTTTATATAAGGCCCAGTCAGGAAGTAGTAGTAGGACAGACTGTGGGAAAAGGAGTCAGAGATGATCCTGTGTCTGAGGCAAGGCCAGGCTATGGGCCTGTGAGAGTAAAGCAGGCCTGAAGCCTGCCGACTAGGAGAGGGTAGTAAGCCCTGTAACCGGGTTCCGGATCCAAGGAAAAGGTTCCCCTCCTGAGTCATCATCCGTTTAGCTGAAACATCAGAAGCAAGCAACCAGCCGGGACACAGAATACTACAGAGGCCAATCTGATAAAGCGAGAGGTACTCAAGATAACAGAGGAGGTACTAGATAAGGACAGCTTCAAGGGTACGCCAGCTATAGGGCATTAGACCTTGGAGAAAAAGTCACATGTTTCAGGACCAGTCAGGAATAGTGTGCAAGCCGCCTGTACTGCATCTCCTGTAATTAACACTCTGTAAAGAACATCGCTATAACCGGCCATTCTGTATTTCTAAGAACCAGCTGTATTCAAATAGAAACCAACTGTCTTCCATGGAACTGCGCTTCCAACTGCGTCCATGTGTAACTATCACTGACATTCAGTAAAGTTCCCGTTTTGGTTGGCTATCCTGTGGTTGCTTCATTCTTCTACATTACTATACACGGCGTGTCACCGTTTAATTGACACTGGCGTCACGAACATTAAATACCTGCCTGTTCCAGTATTTGCCCCGATTGAAGACGACAGTGGATCCCAGGTTAGTGGGTTAATCTTCACTACAAAGCCCAGCATACACTACTGACCCCCTGGGACACTGCATCGCTCTTTTTGGCGTCACGAACAGGATCCGCATACTTCTGAAGTGCAGAGAAGTGTGAACTGTGTGCTTTAACTATTCCACCACCGTATTGCGAGGACTGTACCCTTTATTTCCAAGCCGGTGGATTAAAATTGTGCCTGGGAGGAATCGGAGGCGCTGTACTGTGTTGCGCTACCCCCAGAGGGAAAATCGTATTTGTGGACTGTGATTTATCGGACTTTTCATCAACCTGCTTGCTGTCATTGAATTGCAGCATCAGGACATCTAAAATGGCCGCCGACGCCATGAGGCTTTTTACTGCGCCATCACGATGCACAGAGGCGCGAATATTTGGCGCCCAAACCCTCCAAGAAGAAGGAGGAGATTGTCCTGGAGCGCCACCCACCTTGGTGAGGCATGTTGCGGCTGATTTCCCTGAAGAGTTACGCCTGGGGGGCGGGCCTCAGATGGAGGTAGACCGGCCCAGTGTGTGGGAGGAGTCAGTGTCGACGCTGCACCCAGTGAGAGAAGAGATGGCGTGTGCTGAGGAGCTGGAAGTCGAAACCACGTGTGAGTGGGGCGCCACTCCACCGGACTATCCCGAGTTGGGCCCATGGGACCCTCTAGCCTGGACGGCCCCCCCTGGGGACAGGCCATGGATTTAGGTATAACCCGTCCTCAGTCCCCACCGATCCGTCGCCGGCACGCACAATGGCCGACTATCATGGCCGAATTGAAAGCCGCGGTGGCTAAGAAGAACACCAGCCGGAAAAAGAGGTTCGAGGAAATGGCCAAGTCCATCCAAGGGGACTCCTTCCCGGGTAAGCCCCAGTTGGAAAGGCGCCGCGGGATCGTGGTGGCCTTTGATAAGGAGAGGGGATACGGGTTCATCCAGGAGTTGGGAACTGGCCGGGACTTTTATGTTAACCGGCGGTCGGTGAAGCGTCACTACCTCCCGGAGCATCTTCACAATTTGACCATGGGAGAGATAGTGGAATATACCCCAGCGGAAAGCTTACGGGGCCCCTACGCTACCGCCGTCACTCGCCCGAAGCCGCCGGCTGAGACTTGGGACCCAGAGAAAGAGGAAATAGACCCGAGTGAGACAGAGGAGGCGAGTACCGGGCCGGCCCGAACCACTCACCGGCACAGTCAGATATATTTAAGCAGCAATGTCTTCTGGGAGCCTATCATCTTGCAGGGGCCAGAGGAACCATACCCCCCTCCCGATGCGGTGAGGCGAGAAGAGGAGAGAGAGAGGCTGGACAGCTGCCAGCGGGCGGAAGAATGTGCAGAGGCCCGACGTCAAGCAGCGGCTGCCACCGTTACCCCAGAGGCCACTGTCACCGGACCTCCGGTAGCCCCGATGACCTGCACCAAGGCTGACATAGAGGCTCTACGCAAAAGAGTTTACTGGGTGGAGGACCTCGGGTACGCAGGATGCGTGCAGTGTATCCCGTTCCCCAGAACGGATGCAGAAATGGAGGCAATGAAGGACAAGCCTCCCCCTTTAAAGATCGTCAGAGGAGATGGATTCCAGATGTGGCCGGCCTTACCAGAACAGTTGCTGCAAGATCCGTTCATCGAGTCTTCATCAGAGGAGGAGTATGACACTCGTCTGTGAGTAGGCCTTTCTTCATGTCTGTATCCATAATGGCCGTTTTGTCCCTCCGGTTGGCAGAGCTGGTCAAGCTTGCTGCCAGTTATACACGGCCGGTGGCATTCTAATCGAATGATAGTGCCACTGCATACCACAGCTTCCAGCTGCCCATGTTGTGTTTGGGACATCCGGTTTGCTGCTAAAATCCCAGTTGTGCCTTAGTTTGCACTGTTTTTCCCTTTTTACCCCCATTTCAGGTTGAAAAGACATTTTTATGTCAGCACTATTTTAAAGGGTAAGCAGGACTTGCCAGGATAACATGGCCCTGGTATTGTCAGAGTCCTGTATTGTCATTTTATATATGTGCTGCTGACAGTATTTAATAACCGGTTTTTATTCACGCCTATGTGCCCAGAGATGGACTTCCTATGTGCAAGCCTCTGAGATGTTGATCTTATTATGGACTTATTTATTGTCATGGACTATCCTGGTTCTTTAAACAGCCGCTGTGCCAGGTCAGCGCCCCCGCTCCACTCACTATCCTGAGAAGAAGAGAACGACGCCCCTTGTCACCGCACTTCACCTTTGCCAATTGGGTCTGATATGAGTGTAATTGACATATATGTCTGCATGCATGTGTCTTTCTCTATTTCAGGTCATGATTCCAGTTGGGCGGGCCCTGATGGAGTACGAGGTCGTACTCAGCTTAAAGCAGCGGGGTATGTAGTGTACGGGAGAGTAATACCCCGTCACTACAGAAGGGTCACTTGGGTACTGTCGTTCCCCCTGTATTTATGGGCAGGTTGGTATGAAACATCTTGTTAAATGTAATGCTATGTACTTCCTGTTACTGTGAAAGGTGCATGTGCAGGCCGGCTAGGGTGTCATTCCAGCTCTGAGTCACTAGAGGGAGCTAGGGAACCCTAGTTTATATAAGGCCCAGTCAGGAAGTAGTAGTAGGACAGACTGTGGGAAAAGGAGTCAGAGATGATCCTGTGTCTGAGGCAAGGCCAGGCTATGGGCCTGTGAGAGTAAAGCAGGCCTGAAGCCTGCCGACTAGGAGAGGGTAGTAAGCCCTGTAACCGGGTTCCGGATCCAAGGAAAAGGTTCCCCTCCTGAGTCATCATCCGTTTAGCTGAAACATCAGAAGCAAGCAACCAGCCGGGACACAGAATACTACAGAGGCCAATCTGATAAAGCGAGAGGTACTCAAGATAACAGAGGAGGTACTAGATAAGGACAGCTTCAAGGGTACGCCAGCTATAGGGCATTAGACCTTGGAGAAAAAGTCACATGTTTCAGGACCAGTCAGGAATAGTGTGCAAGCCGCCTGTACTGCATCTCCTGTAATTAACACTCTGTAAAGAACATCGCTATAACCGGCCATTCTGTATTTCTAAGAACCAGCTGTATTCAAATAGAAACCAACTGTCTTCCATGGAACTGCGCTTCCAACTGCGTCCATGTGTAACTATCACTGACATTCAGTAAAGTTCCCGTTTTGGTTGGCTATCCTGTGGTTGCTTCATTCTTCTACATTACTATACACGGCGTGTCACCGTTTAATTGACACTGGCGTCACGAACATTAAATACCTGCCTGTTCCAGTATTTGCCCCGATTGAAGACGACAGTGGATCCCAGGTTAGTGGGTTAATCTGCACTACAAAGCCCAGCATACACTACTGACCCCCTGGGACACTGCAAATGTCTCACCTGGCGCGTCGGCTCACCTGGCGCGTCAAATAGGTTCTGGGGATCCTGGGGGTCTCAGCGGAAGAGACGGTAGCAGCAGAAAAGGAGGAGTCAGCCAAGGAGAAGAGGGAGGATGGAGTATATATACACGGGTGCTACAGGTTGCATGCTTGATGGCCATCAGAATGTTCACCCAGTAGGCAGTAAAAGTTATGTACCTTCCCTGCCCGTATTTGCTAGACCACATGTCTGTGGTCAGATGTATCTTGGCACCAACACTGTGTGCCAGAGATACATTCACTTGCCGCTGAACGTGGCCATATAGCTCCAGGATGCCCTTCTAGGAGAAATACAGTATTTGCTTCCGGGGACCACACATTTTCTAAAGGCCTCTGAGTCCTCAAGTTTATATGACAGTAGTTGGCGGGCTAGCAGTTCTGACAAGCCAGCGGTCAGCTATTGGGCAAGAGAGTTATCCGGCATCATCATCTTTTTTCGCTCGAACATTTGGGGCAAGAAAGCCTGCCTTCAGGCAGATGAATGTGAAGACGGCACGGTGGAAGATGGAGTGTAGGATAACTGGGAGGAGAGAGAAGGAGGAGAAGAGGCAGGACGGTGAGCTTTGTTGGTTCTGACGGTGTTGCTCCCACTGGGCTCGGTGATGTGAGGCCAGGTGCCTTCTTAAGGCGGTCGTCCCTAGGTGAGTGTTGGGCTTACTGCGACTTATGCGTTGATAGCACAGGCTGCAGATGGCAACACTATTGTCAGCAGCGGACACATTAAAAAAAGCCCACACTGCGGATCCATGTGCCGGCGTCCTGGGAGCGCCAGATGTGACCGTGCATGGTTGATGTTTCGTTCCAGATACATTAGCAGTCTGCTTTTTGCCTCCTGTGCACTGTAAGTTCTGCCTGCTTCTCCTCCCTATCTTCTGCTCTGTCTCTCCCTCTGAACTCCCCTCCTCTTCCTCTCTTGTGGGCACCCACGTGACGTCCATCGACACGTCATCATCGGATTCATCAACTTCACCACCACTGACAGATCTCGGAGTAGGCAGCAACAGCGGGGACCACCCTCCTTGGGCTGATCTGGGTACTGTCGTCAGACTGCTGGGTGGCGACCGTTGATACTTCCTCTTCCTGATCCAATGCCAAGAAAGGCTGCGCATCGGTAAGGTCTTGAAATGTATGGAAAAATAATTCCTCTGACTCGAGCAGAGGGGATATGGTGGTGGTGGTGTCTTTGGGGGTGGACACAGCAGAGAGTTAGGCCCCATGCACACGGCCGTGTTTCGCGGCCGTGTGCGGGCCGTGGAACCGCGGCCTGGATCCCTCCTGAGAGCAGGAGCGCACGGCGTCACTGGTTGCTATGACGCCGTGCGCTCCCTGCTGCCGGCACAGTACAGTAATACACTGGTATAGATCATACCAGTGTATTACTGTACTGTGCCGGCAGCAGGGAGCACACGGCGTCATAGCAACCAGTGACGCCGTGCGCTCCTGCTCTCAGGAGGGATCCAGGCCGCGGTTCCACGGCCCGCACACGGCTGTGAAACACGGCCGTGTGCATGGGGCCCAGGGCCGGTGCAAGGATTTTTGCCAACACAAGCGAAGCTACATTTTGGCGCCCCCCCCCACGCTTCTCCTCTCTGTGGTCCTGGTATCTTTTCTCTGCTTTAGACAATGACTGGTTTAAGGACCATATTTTTCGCCCTCTAAGACGCACCTAGGTTTTAGAGGAGGTGTCACGGACGGTGTACAGGAAACAAGGCAAAGCAACATGTATAAACGACTCGCTGGATCCAAAAACTAAGGAACCAAGGGAGACCCCTGCAGAAGACCTGGCACTTTCCCTGGCTGCTCAGCCTATGCAAAGATCCGAATGGTGGAGGTTTGCATATCCACGAACCTTGACTATAAAGCCCTGAGCACCCTACAATAGTGAGGGGACACGACCACCGGCTCCCTACACAAGATACGGAGGGAGTCAGGGTCACCTGGGATCCAGCAAACAGAAAATAACAGATAAAGGTACGACACTTAGCTTTGAAGCAAACAGGAGGACAGAGTCAGCGTGCACACACACTCCAGGAAGTAGTATAAGCCGCCCAGAAAAGCCTTCTGGGGAAGAATTTAAAGGGAAGCAATTAGTCCAACACATGACAGCTGAGATAGGCTAACGAGAGGAGGAGCTGAATACCACAACACAGAAACTCAAGGAGGAGGTTCTGAAAGGCCTCTGTCAGAGCTTCTCAGCTGTCTGGTTGTGACAGGAGGATAATAAGAAAAAAATATTTTCCATTACACCTCAGGTCAGACCAACAATCAGACCCCCAATGTTAATCAGACCTCAGATCAGAACCCCATGTCAGACATCATCCCCCAGCCTTCAGCCCCCAATGTCAGCCATCAGACCCCATGTCACATTTATCCCCCTCCAGGTCACATTTTTCCGCCCTCCCCCAGGGTGCGCCCTAAGGCGGCCGCTTGGTCTGCCTTATGGTAGCACCGGCCCTGATGGGGCCTAAAGAGGGTGCGGATAGAGAGGATGAGGAGGGTGCAGAAGCGGAAGGCTGAGTGAGCCACTCAACCAAGTCTGGTGCGTCCTTTGTCGTATTCGCACGCATCTTCTGCAACTTCCCACTTAGACTCCTACCTGGTGCACCTGCCTGACCCATACCATCCCTGCGGAATGGCCTGCCTCTTCCTCTGCCTGTCATTTTCAAAATGACCCTGTGACAAAAGTCCCTATAGACGAGCAGTATTTGTGGAAGAAGGCATATCACACCCCTGCCTCAATCAGTTTTTTTGGGGGGGCAACTGGTAAATCTCACCCGTAGAAATTATTTCTTCAAATAGTGTTTTTCACTCTGTGTAGATGCGGTGACGCAGCATAACCGCAGACAAATGCTGCACTACCTAAATGCACTATATAGACAGTAATTATTGGTATATAAAATCCCTGCTTCAATCTGCTTTTAAACAGGGCAACTAGTAAATCACACCAGTAGAAATGATTTCTTTAAATAGTGTTTCTCACTCTGTGTAGATGCGGTGAGGCAGCAAAACTGCACACAACTGCCGCACAATATAATTGCACTATAATATACTTTCTATGTTAGAAAGTATATTATAAGTATATTACACCCCTCAGTATGTCACAGCTATCGATAGCACACCTATACTAGTCCTTAAAAGGACTTTTGTGGCCCTATTAGCTAGCAGTCCCTAACAGTCTGTCCCTGCTCCACACAGCAACCTCTCCCTACACTGGCAAAAGACTAAATGTAAAATGCGCCTAGATCAGGTTTATTTATAAGGTAGGGGGTATGTCCATGTGCTGAAACATCTCAATTGGCTGTCCTGTACCACCTGATGGATGTGTCATGGGTCAAAGTTCTTCACAATGTAAAACAATATGGCGGGTGTGAATATCGCCATACGTTCGCATGTTCGGCGAATCGCGAACGCGCAAAGTTTGCCGCAAAACGACCGCAAACCGCAAGGCCATCTCTATTCACGAGTAATCATAGGCCAAAATAATTAATTTTAAAAATATTTGAAGCACTCTTTCTTACTCTGCACTTTGCTAACTGAGTGGTACTTTGGAATCCAAATGTGGGGTGTAATACTTCACCTTAAGCCATATCTTACAACCAATTAGGGCGTTCCCCTCTGCACCAGGCATACACTTCTGCTACCTTATTTGTAAAGGTTGGTACACAGGTAGAACTGTGTGGAGTGTGCTCAGGCGCCAGAGGCTTCTCCTGAAGTCAACAAAGTCTTTTTTAAGTTATTCACCTCTTCAGGTCTTTCTCTACACCTCTATTGCATCTGGTCTGCTTTCTGGAGATGTTCTGACTGCATCCTGAATAGTCCCAGGTCCAGGATGAGCTGGCCTGTCAGCTACATACTTGTGCTTTCTTCTCCTAGTCCGAGACTAGGCTGGACTGGAGTAGACTGGCGGAAACTGACTCTAGAATGTTCTGCCCTCTATTATACAGAGGGTGACACCTGCCCCATCTTGTGATAGCTAAAACTATGGCCTGCGATTACCATGTGCATACAGAAAACACAGCATATATATACATTACACAGAAATATATTTGCACTTTTGTTTGCAGTATAATGCTCTTGGAGCAGGAACCTAGAAGTCTAGGAAACTAAAGTCAGAGCAGTGTCCTAAGATGGGATCAGCCTGTGAACGGCTCCTGTATAATATTAACTCAATTTCATATCAATGCCTGTGTGGTCCTCTAGAATGTCTCCTTCCAGGAAATCTGAGTGACAACCGGACTCCCACTGGGGTTGTCCAACTTGTCCCCCAGCTCTCCTAATATCATGAACTGGGGGTCTTCTACAGAAGTGTTCCTCCAGTCTTCAGGGTCCACCCGCTGGTCAATTTTTCCCACTTTAGTGGAAAAAATTAATTCCCGACTCCAATCAGGTAATCAGAATAACTCCCTGGATCAACGACCCCTCTCTAGTAGCTATAGCCTGTAATATTATTACACTCCAGAAATACATCCAGACCCCTCTTGAACTTTTATTGCACTCACCATCACCACCTCCTCAGGCAGAGAGTTCCATAGTCTCACGGCTCTTACCATAAAGAATCCTCTTCTATGTTTGTGTGCAAACCTTCTTTCCTCCAGACGCAGAGGATGTCCCCTCGTCACAGTCACAGTCCTGGGGATAAACAGATGATGGGATAGATCTCTGTACTGACCCCTGATATATTTATACATAGTTATTAGATCTCCCTTCAGTCTTCTTTTTTCTAAAGTGAATAACCCTAATTTTGATAATCTTTCAGGGTACTGTAGTCCACCCATTCCAGGTACCGCAGGGTGTACACCTGGTCATTTTCTGATATTGGGGGTTCTAGGTTCGAATCCAACCAAGGGCAAGATCTGCATGGAGTTTGTATGTTCTCCCTGTGTTTATGTGGGTTTCCTCCAGGTACTTCGGTTTCCTCCCACACTCCAAAGACATACTGATAGGGACCTTAGATTGTGAACCCCATTGGGGACAGTTGGATGCCAATATCTGTAAAGCCCTGTGGAATATAGTAGTGATATGTAAGTGCATAAAATAAATAAATTCAGTTTTCTATCCCTCAGCCAGTTACTTACCCACACACAGATGTTTTCTCCCAGTCCGAGCATTCTCATTTTATATACTAACCTTTCATGCGGTACAGTGTCAAATGCTTTGGAGAAGTCCAGATATACGACGTGGTCAAATCTAGAACTTACCTCCTCATAGAAACTGATTAAATTAGTTTGACATGACCGATCCCTCATGAAGCCATGCTGATATGGCGTTATTTGCTTATTTTTATCGAGGTACTCCAAGATAGCATCTCTTAGAAAACCTACAAACAGTTTACCCATGACAGATGTTAAACTTACTAGCCTATAGTTTCCAGGCTCTGTTTTTGGACCATTTTTTTTATATTGGCACCACATTTGATATGCGCCAGTCCTGTGGAACACTTCCTGTCAGTATGGAGTGACCAAACATGTTCAGAAATGTGGTAAGCGTCACAGTAGATCCCAATAATTTCTGTGGGCTTTCTTTTTTTTTATATAGCAATAGGAAAATGGTTGAAGAAACCAATTCAGTGAATGTCATCTAGTAACATCTGTTGTATTGGTTTTAGTAGGTTTCATTTTACATGAAATTTACTGCAATTTTAAAGGGAATGTGCAATGAGCAGGACCGTGGTACAATGGCCAATGATGCAGTGGGTCGGGATATATGAATATATGTTTATGAGTAGTTTGTGACGCCAATTGCAGCTTGTGCAGGTATTGTTGCAGGGCCTTTTAAGATGTTATAACTCACGTACCAGGTGAGGAATGCCAGAGGGGGATAGTGTCTCTGTGTAGTAGGTATGATAGTGTCAACGGTGTCTCCTACCTTGGTACGGCTGGACTCCTGGATCCTGGCTCACTTGCAATAAAATGAGTGTTGTTAATAGGAGTAATTGAGGAACTTTGGTAGCAGTAATTGAGATCCAGACTGGTGATATAATCCAACTTGTCTTTACTGAATGGCAGCTTTAAATCCATATAAATTACAGCAATAGTCTTGGGTCCCAGCAGGTATAGGCAATGTATGGCAGGGATCAGTATCTCTTCTGCTTCTATACTATGTGCCTGGAGAATCTGGTAGGTATTTATCTTCTGCTCTGTCTGTCTTCTGCTTGTAATGGGCCTGACTAGCTGAGGAGGAATTTGGCTTCTCCTGGACTCTGGATATGCACTCACAGCTTGGCTCGCAGGAAAAATGCTTCTTCCTGGAGGCTGGAGATGGCTGCTTTTCTTGTCAACCAGCTGAGGCTGATGGCTCAGGCTGGGAAGAGTGATCTTGGGCCTCAGCCGAGGCAAGATCCTGTCTTGGGATCACTGTTTCTGGGAGCTCCTACTAACACAGCCTACCCCAAGCGGGGGTAGCTGGTACACTAACTAGAACTTCCTTCTCCTCCCCAAGAGACAGGACATGGGACCAGCCCACTTCTGCTCACAGAGGAGGGGAGCTAACACTGGAATGAACTATTCCAGTCTAGCAATACTAAACTGGCTAAGGTCTGCTGAACACATTGCTGCCACCTGTGCTGGTGCACATGGAAATTACAGCATAATATAAAACAGGCCTAGAAATACATTAAATGACAATAATGACCATATAATTATATTGACGGACAATGAAATTACACTTAACATGTTGTAGCAGGGAAAGAGAGTTTAGTAACATACTTCGGGATGTTACAAATGTATCATGAGAAATTGACCTATTGTTTAAATCATATTTTTATGTTTGACATATTTTTAAAGAATTGTTGACAAAGTTATTTTTAATTTTGCATGTCAATATCTATAATTACCTGCTTATTTGCCATTCTAATCCTGCCTATAATGATATCACCTTGATGTATAGATAAGACAGGATCCGCCATTACAATAAGTGAAACCTTATTTATTCTTTCCTTGTACAATGACCTCTGCACAGGTCTCAGAGCATGCCTAGAAAACTCCCCCATACAAGTTAGTATGGCCAGCTACAGACCATTGTGTCTATGACCCATATGGCTGCTCATAAAGCAGTTTTCTTAAAGGGAGTATCCAGGAAATGATAATGATGACCTATTCTCAGGATAGTATAAGCAAAACTTCGTGGCACTCTGCCGTCCGTTTGCCGCTGGAAGTCGGGTTCCCACCCCGTTTCAATAGTAATGTAAAAACTCCAGCAAATAGCGTTGCAAAAAGGAATCTTTTAATAGACATATGCGGCTGTGTAAAATTCATGACGTTTCGGCCATACATTAGCCTTCATCAGACTACAGCAAAGCAAAAGGAAGAAAAGAAAATAATATGAACACATCTTATATATACATATTTATAAAGTGTGCCATGGCAAGTGACATAGAATGTGGCACATAAGTATAAAGCAGTGATTCAAGGTAAAAAGCGATAATTAAGGTCCAGAGAATTCTGTAATTTTGTCCAACAATCCGTGTTCAGACATATCCTTGGTGCAGGTGATGTATTCCGATCCCATCTTCAATGAGAACATGTTAAGGAATATAATGTTCATGTGAACAGCAGTCCAGTAGAATGCTTACAAGTCCGTGGGCATCAGCAGCGTTATAGAAATGGAGCATAGATATTGTCATGATAAAAGATAATTTCAACAGTACTAAGATAGGATATCCCTATGCTGCAATTAACTACCAGTATATAGATCTAACCTGGATAAAGTGAATTGGCAAGTGGATCCATGGATAGATGGAAGGGAACGGAGAAGGGGGAAGGGAGAGAGTGAGAGCACAAGGCTAGAGATGAGGTAAGGAGGATACATACTATATAAAGCATCGCTACAGGTCTTATATGCAGTTTGTCATAAGTAGACTAGTATTGTCCTACCTTCTGCCGCTTAGGGATGGATGTCCAGGATGTGGGCGTAGTGTGAAATGTGCAGTAGCACTAGTCTGGGATGCGCCTCTGAGATCCAGGACGCGCGCCCTTATTTGAAGGAGTGTGTCCGGTAATGAGGGTCATGGCGCATGCGCACTGAGTTCCGTTGCGTGTCACGTCTCACTCCTGTTTATAGATAGGATCCGGTATGTCTGGTATGGATGCGCCTCAAGCCTCGCTTGAGGTGTTAGTGTTGCGCATGCGCAGAATGGTATAGGTGCGTATCAAGCCTCGCTGTGAGTGTCCATTATGAGTGTACGGGATATTTGAAGAGTACAGTATCGCAGTACCTGATGTAGGGTAAAATAGGATAGAATGAAAACGGACTAATCTATGGGGGAGAATAAGACATAGAAGATAAAAGATAAAAGGACATAAGGGACATAACTATGGATAGATGATAATGATATATGACGTATGGACATATAGACAAAAGACATTAGACAGTCATAGGAGATATCAGGAAGATAACCTATAATAACATGAAAACATGGATACTATACCATAACGTGAAAAGGATACTAATGGATGACCCAACGTAGTGAAGGGTGGTGCGACTAATTCATCTAAAAAGGAACAACAGAATACATAAGAAAGTGGTGGAGACCATGTTATCACATACTACTGTTGATATAGATAGGCATATATTAAAATATAGAGGTGTCTAGGTTTCAGAGTAACCGGACGTGGGGGAGGGTTTTTTTTAAGAAAAGGAATGGATTAAAATGTCAAATGGGAGGTAAGGAGGGACAACTTGGATATACACTGCTGGGTATCAAGGTCTGGTATCTGTTATTATGTAACGGTTAGTTCAGATAAGGCTATGTATTTCATAGTCCCTATTTAATCCTTTGGGTTCCAGACTGTCAAGTGTATGAATCCAATATGCTTCCCTCTTTTTCAATAATTTGATTCTATCACCTCCCCTTCTACTGGGTGTCACCTGTTCGATTACTTGATATTTGAGTTGTGAGAGATTGTGGCCTGCTGATTCGAAATGTGCTGGTACCGGAAGTAATAGATTTTTTCGTCTAATATTAGATTTGTGTTGGCATATGCGATCGCGTATTTTTTGGGTTGTTTCCCCTACATATATCTTACCACAGGGACACTTTAATAAGTACACTACAAAATTGGTTTCACATGTAAAGAAACCGCGAATTGGAAGCTTTTGCCTGACTGTGGGTGATGAAATTGGGGTCCTTTTAATACATTCGAGCACTGGGAGCAATGTATACATGGAAAAGTTCCTGTCTTTTGTTTCTGTATAAAAGTCTGTCTAGGGATGGTCTTAGTCGGGCCTATATCAGCCTTCACAATTAGGTCCCGTAAATTTTTGGGCCGGCGTGTACAGGGTAGTATAGGGGTTTTTAAATTCACTAATATCTGAGTAGGCTTTTTGTAAGAGGGGCCAGTGGTTCCTAATACTATTGATTATTTTGTTAACACTTGGATGGAAGGTGTGGACAAATGGTATCCTATTGGTTATTCCTGATTGTTTTTTTATTTTGGGTTTAATTGTTTCATGGAGAAGGTGTTGTGGATAGCCACGCGTTAGGAATCGCTGTTTCATTTCCGTTAATCTGATTTGTTGAAGTGGGACTGTTTTGACTATGCGGCGTATCCGTTCAAATTGAGAATGTGGGAGTGACTTTTTTGTATTTATAGAGTGGAAACTGGAGAAGTGTAATAGGCTATTACGGTCTGTTGATTTTCTGATATAGATCTGTGGTAAGGGAACCATCTGGAAGTTTGGTAACCATGGTGTCAAGGAAGTTGATGGAATCAGAATGGTAGTGTATAGTGAAATTGTAATTCCGGGTGAATAGAATTCAGAAATGTGTGAAATTCCACTAGGGAGTCCAATGTGCCATCCCATATGCAAAAAATATCGTCGATATAACGCTTCCATGTAAGTACTTGTGTAAAAGATGAGTGTGGGTAAACATAGGTCTCTTCAAAATCTGACATATATGAGTTTGCATAAGGGGGCGCCACATTGGACCCCATAGCGGTACCCTGTTGCTTGTAGGTAGTAGTTGTCCTGAAATAGGAAGAAATTATTCAGTAGGACGAGCTCAAGTAGATCCATGTAGAAGTCAATTAACTTGGGTTGTATGTCTTGTGAGGAAAGGAGTTTACGAGCTGCATGTAGGCCTTTTGAGTGTTGAATGGATGTGTATAGACTTACAACGTCCCATGTGACTAGGAGGGTATTAGTGGATAGTGGGGGTAGATTGTCAAGTAGTGTTAAAAAAGAGGATGTGTCGAGTAAAAATGATTTAGTATTTCTAATGATGGGAGTGAATACTTTTTCCAGCAGGATGGATAGGGGTGAAAGTACAGAGTCGGTAGAGGCCACTATAGGTCGGCCTGGGGGATTCAAAAGATCCTTATGTACTTTGGGTAGTACATAAATGACAGGCATAATGGGATTAGGTTTGGATAGGAAGGTCACTATCGACTCGTCAATTACCCCCAATCCAAGGTAATGTTGTAAGACTGATTGTATTTTCTCTGTCACAGATTTGGTCAGGTCTTTGGTTAATTTAATGTATACGGATTGATCATTGAGTTGACGATTGATTTCGTCGATGTATTTGTGTTTGTCCATGACAACCAAGGCCCCTCCCTTGTCCGCTGGTTTGAGGACAAGGTCTTTCTTCCGTATGAGAGTTGAAAGAGCTTGTCTTTCCGTATTATCTAGGTTGTGCATAAATTTATATTTGCCCATGGCTAGGTTTTTCCTAAACTGGGACATGTCTCGTTGGATAAGGGTAATAAAGGTCTCAATGGCTGGTTGAGTCTTAGGGGGTGTATAGTGACTTTTATTGCGTAAACCTAGATCACGGATAGATATCTCTGATTTTGGTAACCGGTCTTCTCTGTTAGTGTTGGTAGGATTGCCAGAGAAATGGACCTTGAGTCTAATGTTCCTGAATAGTCTCTGTAAATCTATATCAAGTTGGAAAGTATCCAACTGATTAGATGGACAGTAAGAAGCCCTTTCTCTAATAGGGACATTTCAGCCGGCCCTAGTGTGTGTGAGGATATGTTAATCACTAGTGATTGTACCTGTGATCTTGTGACGATGCCGGAATTTTCTCGTGTAGTGGTGTTGGTTTGTCCTCTTTGGCTTTGACTTTGGCCTCTTCTGCCCTGGGATCGCCGTTGTCGGTTGTCTGGTCTGTACTGGAAGTTAGTGTCGCCACTAGAGCCTGACTGAGCTGAATCCCTGGATGATGACCGTTTATTGGTGTAGTTGAACCGGTTGTTGGTGGTATCTGACCATCTGTAGACTCGGTTGTGTCTGTAGTCTTCAGTATCCCTGAAAAATTTGTTCCTTTTTGTTGTCTCCACTTCTTTTCGTTGCTGTGCCAGGGATGTTGTTATTTTTTCTTTCAGTTGATTGTAGTCTTCTGGTGTTATAATGTCTTGCAGTTGTTCTTCGATTGTATGAATTTCTGTTTTAGTTGTGCTGATGGCGTTATGCAGATATGAAAGGGTAAGAGTCATCAAGTCGAAGGAGCACTTATTTAATATTTGTTCAAATTTTTCGCAGAATTCCTGATTTTCTTTGAAAAATGTTGGTCTAGTGCGTATACGTAACCCACGCGGGATGCGTTGTACCTTCAGGTATTCGGCTATTGTAACGCTGTGCAATTCATAGTTGAGCAATCGTCGAGATTCTCGCTCTAGGTCGCGTGCCTTGAATTCGGAAGGCGGTGTTTGTAGAAAATTCCCGGAAAGTTGTACTTGGGACAAGATTTCAGAAATCTCCTCCTGTTGGTATGATAGTGTGCCACTTGCCATGGTTATGCAGGTGCACCACTCTGTCAGGGAGAGTAAATGTATAAGCAAAACTTCGTGGCACTCTGCCGTCCGTTTGCCGCTGGAAGTCGGGTTCCCACCCCGTTTCAATAGTAATGTAAAAACTCCAGCAAATAGCGTTGCAAAAAGGAATCTTTTAATAGACATATGCGGCTGTGTAAAATTCATGACGTTTCGGCCATACATTAGCCTTCATCAGACTACAGCAAAGCAAAAGGAAGAAAAGAAAATAATATGAACACATCTTATATATACATATTTATAAAGTGTGCCATGGCAAGTGACATAGAATGTGGCACATAAGTATAAAGCAGTAATTCAAGTAAAAAACAATAATTAAGGTCCAGAGAATTCTGTAATTTTGTCCAACAATCCGTGTTCAGACATATCCTTGGTGCAGGTAATGTATTCCGATCCCATCTTCAATGAGAACATGTTAAGGAATATAATGTTCATGTGAACAGCAGTCCATAGAATGCTTACAAGTCCGTGGGCATCAGCAGCGTTATAGAAATGGAGCACAGATATTGTCATGATAAAAGATAATTTCAACAGTACTAAGATAAGATATCCCTATACTGCAATTAAGTACCAGTATATAGATCTAACCTGGATAAAGTGAATTGGCAGTGGATCCATGGATAGATGGAAGGGAACGGAGAAGGGGGAGGGAGAGATTGAGAGCACAAGGCTGGAGATGAGGTAAGGAGAATACATACTATATAAAGCATGGCTACAGGTCATATATGCAGTTTCTCATAAGTAGACTAGTATTGTCCTACCTTCTGCCGCTTAGGGATGGATGTCCAGGATGTGGGCGTAGTGTGAAATGTGCAGTAGCACTATCTGGGATGCGCCTCTGAGATCCAGGACGCGCGCCCTTATTTGAAGGAGTGTGTCCGGTAATGAGGGTCATGGCGCATGCGCACTGGGTTCCGTTGCGTGTCACGTCTCACTCCTGTTTATAGGTAGGATCCGGTGTGTCTGGTATGGATGCGCCTCAAGCCTCGCGAAAAATTACCGGACACACTCCTTCAAATAAGGGCGCGCGTCCTGGATCTCAGAGGCGCATCCCAGATAGTGCTACTGCACATTTCACACTACGCCCACATCCTGGACATCCATCCCTAAGCGGCAGAAGGTAGGACAATACTAGTCTACTTATGAGAAACTGCATATATGACCTGTAGCCATGCTTTATATAGTATGTATTCTCCTTACCTCATCTCCAGCCTTGTGCTCTCAATCTCTCCCTCCCCCTTCTCCGTTCCCTTCCATCTATCCATGGATCCACTGCCAATTCACTTTATCCAGGTTAGATCTATATACTGGTACTTAATTGCAGTATAGGGATATCTTATCTTAGTACTGTTGAAATTATCTTTTATCATGACAATATCTGTGCTCCATTTCTATAACGCTGCTGATGCCCACGGACTTGTAAGCATTCTATGGACTGCTGTTCACATGAACATTATATTCCTTAACATGTTCTCATTGAAGATGGGATCGGAATACATTACCTGCACCAAGGATATGTCTGAACACGGATTGTTGGACAAAATTACAGAATTCTCTGGACCTTAATTATTGTTTTTTACCTGAATCACTGCTTTATACTTATGTGCCACATTCTATGTCACTTGCCATGGCACACTTTATAAATATGTATATATAAGATGTGTTCATATTATTTTCTTTTCTTCCTTTTGCTTTGCTGTAGTCTGATGAAGGCTAATGTATGGCCGAAACGTCATGAATTTTACACAGCCGCATATGTCTATTAAAAGATTCCTTTTTGCAACGCTATTTGCTGGAGTTTTTACATTACTATTGAAACGGGGTGGGAACCCGACTTCCAGCGGCAAACGGACGGCAGAGTGCCACGAAGTTTTGCTTATACATTTACTCTCCCTGACGGAGTGGTGCACCTGCATAACCATGGCAAGTGGCACACTATCATACCAACAGGAGGAGATTTCTGAAATCTTGTCCCAAGTACAACTTTCTGGGAATTTTCTACAAACACCGCCTTCCGAATTCAAGGCACGCGACCTAGAGCGAGAATCTCGACGATTGCTCAACTATGAATTGCACAGTGTCACAATAGCCGAATACCTGAAGGTACAACGCATCCCGCGTGGGTTACGCATACGCACTAGACCAACATTTTTCAAAGAAAATCAGGAATTCTGCGAAAAATTTGAACAAATACTAAATAAGTGCTCCTTCGACTTGATGACTCTTACCCTCTCATATCTGCATAACGCCATCAGTACAACTAAAACAGAAATTCATACAATCGAAGAACAACTGCAAGACATTATAACACCAGAAGACTACAATCAACTTAAAGAAAAAATAACAACATCCCTGGCACAGCAACGAAAAGAAGTGGAGACAACAAAAAGGAACAAATTTTTCAGGGATACTGAAGACTACAGACACAACCGAGTCTACAGATGGTCAGATACCACCAACAACCGGTTCAACTACACCAATAAACGGTCATCATCCAGGGATTCAGCTCAGTCGGGCTCTAGTGGCGACACTAACTTCCAGTACAGACCAGACAACCGACAACGGCGATCCCAGGGCAGAAGAGGCCAAAGTCAAAGCCAAAGAGGACAAACCAACACCACTACACGAGAAAATTCCGGCATCGTCACAAGATCACAGGTACAATCACTAGTGATTAACATATCCTCACACACACTAGGGCCGGCTGAAATGTCCCTATTAGAGAAAGGGCTCTCTTACTGTCCATCTAATCAGTTGGATACTTTCCAACTTGATATAGACTTTACAGAGACTATTCAGGAACATTAGACTCAAGGTCCACTTTCTCTGGCAATCCTACCAACACTAACAGAGAAGACCGGTTACCTAAATCAGAGATATCTATCCGTGATCTAGGTTTACGCAATAAAAGTCCACTATACACCCCCTAAGACTCAACCAGCCATTGAGACCTTTATTACCCTCATCCAACGAGACATGTCCCAGTTTAGGAAAAACCTAGCTATGGGCAAATATAAATTTATGCACAACCTAGATAATACGGAAAGACAAGCTCTTTCAACTCTCATACGGAAGAAAGACCTTGTCCTCAAACCAGCGGACAAGGGAGGGGCCTTGGTTGTCATGGACAAACACAAATACATTGACGAAATCAATCGTCAACTCAATGATCAATCCGTATACATTAAATTAACCAAAGACCCGACCAAATCTGTGACAGAGAAAATACAATCAGTCTTACAACATTACCTTGGATTGGGGGTAATTGACGAGTCGATAGTGACCTTCCTATCCAAACCTAATCCCATTATGCCTGTCATTTATGTACTACCCAAAGTACATAAGGATCTTTTGAATCCCCCAGGCCGACCTATAGTGGCCTCTACCGACTCTGTACTTTCACCCCTATCCATCCTGCTGGAAAAAGTATTTACTCCCATCATTAGAAATACTAAATCATTTTTACTCGACACATCCTCTTTTTTAACACTACTTGACAATCTACCCCCACTATCCACTAATACCCTCCTAGTCACATGGGACGTTGTAAGTCTATACACATCCATTCAACACTCAAAAGGCCTACATGCAGCTCGTAAACTCCTTTCCTCACAAGACATACAACCCAAGTTAATTGATTTCTACATGGATCTACTTGAGCTCGTCCTACTGAATAATTTCTTCCTATTTCAGGACAACTACTACCTACAGCAACAGGGTACCGCTATGGGGTCCAATGTGGCGCCCCCTTATGCAAACTCATATATGTCAGATTTTGAAGAGACCTATGTTTACCCACACTCATCTTTTACACAAGTACTTACATGGAACGTTATATCGACGATATTTTTTGCATATGGGATGGCACATTGGACTCCCTAGTGGAATTTCACACATTTCTGAATTCTATTCACCCGGAATTACAATTTACTATACACTACCATTCTGATTCCATCAACTTCCTTGACACCATGGTTACCAAACTTCCAGATGGTTCCCTTACCACAGATCTATATAGAAAATCAACAGACCGTAATAGCCTATTACACTTCTCCAGCTTCCACTCTATAAATACAAAAAAGTCACTCCCACATTCTCAATTTGAACGGATACGCCGCATAGTCAAAACAGTCCCACTTCAACAAATCAGATTAACGGAAATGAAACAGCGATTCCTAACACGTGGCTATCCACAACACCTTCTCCATGAAACAATTAAACCCAAAATAAAAAACAATCAGGAATAACCAATAGGATACCATTTGTCCACACCTTTCACCCAAGTGTTAACAAAATAATCAATAGCATTAGGAACCACTGGCCCCTGTTACAAAAAGCCTACCCAGATATTAGTGAATTTAAAAACCCTATACTACCTTGTACACGCCGGCCCAAAAATTTACGGGACCTAATTGTGAAGGCTGATATAGGCCCGACTAAGACCATCCCTAGACAGACTTTTATACAGAAACAAAAGACAGGAACTTTTCCCTGTATACATTGCTCCCAGTGCTCGAATGTATTAAAAGGACCCCAATTTCATCACCCACAGTCAGGCAAAAGCTTTCCAATTCGCGGTTTCTTCACATGTGAAACCAATTTTGTAGTGTACCTATTAAAGTGTCCCTGTGGTAAGATATATGTAGGGGAAACAACCCAAAAAATACGCGATCGCATATGCCAACACAAATCTAATATCAGACGAAAAAATCTATTACTTCCGGTACCAGCACATTTCGAATCAGCAGGCCACAATCTCTCACAACTCAAATATCAAGTAATCGAACAGGTGACACCCAGTAGGAGGGGAGGTGATAGAATCAAATTATTGAAAAAGAGGGAAGCATATTGGATTCATACACTTGACAGTCTGGAACCCAAAGGATTAAATAGGGACTATGAAATACATAGCCTTATCTGAACTAACCGTTACATAATAACAGATACCAGACCTTGATACCCAGCAGTGTATACCCAAGTTGTCCCTCCTTACTTCCCATTTGACAATTTTAATCCGTTTCTTAAAAAAACCCTCCCCCCACGTCCGGTTACTTTGAAACCTAGACACCTCTATATTTTAATATATGCCTATCTATATCAACAGTAGTATGTGGCAACATGGTCTCCACCACTTTCTTATGTATTCTGTTGTTCCTTTTTAGATGAATTAGTCGCACCACCCTTCACTACGTTGGGTCATCCATAGTATCCTTTTCACGTTATGGTATAGTATCCATGTTTTCATGTTATTATAGGTTATCTTCCTGATATCTCCTATGACTGTCTAATGTCTTTTGTCTATATGTCCATACGTCATATATCATTATCATCTATCCGCAGTTATGTCCCTTATGCCCTTTTATCTTTTATCTTCTATGTCTTATTCTCCCCCATAGATTAGTCCGTTTTCATTCTATCCTATTTTACCCTACATCAGGTATTGCGATACTGTACTCTTCAAATATCCCGTACACTCATAATGACACTCACAGCGAGGCTTGATACGCACCTATACCTTCTGCGCATGCGCAACACTAACACCTCAAGCGAGGCTTGAGGCGCATCCATACCAGACACACCGGATCCTACCTATAAACAGGAGTGAGACGTGACACGCAACGGAACCCAGTGCGCATGCGCCATGACCCTCATTACCGGACACACTCCTTCAAATAAGGGCGCGCGTCCTGGATCTCAGAGGCGCATCCCAGATAGTGCTACTGCACATTTCACACTACGCCCACATCCTGGACATCCATCCCTAAGCGGCAGAAGGTAGGACAATACTAGTCTACTTATGAGAAACTGCATATATGACCTGTAGCCATGCTTTATATAGTATGTATTCTCCTTACCTCATCTCCAGCCTTGTGCTCTCAATCTCTCCCTCCCCCTTCTCCGTTCCCTTCCATCTATCCATGGATCCACTGCCAATTCACTTTATCCAGGTTAGATCTATATACTGGTACTTAATTGCAGTATAGGGATATCTTATCTTAGTACTGTTGAAATTATCTTTTATCATGACAATATCTGTGCTCCATTTCTATAACGCTGCTGATGCCCACGGACTTGTAAGCATTCTATGGACTGCTGTTCACATGAACATTATATTCCTTAACATGTTCTCATTGAAGATGGGATCGGAATACATTACCTGCACCAAGGATATGTCTGAACACGGATTGTTGGACAAAATTACAGAATTCTCTGGACCTTAATTATTGTTTTTTACCTGAATCACTGCTTTATACTTATGTGCCACATTCTATGTCACTTGCCATGGCACACTTTATAAATATGTATATATAAGATGTGTTCATATTATTTTCTTTTCTTCCTTTTGCTTTGCTGTAGTCTGATGAAGGCTAATGTATGGCCGAAACGTCATGAATTTTACACAGCCGCATATGTCTATTAAAAGATTCCTTTTTGCAACGCTATTTGCTGGAGTTTTTACATTACTATTCTCAGGATAGGTCATCATTATCACATCAGTGGGGGTCCGAGTCCCAGCACCCAGATCAGATGTTTTAGGGAGCCATGGTGCTCACCAGACCTCTGGTGAGCGCTCCGGACTCCCACCAGCTTGCCAAGAACAGTACCGTACATAGCATAGCGACTGTGCTTGGTATTGCAGCTCAGTCCCATTCACTTCAAAGGAGTTCCGCTGAAACTAGGCTATGTGAGCCATGTACAGTGACGTGACATGGCCTAGGAAGATGTTGTGATGCTCAAGAAGTACCAGCTTCTTCTACCAGCTGATCTGCAGGGTGGCCTGGAGTCGGACCCCTGCTGAGCTGATATTGATGACCTATCCTGAGGATAGGTCATCAATATGTTTTCCAGGATAGGATAACCCCTTTAATGCTTTCTTAATGCTGTTATGAACAGCTCAGGCAAGATGGCAGCCCCCAGGAAATAAAATGAATAAATCTGCAATCAGAAAATAAAGATTAGAAAATTAACAGATTAGAAAAAAGGATATCTATTGCTATCTGGTTTTAACTGGCAGATAACATTTTTGGCGACACATTTCCTTTAAAACTGTGAACCACTGATGCATGTTTGGTAAATGAACAGTGAAGCAGGAGACAGCCTCCACCGTGAACACTAGCCCTGCATGCCGTCATGATAAGTACTAGAGCAGAGGAAGGCCATGCCCTCTTCTACCTGTAGCTCAGTGGACAAGACCAGCAGCTCTTTCAGCTGATTAATGATCCTATTACTGGTTCAAATCCACAACTAGGTGGTTTTTTGGAGCTTGCTTCTTTTTTACAGAAAGTATATTTTCCCCAAACTTTAGGCTGATTAACTGACACCCTCCTTAGAAGAAAGCTGATATATATTTGGAGATATCCAACATACCTGGGTCAGCCTATAGCTCAGCGGTTACTTCCTAACTAACTTGTTGACTAAGTACTGAAATCCTCTGGGGTTCTCAACCCGTGGGCGCTAACTGGCCTTTTTTTTTTTTTTTTTTTCACTTGGTATGGTACTGTATGTGTATAGTTATTATATATGTATTAAAAAAATGCAAACAGGCAGCCCACTCAAATAATTAAAAAAGAAAAAATATTTATTTACCTATGTGGACGTGATGTTTCTCAAGCAAGTGTGGGTATATTAAAATTACATATATATATATATATATATATATATATATATATACACACACACACACACACAAAGTGCATGTGCAAATCATTACAGATCAAATAACATAATTAAGTCTCATAATCCAAAATAAAGTGCAAAGTACGCCTGGACCTGCCGGTACCCAAATATTTTGTGGAATTTCAACATAGTGAACATCAATTACGTTTTTGTATCATTGTTCATTTTCCACCTCTTAGAATAGGTGGGAACAGATCAATGGTTCCAAGTAGAAAGGAACTTCAATGGATTCATGGACTCAATACCCTAAAACCTAAGCTTCTCTTGTGTGCAATGGATTCATTTGTAAAGTGTTTCTATAAGGAGAAATATCTAGAACATATACTGATTCTTTTTTCTCTCTCTTTATACAGTCTGATTCTGGGGATGGACTCGACACATGACTTGCTGGGGGATTGACATTTTGTTGTTTACCTGTTTTTCTTTTTATTATGTATACATTGATTTACTTTTTATCATGTACCGGTCAAATTTTGGGTTGTTGGCAGAGGAACATATGAATTTGGTGGCCTTTTTTCTTTCTCCCCTTTTAATTTATTTTAGTATTTTTTTTTTTCTTGTGTTTTCTTTTTATTTTATGGTAGTGATGGTGACAATATTTGATGGACTCTTATATATGAGTGGTAAAAGCTATGTGACGGGCTCCTCCACGTTGGTGGGAGGTTCCCGTCAGGGCTTTTCCTTTGGTAGGAGGATACATATCCCGTAATTGGGGTTTGCTTCTCTAACCTCCACTCTTTAGGCCATATCTTATACATGGTGCACTGATATCACTAGATTATATGGAGTTCTTGCGCCTCAGGAGATTCCTGATTACCCCTCTAGTGTCTTAAGAATCTAAGCAAGAGTGGCCCGAATACGATCCTGTATTTATCTCTTGGCACTTTCTGACTGATACTTTGCCCATTTGCAAGATGGTGCATCCAGTTTAACTGGTTCTATTGCACCTGAGCTAGATAGTCTTCGAGTGGTAGGTGTCATTCCCTACGCCAATATGGCTGCCGTTTATCTCAGTCTGGTGATGCGCATTTCACACATGCGCGGAACGCACAAACTTTTCCTCTTGTTCTTCAACAAACTCTGACATGCGCACTGGCATCTAATGAATGCTGGAATATGGCGAGCTTATATGTTGTTTCTTCCTCCCTGGTGACTCATCTTCTGGTCATCATACAGTCTGGCATTATATACATATGGTATTCACAGATATTATCTGTTTTTTTTAATGAGTGTTAATTAGGCTATTATGAACTACTGCTGCTTTATGATATTTATTCTTGCATCATTTTTATCACTGTCATCATGTTTACATTATATTCACACAGTATGTATTTTTGCAATTGCACTTTATCTATGCACTGTACTTTGCACTTTACGCTGGATTGTGAGACCTAATTATGTTATTTGATCCGTAATGATTTGCACATGCACTTTGTATGTATATACAGTGTGTGTGTGTGTATATATATATATATATATAATTTTGATATACATACACTTGTGTGAGGAAGGCTCAAGAGTTGAGCCGAAACAACATGTCCACATAGGTAAATAAATATATTTTCTTTTTTTCTTATTTGAGTGTGATGCCTGTTTGCATTTTTATCCTTCTGGGCAATAGTCTAGTCCAGGGATCAACAACGTCCGGAACTCCAGCTATTCTGAAACTACAACTCCCAGAACCCTCCTTTCACTTCTGAGGTAATTATAAGAATAACCGAGTAAGTGTGCATGCTGGGAGTTGTAGTTTCACAGCAGCTGGAGTGCCAAAGGTTGCTGATCTCTGGTCTAGTCCCATTAAGCTTGCACCTCTTTAATTTTTTTTGTTTTGTTTTGATGCTGACATTTTTTTTCTGTTTCAATAGTCTTTATTGAGTTTTTCATTATGGGATGATGTATTTTACATAACATTACATAACATTTATAACCTATTAACAGGACAGGTAATGTATATATATGATTGCTGGGGGTCCGACTGCTGGGACCTCCACCCATCACAATAATCTCCTGTGTGACTGGAATGGTGATATGCATGAGTCACCACCGCCCCAATCACTGCTATGGGACTGACAGATATAGCAGAAAGGTTGAACCACTATCAGTTGGATAGGTAAAAAAAAGTTAGTAATGGAAAATCCTCTTTAGGCCAGGGACACATGTCACTGAAAATCCAGAGGAGAAATCCACTGTAGTTTTTGCTGCGTTTCTGCCGCAAAAAAAAGTGCACAAAAAAAACGCAACAAAACAACTTGTATTACATACTCTGAAATTCTCATCCACTTTGCTGGTACTGTACAAGACTGAAGATTTACTCCATGTAAATCCGCAGCTTATCAGTCATGTGTGATCCCCGGCCTTAGGGTAGGTTCCCATAAAAGTTAATACAGGCAGCTCCAGACCATTGTGTCTATGACACCATGTCACTGCTCTTATAGCAATTTTCTTAAAGGGGGTATCCAGGAAATGATAATGCTGACCTATCCTCAGAATAGGTCATCATTATCATATCAGCGGTGGTCTGAGTCCCAGCACCCCCACACATCAGATGCTTTAGGGAGCCATGTCGCTCACCAGACTTCTGGTGAGTGCTGCGGACTCCACAAGCTTACAAAGCACAGTGCTGTACATAGCATAGCGGTGTCACGGACGTTCCCACAACAGGTGGAAGGAGATCGGTGAGACTGGCAACACGTGGTTTGATCTGACAGTTTTTCCTTGTGGATCAATAGCCATCTGTGTTGTTTCTGGTAATGGCCACACCCCTTGCCTCAGGTGTTGCTAATGTGGTCATTTAACCTTCCTTATTTATTGTTGCTTCTCCCACAATGCTGTGCGGTTTATAGTTTCAGTTTCAGTTGTGGATAGCTGGTGTGTGGATCTCGGCAGAGTTCCTGGTGCTTCCATTACTCCTTTAAAGCTAAGTCTTTCCTTTCCCTCTTTGAGTTCTTTGTGTTGCATCTCCCTATTGTTAGTATTAGGCCTGAAGGTGACTCCTGTTCGTCCTTCTTTTTGGAGGAACAGGTAGTCTCGTCCCTGTCATAAGTACCGGGTCCTATAGGGCTAGATAGGACTCTAGGTATTCCTATGTATGAATACCCCTACCTCTGGGGTCTGTTCATACTGGTAGTCAGTCAGGATTTTGGTTAGGGTTTTAGTAAGAGGTGTCCATCTTCCTTTCCTAGTTCTCAGGCCTGATTCCGTGTTCCCCCTTCCCTCTTATGCTTAGTGTGGTGTTTCCCTCCGAAGCATGACAAGCAGCTGTGCTTGGTATTGCACCTCAGTCCCATTCACTTCAATGAGGCTCAGCTGCAACTAGGCCATGTGACCCATGTACAGTGAAGTGACATGGCCTAGGAAGATGCTGTGATGTTCAAGGAGCACCAGCTTCTTCTACCAGCTGATCGGCGGAGTGGCCTGGAGTCGGACCCCTCCGATCGGATATTGATGACCTATCCTGAGGATCGGTCATCAATATTTATTCCAGGATAACCCCTTTATGCTTTCTCAATGCTGTTAAGAATAGCTCAGGTAAGATGGCCGCCCCATAATCATGTTCAGTAAATAGAATAAAAAAAATCTACAATGATGCATGTTTGGTGAATGAACAGTGAAGCAGGAGACAGCCTCCACAGTGAACATTAGCCCTGCATGCCGTCATGATAAGTACTAGAGCAGAGGAAGGCCACGCCCTCTTCTTCCCGTAGCTCAGTGGACAAGACCAGCAGCTATTTCAGCAGATTACTGATCCTATTACTGGTTCAAATCCACAACTAGGTGTGTTTTTTTTTTGGGAGCTTGCTTCTTTTTTACAGAAGGCATTTTTTCCTAACCCTTAGGCCCCATGCACATGGCCGTGTTTCACGGCCGTGTGCGGGCCGTGGAACCGCGGCCTGGATCCCTCCTGAGAGCAGGAGCGCACGGCGTCACTGGTTGCTATGACGCCGGGCGCTCCCTGCTGCCAGCACAGTACAGTAATACACTGGTATTGATCATACCTGTGTATTACTGTATTGCGGCGGCAGCAGGGGGCTCTCAGGAGGGATCCAGGCCGCAATTCCACGGCCTGCACACGGCCGTGAAACACGGCCGTGTGCATGGGGCCTTAGGCTGAGTAACTGACAGCCTCCCTAAAACACAGCTCATATATAATTAGAGACAGCTCAGTTCTCGGGTCAGCCTATAGCTCAGTGGTTACTTCTTGGCTTTCTTGCAGAATTTATTCTGAAATCTTCAGGGGTTCAATACCCGCGGGCGCTATCTGGCCTTTTTTTTTTTTTTTCCTTCCAGTTGGTATGTTATTATATGTGTATAGTTTTTATATATGTTATTTATGTGTTTTTGTTAGGCTAGAGCTACATAGAGTTTTTTTTAACCCTACAGATGTATTTTAAAAAGTTTTTTCCCATTAATACACAAAAGCACCAAAAAAATTGACAAAACCACATGTTTTTGCAGTGGAAAACCAGCAGATTTCATCCGCTCCACTAGAAAGAGTGGAATCCGCAGGAGAAATTTAAATCCGCAGTAAATCTGCAGTTTTTCTGCTGCGTTTTTTTCGCAGTATGTGGATGAGAATTCTGAGATCCTCATCCACTTTGCTGGTACCGTACAATTCTGCAGATTTGCTGCATGAAAATCCACAATGGCAAATCTGCAGCTAATCAGTCATGTGTGTAGGTTCACACAGAGTATTTTCTATACGCTTTTTGCTGCAGTTTTGGAGTGGATTTTCATTCCTGTCCATTTTCAATTTCCATGTGGAAGCCGCGTCAAGAATGGACAGAAAACTTCTTTTTTTCCATGGTGCAATTCCAAAAACTGCAGGCAGAGAAAAAAACAGACAAAATTAGCATGTGTATTCCCATTGAAATCAAGGAGAAAGACCTGCATGCGTTTTTGGCACAGATTTTTGCCACAAATCCACGCTAAAATTTGCACTAAAAAAATCCTTCATGTGAACATACCCGTAGGGTCCTTCAATGCATGATTTTGCTGTGGAGTTTTTTGTTGACTATAGAGATCAGCAAATTTGTTACGAATTTCCCAATTGCTTTGGATTGCAGTGAATCCAAAACTTTCGTTATTCATCCCACATATATTGCTCAAAACTTTACCGATGAGAAGACATCACCTTGGGTGGCGGCCTGACGCACCTACCCATAATGCTTTGCAAGCAGTCCTCTCTCTGACACAGCAAATCAAGATAGCAAACCTCCCAACTTTAGAAAAATACTGAGGGATAACATCACATAGCGCAACACTGAAAAAATTTCACACTAGGCCTCGCCTCTAACTCCGCCCAAAGAATAACTATACACACCCAATCCCCTTATTGCCCCCACATAGTAATTATTCCACCTTTGTGACAGCACACAGTAGTAATGCCCACGTTGTGCCCCCTTCACAGCAGTTATGTCACTAACAGTAGTTATGGCCAGATATGTGCCCCCTCACAGTAGTTATAGCCAGATATGTGCCCCCTCACAGTAGTTATAGCCAGATATGTGTCCCCTCACAGTAGTTATGCCAGGTATGTGCTCCTCACAGTAGTCATGCCCACATATGTGCCCCCTCACAGTAGTTATGCCAGATATGTGCTCCTCACAGTAGTTATGGCCAGATATGTGTCCCCTCACAGTAGTTATGCCAGATATGTGTCCCCTTCACAGTACTTATGCCAGATATGTTCTCCTTACAGTAGTTATGCCAGGTATGTGCTCCTCACAGTAGTCATGCCCACATATGTGCCCCCTGACAGTAGTTATGCCAGATATGTGCCCCCTGACAGTAGTTATGCCAGATATGTGCTCCCTTCACAGGAAGTAAAAAAAAAAACAAAAAAAAAAACAACAACAAAAAACAGTTAATACTCGCCTAGTTCCTCCAATGATCTGCGCTTCCCAGTGTGTGACAGTACATTGTGTCGCTTCTGGGGAGCGCTGGCAGCTGAGCTGAATGGTGGAGCTGAAAGCGGACAGCTCCTGCTTCACCATTACAGTCAGCTGTCTCTCAGCCCTATGGATGCAGAGACAGCTGAAAGCAGGACATACCTCAGCCATTCTGGGACCGCGGGACTGCCATCAAAATTTGGGACTGTTCCACTGGATCTGGGACGGTTGGGAGGTATGACAGTCCCTTGTACATAACATCACTCCCTCCTTCAGCCACCTCTAAAATACAGTCCCATGCAGTGTTGGATTGGGTTGCTTAGGGCCCACCAGTAAAATGTATTTTGGGGACCCACTGTACAGATACATTCATATATTACCTGCTCACATAGCATCAAGATGCTACCAGATGATTGAATATGGGGGTCAATGCAGCAACTTTGAGAAGGTAGGTCCTGGGGAGAAGAGGACACTGGCAGTTTTCCTCTATACCTAGAAGTCATCTCAGCTCTGATCGTGTCTATAATGATAAACTGGGGAGTTTCTGTAATAATCTATCAAGTTTTATTATATGAACATCGGCTGATTGAGGTGCTGTACATTAAATATATGTATGTAGTGCAGTAAGTCTACTGTATTGTGTGCCACTTGTGCAGGGGGTGGGATTCGAGGGGACCACCTTGCTCAGGGGCCCACCAGGGGATTCATCTGTACCCCTGTGGACCAGTGCCTGGTCCCATATAAATAACATCACTCCCTCCTATGGACTCAGAGACAGCTGAGAGCGGGACATACCTCAGCCATTCGGAGACCGCGGGACAGCCACTATAATCCGGGAATGTCCTGCCGGATCCGGGACAGTTGGGAGGTATGTGATAGTCATAGTCACTATAAGGGTGCATTCACACGACCGTAGTGTTTTGCGGTCCGCAAATTACAGATCCGCAAAACACGAATACCGGCCCGTGTGCATTCTGCAATTTGCGGACTGCACATGGCTGTCACTCTTATAGAATAGAACATGCTCTATATTTTTGCAGGGCCGCCCCATTGAAATAAATGGGTCTGCATCGGTTCCGCAAAATTGCGAATCAGATGAAGACTCATTCATACGGTCATGTGAATGAGCCCTAAAACAGCCCAACCAGGAAATACTGCTCCTCTGTGGAGATACACACAGGAAAGATAGGTGGATGTCAGAGAATGACAGATTGTAAGGCTTCCTGCACACGACCATATCGGTTTTGTGGTTCGCAAATGGCAGATCCGCAAAACATGGATCCCGGCCATGTGCATGCCAACAATAGTTAGTTTTTTTTACTCCTGCAGAAATGTCCCTTGCAAATCGGCAAATAGGACATGTTCTATCTTTTTTGCGGGGCTGCAGAATAGATACACAGATGCCTCATGCACACAACTGTATGTTCAGTCCGCATTCGATCAGCAAATTTTAATGGGGTCACAAAAAACGCGGACAGCACACTGTGCGCTGGCCTCTACATAACTTCGTCATATCCACCACCTGTCTAAATGTATGCCAGCTGGCTTAAATTTAGACCATTTTCTAGGCCTAAAACAGGCGTAGAAAATGATAAATTAGTCAGGCCTCCCGGCTAGCCCCCTTCCCCGCCACATTTTTTATTCCTGGCGTGAGCAGGGAAAAGTTGTAATTAACATTGGCGTAGATTGGTGTATATCTGATAATAAATGACCCCCAGAATGCCTATAAACAGTGGTACAAATTTACTAATATGTCTGCGCCAAAAAAATCTGTCTAAAAAGTGAATTTGGCACATCTAGGGTTCCTATACTTTTCTCTGACATGCTCGACAGGGGGGCTTAAGAAACACCAAAATTGCACCACAAGTCAGAGAAAGGTGTCTATCCCTGCACCAGATTTATCAGCCAGCCTGAGCCCCTGAGATATATCTGGTGCAGGTCTAGATACTCTGTCTAAGTAAATCTTGGCCAGTGGATTCCCTGACATCATAACCAGGAACACAATAATTGGATATTTCTTATAATGATTATACGTCCTCTTTTTCCTGGACATGTTCTCTTTCTGTGCAGGCTGTTTATTCAAACTAGTACTAAGGAAAACGGGCTCAGTTGCCCATAGCAACAGATTGATCCTTTAACTACTTCACATCTGGGCCATTTGCCCCCTTCCTGACCAGGCCTAATTTTGCAAATCTGACATATGTGGTAATAACTTTGGAACGCTTTTACTTATCCAAGCCATTCAGAGATTGTTTTCTCGTGACACATTGTACTTCATGCTAGTCAAAAATGTGAGTCAATATAATTCACCTTTATTAAAAAAATCCCAAATTTACCAAAAATTTAGCAAAATTTGCAATTTTCGAAATTTCAATTTCTCTGATTTTAAAACAGAAAGTGATAGCTCATAAAATATTTATTACTTAACATTCCCCATATGTGTACTTTATGTTGGCATCATTTTGGAAATGTCATTTTATTTTTTTAGGACGTTAGAAGGTTTAGAAGTTTAGAAGCAATTCTTACAATTTTTAAGAAAATTGCCAAAACGCACATTTTAAGGACCAGTTCAGGTCTGAAGTCAGTTTGTGGGGCCTACATAGTGGATACCCCCATAAATGACCCCATTGTAGAAACTACACCCCTCAAGTTACTTAAAACCCATTTTACAAACTTTTGTTAACCCTTTAGGCGTTCCACAAGAATTAAAGGAAAATGGAGATCAAATTTTTAAATTTCACTTTTTTGCCAGATTTTCCATTTTAATCCAATTTTTTCTTTAACAAATCGATAGTTAACAGCCAAACAAAGCTCAATATTTATTACCCAGATTCTGCAGTTTACAGAAACACCCCACATGTGGTCATAAACTGCTGTATGGGCACACGGCAGGGCACAGAAGAAAAGGAGCGCCACATGGTTTTTAGATGTCATGTCCCATTTGAAGCCCCCCTGATGCCCCCTTACTGTAGAAACTCCCAAGAAGTGACCCCATTTTGGAAACTAGGGGATAAGGTGCCAGTTTTATTGGTACTATTTTTGGGTACATATGATTTTTTGATCATTTATTATAACACTTTATGGTGCAAGGTGACCAAAAAAATTGGTTGCTTTAGCACAGTTTTTATTAATTTATTTTTACAGCGTTCCCCTGAGGGGTTCGGTCATATTACAATTTTATAGAGCAGATCATTACGGACGTGGCGATACCTAATATGTATACTTTTCTTATTTATTTAAGTTTTATGACTTTTTATGAAACAGTTTTTATACTGCGGTATACTGCACTGTACAGCCTCAGTGCAGGGCTGATCAAGGTCTGTGAAAGACCTCACAGCTCCTGCACTCTCCCGGCCCCAGCGGTCACATGATTACCAGGTCGGGACAGGACTGTATACACAGCTCTCGGTTAGCGCTGTGTATACAGCGATTTAGAAGGCAGGGACACCTGTGCACTGTCCCTGCCTTCTCTAAGGGTTGGGGTTGCCCTGCTGTCACTGACAGCAGGGCAACCCGATCTGCAGCTGCACGATTAACGTGCAGCTGCAGTCTGATTGGACGTTCAGGAACGTCCATTCAGAGATATAGAACCACCTCCCGAACATTTTTAGTCTATGGGCGGACGGGAGATGGTTATTTTTCCAAAGGAGCTTTGAAAAACAAAACATGGATTCTAATTGCTATGGGCAACTAAACAAGTTTTCCTTAGTACCAGAGATAAACGTCCCCTTCTGTGTATTTTTTACGAGCAGCAATTGACCTGCCATAAATATTCAACATGCCCCCCCTCTTCTACTATCAAACATGCTCCCTTTGAGCGGTGACATCACTGCATACTGCAGAACGTGAGTCTACTCCTCCGGGATCGGGACGGGAAGTGCCAGGGCCCCAGCCATACCCTTTTTTGGCACACACTGTGCAGTGGGCCCCCGAAACTTGCCCAGGCCAGCCTTGCCTGTTGCACCAAACAGCTCATTTGCATAATACAAAAGCCTTAATTTCTCAAAAATGGGGACACTGATCTGTAAGGGGACAACAATGTTTGAATCAGGAAACTGTGATGAAGCTACCAGTTTATTACTCTGTACATGGTGATAGATGCTCTCTTTAATACACATGTCAATATCATCCCCCCTAAGTGGCTGTGAGGCTGACTGCAAGCCATTTTGGATAAGCTCTTTGGCCAGGGGCCTGTCATGTGATCTTCTGTCTTCATCTTCTCTGCCTTGCTTCCCTCACTTCTGTACTGATATTGATAAGTAAGATGGCAGGTGCCATTTTCACAATTCACCTCAACTTCAGCTTTGTTTGGAAGGAGAATTTTTTGGAAATGCATTTTTTTTCACCTCTAAAAGCATGTGGAACATCATCCCCCTAGGCCCGGGGTAACAACATGCACACGTTGGGTGTTAGGAACTAGTGAGCTGAACGCCGTTCACATTAGCTGTCTCTCTTGGACTCATATACATGCCTCCCAAGTGTCCCTCTTTTGGAGGGACAATCCCTCTTTTTGACCCAGGTCCCTCTGTCCCTCTTTGATCCTTAAATGTCCCTCTTTTTTACATTAATGCATAAAAGTGCATTGATAAATGTATTAAATTGCCCCTTACTAAACTATCTGTATGGTTTCTACCTGTACATTAGACCATAACATCATTATTTTGTGCAATTTAGACCTTAAAATATCTATAATATGATGATTTATGTGGCAATATTTAAAGGGAACCTGTCACCGGGATTTTGTGTATAGAGCTGAGGACATGGGTTGCTAGATGGCCGCTAGCACATCCGCAATACCCAGTCCCCATAGCTCCGTGTGCTTTTATTGTGTAAAAAACCCGATTTGATACATATGCAAATTAACCTGAGATGAGTCCTGTACGTGAGATGAGTCAGGGACAGGACTCATCTCAGGTTAATTTGCATATGTATCAAATCTTTTTTTTTTACACAATAAAAGTACACAGAGCTATGGGGACTGGGTATTGCGGATGTGCTAGCTGCTATCTAGCAGACCATGTCCTCAGTTCTATACACAAAATCCTGGTGACAGGTTCCCTTTATTGAAGTGCAAGAGAAAAGATTGTCCCAGAGGCTCCACATGCTGTAAAAAAATAAAGAAACTTATCACCTAACCGATCCCCAGCTTCTGCAGTCATGACCGAGTCAGTAATTATGCTTTGGGCGGAGTTAGAGGCGTGGCCTAGTATGTAAAAAATAGAACTGCCATGATGCGCGCCGCACATATTGTCCCTCTTTGAGATTTTGCATTGCATACAGCAATGGGTATGGGAAGTCTTTCCCACGTGACAAGCCTTTTGCCTCCTCTGTTCCACTTCACTTTTGTGACTGAATATGTTCAGAAATGAGCGTCACAGTGAACCGCAAAAATCTTCAAATTTCTAGGGCTTTCATTTATTTTCTTAATATGGTAACAGTTAAATGGATGAAGAAACGGATTTGATTATTGTCTTGTTCCATGAAGTTAGTGCAGTTATAAGTGTGAACCACTGATGCATGTTTGGTAAATGAACAGTGAAGCAGGAGACAGCCTCCACAGTGAACATTAGCCCTGCATGCCGTCATGATAAGTACTAGAGCAGAGGAAGGCCACACCCTCTTCTTCCCGTAGCTCAGTGGACAAGACCAGCAGCTATTTCAGCTGATTACTGATCCTATTACTGGTTCAAATCCACAGCTAGGTGATTTTTTTGGGGGGGAGCTTGCTTCTTTTTTACAGAAGGCATGTTTTCCTAACCCTTAGGCTGAGTAACTGACAGCCTCCCTAGAAGACAGCTGATATATAATTAGAGACAGCTCAGTTCCTGGGTCAGCCTATAGCTCAGCGGTTACTTCGTGATTTCTTACAGAATTTATTCTGAAATCTTCAGGGGTTCAATACCCGCGGGCGCTATCTGGCCTTTTTTTTTTTTTTTCTTCCAGTTGGTATGTTATTATATGTGTATAGTTTTTATATATGTTACTTATGTCTATTTGTTAGGCTAGAGCTATATAGAGTTTTTTTTTATAACCCTACAGATGTATTTTTAATTGTTTTTCCCATTAATAAATGAAAGCACGAAAAAACATCACAAAACCAAATGTTTTTGCAGTGGAAAACCAGCAGATTTCACCCTCTCCACTAGAAAGAGTGGAATCAGCAGGAGAAATTTAAATCCGCCATACTGAAGTTTTTCTGCTGAGTTTTTTTTTTTGGGCAGTATGTGGATGAGAATTCTGAGATCCTCATCCACTTTGCTGGTACCTTACAATTCTACAGATTTGCTGCATGAAAATCCACAATGGAAAATCCACAGCTAATCAGTCATGTGTGTAGGTTCACACAGAGTATTTTCTATGCTTAAAAAACCTGATAAAGCATCTACATTATTTTTTTCCCCGAGACATTTTTTTTATACGCTTTTTGCTGCAGTTTTGGAGTGGATTTTCATTCCTGTCCATTTTCAATTTCCATGTGGAAGCCGCGTCAAGAATGGACAGGAAACGTTTTTTCCCATGGTGCAATTCCAAAAACCGCAGGCAGAGAAATAAACATAGACAAAATTAGCATGTGCATTTACCATTGAAATCAAGAAGAAAGACCTGCATGCGTTTTTGGCACAGATTTTTGCCACAAATCCACGCTAAAATTCGCATAAAAAAATCTGATTTTGCAGTGAAGTTTTTTGTTGACTATAGAGATCAGCAAATTTGTTACGAATTTCCCAATTGCTTTGGATTGCAGTAAATCCAAAACTTTCGGTACTTTCGGTATTCATCCCACATATATTGCTCAAAACTTTACCGATGAGAAGACATCACCTTGGGTGGCGGCCTGGCGGACCTACCCATAATGCTTTGCAAACAGCCCTCTCTCTGACTCAGCAAATCAAGATAGCATACCTCCCAACTTTACAAAAATACAGATGGATAACATGTGCGGCGCACATAGCGCAACACGGAAATTTTTTCATACTAGGCCTCGCCTCTAACTCTGCCCAAAGAATAACTATACACACCCAATCCCCTTATTGCCCCCACATAGTAATTATTCCACCTTTGTGACAGCACACAGTAGTAATGCCCATGTTGTGCCCCCTTCACTGTAGTTATGCCACTAACAGTAGTTATGGCCAGATATGTGTCCCCTCACAGTAGTTATAGACAGATATGTGTCCCCTCACAGTAGTTATGCCAGATATGTGTCCCCTTCACAGTATTTATGCCAGATATGTGTCCCCTTCACAGTACTTATGGCCAGATATGTGCCCCCTCACAGTAGTTATGGCCAGATATGCGCACCCTCACAGTAGTTATGCCAGCTATGTGTCCCCTTCACAGTACGTATGCCAGATATGTGCCCCTCACAGTAGTTATGGCCAGATATGTGCACCCTCACAGTAGTTAAAACCAGATATGTGTCCCCTCACAGTAGTTATGCCAGATATGTGTCCCCTTCACAGTATTTATGCCAGATATGTGTCCCCTTCACAGTACTTATGGCCAGATATGTGCCCCTCACAGTAGTTATGGCCAGATATGTGCACCCTCACAGTAGTTATAGCCAGATATGTGTCCCCTCACAGTAGTTATGCCAGATTGTCACCACCAGACATCTGAGAAGCTCTGACAGACGTTCTTCAGAACCTCCTCCTTGAGGTTCCTTTTGTTTTGCTTTCGTTTTCTCATCTCGTTAGCCTCTCTCAGCTGTCATGTAGTTGCACTGATTGCATCCCTTTAAATCCCTTCCCATACTGCATCACTTTGCGGTTTATACAACTTCCTGGAGTGTGTGCATGCTGGATGCTACTACTGAGTCTTCTACAGATAAGTTTTGTTCATTCATTTGTGTTTTCCTGTTTTCTGGATCCCAGGTGACCCTGACTCCCTCTGTATCAAGTGTAGGGAGCTGGTGGTCGTGTCCCCTCACTATTATAGGGTGTTCAGGTGTTATACAGTCGAGGAACGAGGACATGCGATCCTCTACCATTGAGATTTTTGCATAGGCTGAGCAGTTAGGGAGAGAGCCAGGTCTGTTGCAGGGCTCTCCCTTTGGTTCCTTAGTTTTGGATCCAGTCAGTCGGATCTTCATTTTGTGTCTTCTAGTTTTCTGTACACCTTCCGTGACATTATAAACCGCCAAAACAGTCTCAAGCATGGATCCGGTTTCACTTTTGACTGAACACATGCAGGGTCTTTCATTGAAGGTAGCAGATCTCCGTAAAACTGTTTCTCAGTTTCAGGTGACCGGTTAAGCTTGCATTCATGGAGTTTGTTCAGAGCCTAAGATCTCGCTCCCGGATACGTTCTACGGGGGTAGTGAGAATTTTGTTAGTTTTAGAGAGGCTTGCAAACTCCATTTTCGCCTACTTCCCCATTCCCCTGGTGATGAGGAGCAGAGGGTGGGGATCTGGCTGAGTCTAGACTACGTCTTTTATGCCAGGGTAAACAGTCCGCAGAGATATGCTGTTCAGAATTCCGGAGATGGGCAGCTGATACTGGTTGGAATGATGCTGCACTCCGAAGTCAATTTTGCCATGGTCTTTCAGAGGGATTGAAAGATTAATTTGCCTTTCATGATAGACCTACCTCCTTGGACTCTGCCATGTCTCGGGCCGTTCGTATTGACAGGCGTCTTAGAGAGAGAGGAGAGATCACTCCTTCCTGTCATACTCAGTCCAAGGACAGTGTGGCGGTCTCATTCAGTGCACAGGGGTCTCAGTCGCTCTCAATCCCTTCTGAGCAGGGGCCCATGCAGCTGGGTTTGCTTGCCTCTGACAATAGAGGATTCAGCTCTCATAGGAAGGTTTGTTTCTGTTGTGGAGGTATAAATCATTTGGCAAATGTTTGTCCCTCTAGGAGATTCAGGCAGTTTTTTTAGAGTAATAAAGAAACAAAAAGAAAAAAATCCTCTAAAAAGATTCCATCGGTTACTATTGGCAAGGTTGATGCGGAAATTGAAGGTTTTCCGTTTGCTTGTAGTTCCCGTTTTGTCCTACCTGCCAGGGTGGCGCTAGAGAGCAAGAACATTTTTTGTGAGATTTTGTTTGTGAGATAGTGGAGCAGCTGTCAATCTCATTGATAATCAATTTGCTATAACTCATGGTTTCCAGGTATGCACTTTGGGAAAGGATATACCTGTTTTTGCTATTGATTCCGTTCCACTTTCTCAGAAATCGTTAAAGGGAATAGTTCACAATATCCGTTTGATTGTGAGTGATACTCATGTTGAGGATGTGTCATGTTTCGTCCTAAGCGGGTTGCCTACTCCTCTAGTGTTGGGGCTACCCTGGATCACTAAACATAACCCCACCATTGATTGGCAAGCGAGGCAAATAAATGGTTGGAGTGACTTTTGCAGAGAGAATTGCCTCACGACATCTGTTTCTGAGGTTTCTACTAAGACTGTACCATCTTTTCTCTCTGAATTTTCGGATGTGTTTTCTGAGAGTGGTGTTCAGGACTTGCCCCCTCACAGGGAGTATGATTGCCCTATTAATCTCACCCCAGGCGCCAAGCTGCCTAAATCTCGTTTATACAATCTCTCCCAACCTGAAAGGGTCGATATGCATGCTTATATCTCTGAGAGTCTGAGAAAGGGACACATACGACCCTCGAAGTCACCTGTTGCCGCTGGATTTTTCTTTGTTAAGAAAAAAGATGGTTCTTTAAGACCATGTCTGGATTTCAGGGAGCTGAACAGTATCACAATTCGTGACCCTTATCCGCTTCCTCTGATCCCGGACCTGTTTAACCAGATTTTTGGGGCTAAAGTTTTTTCCAAGTTGGATCTAAGAGGGGCATACAACCTGGTCAGGGTCAGAGAAGGAGACGAATGGAAGACGGCCTTCAATACCCCTGAGGACCATTTTGAGAATTTGGTTATGCCTTTTGGTTTGATGAATGCTCCAGCCGTCTTTCAGCATTTTGTGAACAGCATTTTTTATCATTTAATGGGGAAATTTGTATTAGTGTATCTGATTTCAAAACTCATAAGGAACACTTACGTCAGGTCTTGCTCATCCTGCGAGAGAATAAATCATACGCTAAACTGGAAAAATGTGTGTTTGCGGTTCCAGAGATTAAATTTCTGGAGTTTCTTCTCTCCGCTTTTGGTTTTCGCATGGACCCCGAGAAGGTCCGCGCTGTGCTTGAGTGGGAGCTTCCTGAGAATCAGAAGGTGCTGATGCGTTTTTTGAGTTTTGCCAATTATTACAGGAAGTTTATTTTGAATTATTCCTCTGTTGTTAAACCACTCACTGATATGACTAGAAAGGGGGTAGATTTTTCCTCCTGGTCGGTAGAGGCGCGTAAGGCCTTTTCTAATATCAAGGAGAGTTTTGCTTCCGCTCCCATCTAGGTACAACTTGATATTTCTCTGTCCTTCATAGTTGAGGTGGACGCTTCTGAGGTGGGTGTGTGTGCGGTCTTGTCTCAGGGTCCCTCTCCTGCCAAGTGGCGACCATGTGCCTTTTTCTCGAAGAAACTCTCCTCCGCAGAGAGAAATTACGATGTGGGAGATAGGGAGTTGTTGGCCATCAAGTTAGCTTTTGAGGAATGGCGCCATTGGCTAGAGGGAGCCAGACACCCTATTACCGTGTTTACTGACCATAAGAACCTGGCCTACTTGGAGTCAGCCAAGCGTCTGAACCTGAGACAGGCCAGATGGTCTTTGTTCTTTTCAAGGTTTAATTTTGTTGTCACGTTCCGCCCTGGGGTTAAGAATGTGAAGGCGCATGCCCTGTCACGTTGTTTTCTGGGAGGTGGGAATTTTGAAGATCCGGGTCCCATTTTGGCTGAAGGTGTGGTGGTCTCTGCTCTTTATCCTGAATTGGAGGCAGAGGTTCAGGTAGCCCAGTCAGAGGCTCCTGAACTTTGTCCTCCTGGGAGGTTGTTTGTGCCTCTTGCTTTAAGAGACAAGATTTTTAAGGAGCACCACGATACTGTCCTTGCTGGGCACCCAGGGGCAAGAGCCACAGTGGATCTCATCGCTCGGAGATTCTGGTGGCCGACGCTTCGTAAGTCGGTTGAGGGTTTTGTGGCAGCCTGCGAGACCTGCGCTTGTGCCAAAGTCCCTCATTCACGGCCATCAGGTCCCCTCCTTCCGTTACCCATTCCTTCCCGTCCTTGGACACATCTGTCCATGGACTTCATTACGGACCTGCCTCGTTCCTCGGGGAAGACTGTGATTCTGGTAGTGGTGGACCGTTTTAGCAAAATGGTGCATTTCATTCCTTTTCCTGGCTTGCCCAATGCTAAGACGCTGGCGCAGGCATTTATTGATCACATTGTCAAATTGCATGGTATTCCTTCAGACATAGTCTCTGATAGGGGCACGCAGTTTGTTTCCAGATTCTGGAAGGCTTTCTGTTCTCGCTTGGGGGTTCGGTTGTCATTCTCTTCTGCTTTCCACCCGCAGTCGAATGGCCAGACAGAGCGCGTCAATCAGAATCTGGAGACATATCTGCGCTGATTTGTGGTGGAGAATCAGGAGGATTGGTGTTCTTTTTTGTCACTTGCTGAGTTTGCTATAAATAACTGTCGTCAGGAGTCCTCTGATAAGTCACCATTTTTTGGTGCATATGGGTTTCATCCGCAGTTTGGGACATTCTCTGGAGAGGGGTCTTCTGGTTTACCTGATGAGGACAGATTCTCCTCAGTCTTTGTCATCTATTTGGCAAAAGATTCAGGATAATCTAAAAAGCATGAGTGAGAGATATAAGCGTGTGGCGGATAAGAGACGTGTGCCTGGTCCGGACCTGAATGTTGGTGATCTGGTGTGGTTGTCTACTAAGAATATCAAATTGAAGGTTCCCTCCTGGAAGTTGGGTCCTAAGTTTATTGGGCCTTACAAAATCTTGTCCGTCATCAATCCTGTTGCCTACCGTCTTGATCTTCCTCAGACTTAGAAGATCCATAATGTTTTTCATAAGTCCTTATTAAAACCTTATGTCCAACCCATTGTACCCTCGTCTTTGCCTCCTCCTCCGATTGTGGTTGATGGTAATCTTGAATTTCAGGTCTCTAGGATTGTGGATTCTCGTGTTGTCCACGGTTCTCTCCAGTACCTCGTTCATTGGGAGGGTTATGGTCCTGAGGAGAGGATGTGGGTCCCAGTGACGGACATTAAGGCCACTCATCTCATCAGGGCTTTCCATAGGTCCCATCCTGAGAAGGTGGGCTCTGAGTGTCCGGAGTCCACTCGTAGAAGGAGGGGTACTGTCACCACCAAACATCTGAGAAGCTCTGACAGACGTTCTTCAGAACTACCTCCTTGAGGTTCCTTTTGTTTTGCTTTCGTTTTCTCATCTCGTTAGCCTCTCTCAGCTGTCATCTAGTTGCAATGATTGCATCCCTTTAAATCCCTTCCCATACTGCATCACTTTGCGGTTTATACAACTTCCTGGAGTGTGTGCATGCTGGATGCTACTACTGAGTCTTCTACAGATAAGTTTTGTTCATTCATTTGTGTTTTCCTGTTTGCTGGATCCCAGGTGACCCTGACTCCCTCCGTATCAAGTGTAGGGAGCCGGTGGTCGTGTCCCCTCACTATTATAGGGTGTTCAGGTGTTATACAGTCGAGGAACGAGGATATGCGATCATCTACCATTGAGATTTTTGCATAGGCTGAGCAGTTAGGGAGAGAGCCAGGTCTGTTGCAGGGCTCTCCCTTTGGTTCCTTAGTTTTGGATCCAGTCAGTCGGATCTTCATTTTGTGTCTTCTAGTTTTCTGTACACCTTCCGTGACACAGATATGTGTCCCCTTCACAGTACTTATGCTAGATATGTGCTCCTCACAGTAGTTATGGCCAGATATGTCCCCCCTCAGAGTAGTCATGCCCACATATGTGCCCCCCTCACAGTAGTTATGCCAAATATGTGCCCCCTCACAGTAGTTATGCCAGATATGTGCTCCCTTCACAGGAAGTAAAAAACAAAAAACAAAATTCTCACCTAGTTCCTCCAATGATCTGCGCTTCCCAGCAGAGGGATGTGTGACAGTACATTGTGTCGCTTCTGGGGAGCGCTGGCAGCTGAGCTGAATGGTGGAGCTGAAAGCAGACAGCTCCTGCTTCACCATTACAGTCAGCTGTCTCTCAGCCCTATGGATGCAGAGACAGCTGAAAGCAGGACATACCTCAGCCATTCTGGGACCGCGGGAGTGCCATCAAAATTTGGGACTGTTCCTCTGGATCCGGGACGGTTGGGAGGTATGACAGTCCCATGTACATAACATCACTCCCTCCTTAAGCCACCTCTAAAATACAGTCCCATGCAGTGTTGGATTGGGTTGCTTAGGGCCCACCAGTAAAATGTATTTTAGGGACCCACTGTACAGATACATTCATATATTACCTGCTCACATAGCATCAAGATGCTACCAGATGATTGAATATGGGGGTCAATGCAGCAACTTTGAGAAGGTAGGTCCTGGGGAGGAGATGATACTGGCAGTTTTCCTCTATACCTAGAAGTCATCTCATCTCTGATCGTGTCTATAATGATAAACTGGGGAGTTTCTGTAATAATCTATCAAGTTTTATTATATGAACATAGGCTGGTTGAGCTGCTGTACATTAAATATATGTATGTAGTGCAGTAAGTCTACTGTGTTATGTGCCACTTGTGCAGGGGGTGGGAGGCTAGGGGACCACCTTGCTCAGGGGCCCACCGGGGTATTCACCCACAGGGGGGCCTAAGATACGCCAAAATTATACCACAAGTCAGATAAAGGTGTCTATCCCTGCACTAGATTTATCATCCAGCCTGAGCCCCTGAGATATATCTGGTGCAGGTCTAGATACCCTGTCTAAGTAAATCTTGGCCAGTGGATTCCCTGACATCATAACCAGGAACACAATAATTGGGTATTTCTTATAATGACTATACGTCCTCTTTTTCCTGGACATGTTCTCTTTCTGCCCAGGCCGTTTATTCAAACTAGTACCACGGAAATCGGGCTCAGTTGCCCATAACAACAGATTGATACTTTAATTTTCCAAAGGAGTTTTGAAAAACAAAACATGGCATCTGATTGGTTGCTATGGGCAACTAAACCAGTTTTCCTTAGCACCAGAGATAAACGTCCCCTTCTGGGTATTTATTACGAGCAGCAATTGACCTGCCATAACACAATTCCGCCATAGTTTTATGGGTTTATTTTTTATGGCGTTCCCTATGCAGTTAAACTTACCTTAATTTTCTTAGTCATTTATAGATTTTCTTGTGTTTTTTTTATATTTATGTCTGTAGTGTGTGAGGACTCATTTTTTGCAGGACGGTCTGTAGATTTTATTAATACCATTTTGGGGTGTGTATGGCTTTTTGAACACTTTTTTATCATGCTTTTGGGAGGTGAAGCGATGAAAAAAACAGCAAAACAGCCATTTAGATTTTTTTATGGCATTCACCATACGGGTTGAATACTTTTATATTTTAATATTACAGCTGTATTGGGACATGGTGTTAGCTATGATCTTTATTTTTCTTTATTGTGGGGAAAGGGGGGAGGTGATAAGAATTATTTTATTTTTTATTTAAAACCTTTTTTTTCCCCCTTTTTTAAGTTTCCCTAGAAGATTTGAACATGCAATCGTCAGATTGTTTCTCCCATAGACTGCAATGACTTACCATCGCAGCCTATGGAAAAAGATTCAGTGTACTATGGAGCCATGACACAGTCAGGTCTTAATAGGAACGTTGCTGTGGCAGGCCTCAGGCTCAAGGTTACCACCGCAAATGAACAGCTCCCCCAGTAACAGCACAGGGGAGCTGTTCAGGCCTTAGGAGCACAGCACTCTAGGAGAAAGACCTCTCAGTTGCTGTGGTCAAATCTTACCAAATAAACTGGTAGCTTCGTCACAGTCTCCTAATCAGATATTGTTGTCCCCTTACAGATCAGCGACTAAGTTGCTAAGAAATTAAACCGTTTGCATTATGCAAACGTATACTGTTTGGTGCAATAAGGGCATCACTGTTGCACCAACAGCTCCCTTCACTATTGCGCTTAGCTTCACCTCCAATCCCCAGCTCTGAGAGACAGAGAAAGTCAGTGGCCATCAAATCTTGTCCGGCCCTGCATTTTAGCCCATGTGCTGGCGCTTCAGGAAATGGCGCAAATGCAGAACAGCCCTGATGCTTGCCAAGTGTGAAGGCAGTACTATGCAGCCCTAGCAAGCATCAGGGCTGTACTGCTGGTGCATGGGCGAAAACGCTGGGCCAGGCAAGACTACATCGCCACTGCTTGACCCTGTGACTCTGGGGGGCAATAGGTAAGGGAGCTGTTAGCATGACAAGGTGCAATGGTGATACCCTGTTGCCAGGGCCAGCTCCAGGTTTATGTGGGCCCTTGGGCGATAAAGACACAGTGGGCCCCCCTGTGGTATTTTGTATTTTACAAATGAAACTGCAGTGGGGGTCTGTATGGAGGGGGCACTGGGGATCATTATACAGAATAGGGGGCACAGGGGGTCATTATATTGTATGGGGTGCTACTGGGGTTATTATATTGAATGGGGGGACACTGGGGGACATTATACTGTATAGGGGACACTGGGGGACATTATACTGAATGGGGGCCTCTGGGCTTCATTATACTGTATGGAGGGCCATTGGGATCATTATATTGAAAGGGGGGCACTGGGAGTCATTATACTGCGTTAGGGGCCCTCACACAGTATAATGCTCCCCCCTAATGGCCCCCTAACATATCTATGGTTGCTGAAGTGCAGGGATGCCGCAGCTCATCTCCCGATCAACTTTATTGCCTGAAATCTCCAGATCTGGAAGTGATATAGACCATGCACTGTCCAGCAGAGGGGTTCTCAGGGTCACAGTCTAGTCCAGCAGGGTGGATCAGACTCCATGCAGAGTGTCCAGTGGGATCCAGCACCTACCTGCTACTCTTATAGTTCCAGAGCACTGGGAAGCAGAGCTCCGGATGCCCAGCTCCTCTCCTCACGCTCTACACGAAAGAGCGCCGGCCACTCAGATTCTCCTCCCCCCTGATAGTAGTTCCAATGTGTTTGGCTTGGTTACATAGCATAACCATGCCTGTATGCAAATATTCAACATGCCCCCCCTCTTCTACTATCAAACATGGTCCCTTTGAGCGGTGACATCACCGCATCCTGCAGAACGTGTGTCTACTCCTCAGGGACGGGACGGGAAGTGCCAGGGCCCCAGCCATACCCTTTTTTGGCACACACTGTGCAGTGGGCCCCCGAAACTTGCCCAGGCCAGCCCTGCCTGTTGCACCAAACAGCTTATTTGCATAATACAAAAGCCTTAATTTCTCAAAAATGGGGACACTGATCTGTAAGGGGACAACAACGTTTGAATCAGGAAACTGTGATGAAGCTACCAGTTTATTACTCTGTACATGGTGACAGATGCTCTCTTTAATACACATGTCAATATCATCCCCCCTAAGTGGCTGTGAGGCTGACTGCAAGCCATTTTGGATAAGCTCTTTGGCCAGGGGCCTGTCATGTGATCTTCTGTCTTCATCTTCTCTGCCTTGCTTCCCTCACTTCTGTACTGATATTGATAAGTAAGATGGCAGGTGCCATTTTCACAATTCACCTCAACTTCAGCTTTGTTTGGAAGCAGAACTTTTTGGAAATGCATTTTTCTTACCTCTAAAAGCATGTGGAACATCATCCCCCTAGGGAAACAACATGCACACGTTGGGTGTTAGGAACTAGTGTCTCGTTAGCTGTCTCTCTTGGACTCATATACATGACTCCTAAGTTTCCCTCTTTTGGGGGGGACAATCCCTCTTGTTGACCTAGGTCCCTCTGTCCCTCTTTGATCCTTAAATGTTCCTTTTTTTTTTTACCTGGGAAATTAATGCACAAAAGTGCATTGATAAATGTATTAAATTGCTCTTTACCAAACTATCTGTATGGTTTCTACCTGTACATTAGACCATAACGTCAGGGCTTTCATTTATTTTCTTAATATGGTAACAGTTAAATGGATAAAGAAACGGATTTGATTATTGTCTTGTTCCATGAAGTTAGTGCAGTTATAAGTGTGAACCACTGATGCATGTTTGGTGAATGAACAGTGAACATTAGCCCTGCATGCCGTCATGATAAGTACTAGAGCAGAGGAAGGCCACGCCCTCTTCTTCCCATAGCTCAGTGGACAAGACCAGCAGCTATTTCAACTGATTACTGATCCTATTACTGGTTCAAATCCACAGCTAGGTGATTTTTTTGGAGCTTGCTTCTTTTTTACAGAAAGTATATTTTCCCCAAACTTTAGGCTGATTAACTGACAGCCTCCTTAGAAGAAAGCTGATATATATTTGGAGATATCCCACATACCTGGGTCAGCCTATAGCTTTTTTACAGAAGGCATGTTTTCCTAACCCTTAGGCTGAGTAACTGACAGCCTCCCTAGAAGACAGTTGATATATAATTAGAGACAGCTCAGTGCCTGGGTCAGCCTATAGCTCAGCGGTTACTTCTCAGCTTTCTTGCAGAATTTATTCTGAAGCCCTCAGTGGTTCAATACCCGCGGGCGCTACCTGGCCTTTTTTTTTTTTTTTTCTTTCAGTTGGTATGTTATTATATGTGTATAGTTTTTATATACCGTATATTCTGGCGTATAAGACGACCCCCAACTTTTCCAGTTGAAATATAGGGTTTGGGCTATACTCGCCGTATAAGACTACCCCTCCAACAACATTTACTTTGGCATCAAGATCTGCAGGTAATTGTTGTGCAATTTTGGTCTTTTGCCTCAGTACCATACTATGCCTTTCCAAGAATCTAGTACACCAGGATGCAGTGGCCTTAAATCTGTGGCTGTGATCTGGGTTAGATTTGGCTCACTGAAGTGCAAACAAATGTATTTTATTTTGTGTCACTACATAACCGTTTTGGTGATGCTCATTCACCATGTCTGCTACATGTTTTTCGAGTTCTGGCCAATGTGGGGTGCCTCTCCTTAATGCACACTTACCCCTTGGCATACTCTTTAATGCTTTTAATTTGCTTTCCAGTCGCAAACCATCTTTTCTGTTACTCCATATTGTCTTGCAGCAGCGCAGTTATTATGTTCCATGGCAAAGTTTACAACTTAAAATTTGAAACTGGCTTCATATTTCTTTCTTCTTGCTGGTAGAGCCATGATGGGGTCTTGACTGTTAGCCATTTGTATACTGTACTGTATGTACTGGTGCTATACTGTATGAACCGATGCAGATACTGGTGCTGTACTGTATGTACAGGTACAGATACTGGTGTTGTACTGTATTCACCACCACATGTATCTGCTCCCCAGATAGACTCTGATTTTTCACCACAGATAAGATGCACACCAAACTTCATTAGAGATCCGCCAACATTAGAATTGGCTGAAGTGCAGATGCTCCTGCTCCCCCCCTGCCTTCCCTCAGAATCGCCAATCCAACCCAGTATACAACAACCAGCCAATCACAGCAAGCGATGTACCGGTATTTTCTGTGCACACTGCATACAAAGCCTGCTTGGATTGGGTGGGTCAGCTCTCCCTGCCTGCCCAGCCCTCCCTGTCTTCAAGACGATCTGAGCGGTAGTACGCAATGTGATACTGCCGGCATGAGAAAACCACTGAGAGCAGGAAGAGGGGGCTGCTTCAGGAGCGGCTGGCCGGGATGCAGCACACGGTGGCTCAGCTAGAGGGCGCCTGTCCCTGAAGCTGGAGAAGGACAGCTTCTCCAGTCTTGCTAGGAAGTAAGTTTCAGCACGCTGTATACCGGCATATGAGACGACACCCGGCGTATAAGACGACACCCGACTTTTGAGAAGATTTTCATGTGTTAAAAAGTAGTCTTATACGCAGGAATATACAGTATGTTATTTATGCGTTTTTGTTAGGCTAGAGCTACATAGAGTTTTTTTTATAACCCTACAGATGTATTTTAAATTGTTTTTCCCATTAATAAACGAAAGCACGAAAAAACATCACAAAACCACATGTTTTTGCAGTGGAAAACCAGCAGATTTCACCCTCTCCACTAGAAAGAGTGGAATCCGCAGGAGAAATTTAAATCCGTCATACTGAAGTTTTTCTGCAGATTTTTTTTTGGGCAGTATGTGGATTAGAATTCTGAGATCCTCATCCACTTTGCTGGTACCGTACAATTCTGCAGATTTGCTGCATGAAAATCCACAATGGCAAATCCGCAGCTAATGTGTGTAGGTTCACAGAGTATTTTCTATGCTTAAAAAACCTGATGAAGCATCTACATAATTTTTTTTCCTGAGACATTTTTTTATATGCTTTTTGTTGCAGTTTTGGAGTGGATTTTCATTCCTGTCCATTTTCAATTTCCATGTGGAAGCCGCGTCAAGAATGGACAGGAAACTTCTTTTTTTCCATGGTGCAATTCCAAAAACCACAGGCAGAGAAAAAAACATAGACAAAATTAGCATGTGTATTTATAGAGATCAGCAAATTTGTTACGAATTTCCCAAATCCTTTGGATTGCAGTGAATCCAAAACTTTCGGTATTCATCCGACATATATTGATCAAAACTTTACCGATGAAAAGACATCACCTTGGGTGGCGGCCTGGTGGACCTACCCATAATGCTTTGCAGGCAGTCCTCTCTCTGACACAGCAAATAAAGATAGCAAACCTCCCAACTTTTGAAAAATACAGAGGGATAACATGTGCGGCGCACATAGCACAACACAGAAATTTTTTCTTACTAGGCCTCGCCTCTAACTCTGCCCAAAGAATAAGTATACACACCGAATCCCCTTATTGCCCCCACATAGTAATTATTCCACCTTTGTGCCAGCACACAGTAGTAATGCCCACGTTATGCCCCCTTCACAGTAGTCATGTCACTAACAGTAGTTATAGCCAGATATGTGTCCCCTCACAGTAGTTATGCCAGATATGTGTCCCCTTCACAGTATTTATGCCAGATATGTGCTCCTCACAGTAGTTATGGCCAGATGTGTGCCCCCTCACAGTAGTCATGCCAGATATGTCCCCTCACAGTAGTCATGCCAGATATGTGTCCCCTCACAGTAGTTATGCCAGATATGTGTCCCCTTCACAGTACTTATGCCAGATATGTGCTCCTCACAGTAGTTATGTTCAGATATGTGCTCCTCACAGTAGTTATGGCCAGATGTGTGCCCCCTCACAGTAGTCATGCCAGATATGTGTCCCCCCTCACAGTAGTCATGCCAGATATGTGTCCCCTCACAGTAGTTATGCCAGATATGTGTCCCCTTCACAGTACTTATGCCAGATATGTGCTCCTCACAGTAGTTATGGTCAGATATGTGCTCCTCACAGTAGTTAGGCCAGATATGTGCTCCTCACAGTAGTTATGCCAGATATGTGCTCCTCACAGTAGTTATGGCCAGATATGTGCTCCTCACAGTAGTTATGGCCAGATATGTGCTCCTCACAGTAGTTAGGCCAGATATGTGCTCCTCACAGTAGTTATGCCAGATGCGTGCTCCTCACAGTAGTTATGGCCAGATATGTGCTCCTCACAGTAGTTATGGTCAGATATGTGCCCCCTCACAGTAGTCATGCCCACATATGTGCCCCCCTCACAGTAGTTATGCCAAATATGTGCCCCCTCACAGTAGTTATGCCAGATATGTGCTCCCTTCACAGGAAGTAAAAAACAAAAAAAAACTTAAAAAAAACAGTTAATACTCACCTAGTTCCTCCAATGATCTGCGCTTCCCAGCAGAGGGATGTGTGACAGTACATTGTGTCGCTTCTGGGGAGCGCTGGCAGCTGAGCTGAATGGTGGAGCTGAAAGCAGACAGCTCCTGCTTCACCATTACAGTCAGCTGTCTCTCAGCCCTATGGATGCAGAGACAGCTGAAAGCAGGACATACCTCAGCCATTCTGGGACCGCAGGACTGCCATCAAAATTTGGGACTGTTCCACTGGATCTGGGACGGTTGGGAGGTATGACAGTCCCTTGTACATAACATCACTCCCTCCTTCAGACACCTCTAAAATACAGTCCCATGCAGTGTCAGGTTGGGTTGCTTAGGGCCCACCAGTAAAATGTATTTTGGGGACCCACTGTACAGATACATTCATATATTACCTGCTCACATAGCATCAAGATGCTACCAGATGATTGAATATGGGGGTCAATGCAGCAACTTTGAGAAGGTAGGTCCTGGGGAGGAGATGATACTGGCAGTTTTCCTCCATACCTAGAAGTCATCTCATCTCTGATCGTGTCTATAATGATAAACTGGGGAGTTTCTGTAATAATCTATCAAGTTTTATTATATGAACATAGGCTGATTGAGGTGCTGTACATTGAATATATGTATGTAGTGCAGTAAGTCTACTGTGTTGTGTGCCACTTGTGCAGGGGGTGGGATTCGAGGGGACCACCTTGCTCAGTGGCCCACCAGGGGATTCATCTGTACCCCTGTGGACCAGTGCCTGGTCCCATATAAATAACATCACTCCCTCCTATGGACTCAGAGACAGCTGAGAGCGGGATATACCTCAGCCATTCGGAGACCGCGGGACAGCCACTAAAATCCGGGAATGTCCTGCCGGATCTGGGACAGTTGGGAGGTATGTGATAGTCATACCTCCCACGGATACAGGCCCGTGTGCATTCTGCAATTTGCGGACTGCACATGGCCGTCACTCTCATAGAAAAAGCCTATTCTTGTCCGCAATTGCGGACAAGAATAGGACATGCTCTATATTTTTGCAGAGCCGCCCCATTGAAATAAATGGGTCTGCACCCGTTCCGCAAAATTCCAAAACAGATGCGGACTCATTCATACAGTCATGTGAATGAGCCCTAAAACAGCCCAACCAGGAAATACTGCTCCTCTGTGGAGTTACACATAGGAAAGCGAGGAGGACGTCAGAGGATGACAGATTGTAAGGCTTCCTGCACACGACTATATCTGTTTTGTGGTTCGCAAATGGCAGATCCGCAAAACATTGATTCCGGCCATGTCCATGCCAACAATATTTTTGTTTTACTCCTGCAGAAATGTCCCATGCAAATCGGCAAATAGGACATGTTCTATCTTCTTTGCGGGGCTGCGGAATAGATACTCAGATGCCTCATGCACACAACTGTATGTTCAGTCTGTATTCAATCTGCAAATTTTAATGGGATCATAAAAAATGCGGACAGCACACCGTGCGCTGGCCTCTACATAACTTCGTCATATCTGCAGTGTCCCAGGGGGTCAGTAGTGTAGCTTTGGGTATGCTGGGCTTTGTAGTGCAGAGTAACCCACTAACCTGGGATTCACTGTCGTCTTCAATCTGGGCAGATACTGGAACAGGCAGTACGTAAATGTTCGTGACGCCAGTGTCAATTAAACGGTGACACGCCGTGTAATGTTATGTGGAATAATGGAGTAACCACGTGATAGCCAACCAAAACTGGAACTTTACTGGTTTTCAGTAATAATCATGCATGGACATAGGTGGAAACGCAGTTCCCTTGAAGACAGTTGGTTTATAGGAGTTACAGACAGGCCGGCTGTAGCAAGGTGATTTGCAGAGGGTTAAACACAGGACTTGTAGTACAGGAGGCTTGCACTCTATTCCTGACTGATCCTGAAACATGTGACTTATTCTCCAAGGTCTGATGCCCTAACTCTGGCGTATCCTTGAATCTGTCTTTATCAAGTACCTCCTCTGTTACCTTGAGTACCTCTTGCTGATTAGACTCGCCTTCTGTTGTATTCTGGGTCTTCAGGCTGTTTAACTATGCCCTTCTTGCTTCTATGAATACGGACTCAGGAGGGGAACCTTCTCCTCAGAACTGGAACCCGGTTACAGGGCTTACTCTACCCTCTCAACACTGAGTCTAGAAACTTCTGCCTTCCTGAACTAGGCCCTAGCCTATTTATACTGAACTGGGGGCTCCCTCTGCTGGCTGTGACAAGGATTGCCGATAACCGGCCTGACTGGCTTAAAGGGAAATACACATTCCAATCTAGCAGTGTCGGGTAGCCTACCCGTATGCTGCACACCCCCAGACTTTAACGTGAGTAAGGCCTCGTACTCACACACATGCCTGAACCAACATAAGCTGATGCATAATTTAAACATTACATTATAAATATGATAAACAACTATTTCACACAAAAATATAACATTTGCGACTTGATGAACAAATGACGCAAGAAAAAGGGGCGTCTTCTTTCTTCTTAGGCACGGCCGCTGACCTGGCACAGCGGACTTAAGGTGAACCAGGTTAGTCTATTTTTTTCCTTGACTGAAGTATAATAAAGAACTACACAGGATTTTCCTGCGGGTGTAGAACAGGCAAGGGCTCACGTGGAGGAGTCCATTCTTGCGCACACACGTCAAGCAGGCTATTTCTAGTAACAACTGTTCGGGAGGAGACACCACCAGCATAGTCAAAGTCTCCTAAATGGACTGGCGGACGTCCCCTGGTCATCCGGGTGGACCTTCTCAACACAGGGGTTTCCTCTTCCCTTAGCACCGAGGTAGAAGAGAGAGTAGCAACAGGAGGATCTCCATCCGTGAGACCTTGGTCAGGAACAACAGGAACAACAGGATCCACTAGAGGGGGAACTGGATCCGGGGCATCTTGAACCGGCTCTTCTGGAAGTAAAGGTACTGTAGGTGCCGGAGCGGGCACCAACAAGTTCAACCATGGTGTCAGAAGTCAATGCATGGGATCAGCGTCATACCTTAGATTACGGACAGCCTGCATAGGATCCTCGGGCTGTATTGATGACTCTGACACAGGGGGTTCAGATATAGAACTCTCGGCACTGGGTTCTGGTGTCAGGCAGAGCTTTAACCGGTTTCAGTGTACAATTTGGGATCCCCTGCCTTCCCGGGTGATCTCATAAGTGTGAGTTCCAACATTTGGGATTGCAGTGACAACATAGGGACTTTGCTCCCATTTACTGTCCAGTTTACTGGTACGGCGGTTATTTTTTAACCATACCACAGCCCCTATTGTCAAGGGTTCTGCATGGGCTGCTTGGTCATAGTCTCTCTGCTGCCGGTCTCTAGCATAGTCCATACAATCCTGAACAATAGCTTGGGCCGTATTCAATCGCCTTTGGTGTTCAGCAACCCAGTCGGTATTAGGTAATGGGTTGATGCAATCAGGTACGAGTACGTCCAAGGAGTGATCAGCAGGCAATAACCCTTGGCGCCCAAACATCAAATAAAAGGGGGTATACCCGGTGGAACAGTGTATGGTATGATTGTACGTGAACATGAGCTGTGGCAACAGATTAGGCCAATCTCCCCTGGTTTCAGGAGGCACGGTCCTCAGCATCTCTATCAAGGTCTGATTCATTTTTTCACATAATCCATTACCTTGCGGATGGTAGGCCGTCGTCCGGATCTTCTTACAGTTGTGCAGGCGGCACAGTTCATGGAACAGATGGGACTCAAAAGCAGGACCTTGATCGGTGAGGATCTTTTCTGGACAACCGTAGGGCAGGAGGAAGTGTTTCCAGAACAGTTCGGCTGTAGTCTTGGCCGTCTGGTCTCTCACAGGCACCGCTACAACAAACTTAGTGAAATGGTCAATAATAGTCATAGCGTACACATACCCTGAGCGACTAGGCTCCAGTTTCACATGGTCGATGGCGACAAGTTCAAGAGGACGAGTACTTACAATGGGTCTCAGTGGTGCCCTCTGATCATGGTGTTCACCTCGTTTCAAGGCACAGGCTACACACTCCCGACACCACTTCTCCATGTCTTCTCTCATGCCCACCCAGTAAAACCGCTGGCGGATATTTGCCTCAGTCTTTTGGACCCCAAAGTGACCGGATTGATTGTGGTACATCTCCAACACCATACCTGCATCTCGTCGGGGTATGAGAATCTGATGCACTCTTTCGTTGGACACTGGGTCTAGGCTTCTCCGTAGCAACAGGCCCTTTTGTATGAAGAGCTGATGGCGCTGTCTCCAGTTTGATGAGCTCAGGATCTGTACTCTTACGCCGAATCCTCTCAGGGGCTCTGCCACTGGTAATGAAGTCCAACAATTCACCCAGCACTCTACTTTCAGACTGTAGTTTCACCCACCTTTCTTCTTTGAGTTCAGGCCTACTGGAGGGTGAAGGAACTGCAGCTCTGTCACTGGCAGCCCGAGCCTGATCCTGTTGAGCAAATTTATGGTAGAAGGCCGGCATTTCTACATCTTCCCAAGCATCTCGCACATCATCAGGAGCTGTCTCTGTGGGAAGCCTGGATAAAGCATCAGCATTGTCATTAGTACGTCCAGCACGATATTTTACAGAGAAATCATAGTTGGCGAGGCGAGAGGCCCATCTTTGCTCCAAAGCCCCCAATTTAGCTGTATTTAGATGTGCCAGAGGGTTATTATCAGTGAATGCAATGAATGGGGTAGCGGCTAGATAATCTTTGAATTTCTCCGTCACTGCCCACACTAATGCCAGGAACTCTAGTTTGAAGGAACTATAATTCTGGTCATTTTTCTCAGCTCCTTTCAGGGAGCGGCTTGCATAGGCTATCACTCTTTCTTTTCCCTCTTGAATCTGGGCTAACAGAGCCCCCAGGCCTTGCTTGCTAGCATCAGTATACAGATGGAAGGGCTTGCTGTAGTCTGGATAACCTAACACGGGAGGCTCGGTCAGTTTCTTTTTTAACAACTGGAACGCTATCTCTCTTTCTTCATTCCACTCAATGGGCACTGGAGTTCTAGGACTTTTCTTGGGCTGCCCCCTCAAGAGTTCCTGGATAGGATCGGCTATTTGAGCAAAATGGGGGATAAAACGTCTATAGTAGCCGGCAAAACCAAGGAAACCCTTCACCTCTTTGACGGTAGTGGGGACCGGCCAGTTACGGACAGCCGCTAACTTATCAGGGTCAGGTTGTACGCCCTCTCCGCTTACCACATGCCCCAGGTATTTTACCGCAGGTTTGAGCAAGTGGCACTTGGATGGCTATACCTTCAGGCCATATTTGATAAGGATTTCAAAGACCTCTGCTAAGAGTTTCAGATGGTCTTCATATGTTTTTGAGTACACAATGACGTCATCTAGATACAGCAGCACTGTTTCGAAGTTTTTGTGACCCAAACACCGCTCCATTAGTCTCTGGAAAGTTCCTGGGGCATTACATAACCCGAACGGCATACAATTGAATTCGAACAGGCCCATGGGAGTGGTGAAAGCAGTCTTTTCCCTATCTGCCGGGGCCATGGGTACTTGCCAGTAGCCACTGGTCAAGTCCAATGTGGAGAAATAGGCAGCGGAGCCCAGAGCAGTTAGTGACTCCTCAATGCGGGGCAGTGGGTACGCCTCTTTGTGGGTTATTTGATTTATTTTTCTATAGTCCACGCAGAAACGGATACCACCATCCTTCTTCTTTACAAGGACCAGGGGTGCTGCCCACGGGCTACGACTGTCCCGGATTACATTAGAGTCTTTCATCTCTTGGATCATTTCTTTTACAGTCTGATATGAAGTAGGCGGTAAGGGTCTGTATCTCTCCTTCATAGGAGGATGAGAGCCAGTAGGTATTGTCACGGATGAGCCGCGAGAATATTGAACTGTCCTCCCAATATTATCAATATTACTCTGCCTTATTAAACAGTAATTATTTCCCTAGGCCCCAGAACCTACAATTTGATTATTCAGAGCGTCTTCTTCTGTTGTACCCAGAGAACAACATAGTCCTTTTGTTCAAGTCAGTCAATAGATGCCTAGCAGATAACGCAATTACAGCTGGCTTCCTATGGTTGACAAAAGAACTTCTCTTCCTGAAGAGATATCACAGCTAGGTGTGAAGACGGCACCTGGGGGGAGCCGATTGGTGTCGCTGCTATCAGGGTCTGTAAGCTGGCTTGCTGCAGACAAGCCGGCACCAAGGTTTCCCAGACTGCAACATGAATCTGAGATATGATTTTTACCTTTTCAAGAGAGACCATGCATCTTACGGACGTAAAAATTACATCATCGTGTCACTCAGAATTCACTGGACGTTTACATAGGACAAACATAACTCTAAGATGTGCCCAGGTAAAGTTATGGTGTTACCCCATCATAGAACCAGTTATAATAGTAATATTTGGTATCCCTGAACTCCATATTTTGTAGGGAATGTGAATATGTGCTTGTTACTTGTGTACAGCGGAGACATCCCACGATATGGCACATGCCATATTTCAGAACTGACATTCACCTCAGGAATACAGCCGGCCCCAGCAGGCGGACTCTCAATTCCCCGCCTTGATTCTGAGACCCTTTATAACACATCTAGAATCTGCTAAAGGAGTTCTCCACTTTTAACAACACCTAAAGAGGGCCTCAGCCAGAGAACCTGTGGGCTGTAGGCATATTACACTGGACAAAGGCTTCTTGGACTTGACCCCTGCAACGGACATCTTTTCTGCGGAAACTAAGTATTTTCTTTCTTTTCTCTCTTTTTGTTTATTGGACTATACTCTCCTTGATTATTGTGTTAATAATTACTGTGCATCGTGATAATTTGTATTGTATATAGATATATAATAAATGACCTCCAAGTCATTTCTCTAGCCATATGCCTGTTTTCAAACACTGCAAAAACTTACCCTAGCCTCTCCGAAGGGAAAGCTACTCGGTTGTGTTATCTAGATAGTGGGGTCCTTGCTCCCATAAATTGCAAGGTGGTGGCAGTTAAACTACCCTGTGTGTAGTTCCGGTCGCAGTTCGTCGCACGCTTACTTGCGGTCAATCGGAGGTCCACTCCCTGCGCTTTCAGCCTATCGACTGTACGGACTCAAGTTAGACTGTCGGTGTGCTGGAAGTGGCTGGGGGGCCTGTTTGCGGATTGACCACTAGGGGCGCTGTGACGGTTTCGTGACGTATTGTGGCCGCGGCGGTCGCAGTTCGTCACAGGTATGGTGTGTTGTATGGCACTAACCTCTCCATAATCGGTAGCATGTTTACTGAAGGCCTGGTGGTGCTCTTTGACAAGCTGTAGTATCCCTTCTTGTTGACGTTGGGGGGTAGTCTCGTCCCCAACATGTAGCTCTTCCCACCAGGGTACTTGTGACTGGGGCACCGGCGGACATCCGCTGACTGCAGCTGGCGGCTTTTCTGTCACTGGAAGACGGATGATGTCTTGGAAGAACACCTGAGAAAGCTGGGCAACAGGGTAATGCTTAGTAAGCGCAACAGGATGATCACTCAGGTTAATCAGACGGACAGGTACTTTACCTTGGGAGACATTCACCAGGCACTTGGCAGCTCTCACATAAGGGTAATTCTCCATCTGGATTGGTTCCACCAGGGCCGGATAATCTCGGCCTTGGACTCCCAGGACAGCACGACAGCATAACAGAGTTTGGGAATTAGGAGGCAAAGTCACAGGCTTATTATCACGAATCCTGGCAGTACAAATTTCTCCTTTCCCGTTAGCAAACCTCTGCTGGGCACTTAACACAGTGATAGTCTTTTGAATCACCCTCTTGGATGCAGAGGAAGCAGTGGGCAGAGTCTGGTGTAATACGGCAAGTATTTCTGCATAACAGTTTCTGAAGACATTGGTGCCTAGAATGACAGGATGTCCTCCTCTGTCGCCGGCCTGTACTACTATCACCCCCTGTTGAGGCAAGGTTACTTCTCCCACCTGCAGGGTGGGTTCCCAGTATCCATGAATCTTTACCGGTTTGCCATTGCTGGCGATAATCTCTACCCAGGATTCAGGCGGCTGGGTCAATTGGTTGGTGTCCCAGAATCTTTCAAAGGCGGGCAGCTGAATAGTAGTGACCTGAGACCCAGTATCTAATAGGGCTTCAAAGGGGACCCCGTTAATCTCTACATTGATTTTAGGAAGGGATCCTACATACCGTGGCATCCAATTTGGATCCTTTGGACCTAGTGTTCTACCTCCCGAGGGGTGGTCCTCAGCCTCAGGGGTTGCCCGTTTAACTGCCAGCACGTGGATTCTGTGTGTCCCACCTTTTTGCAGTATGTACACACGGGCCGCTTGCGATCCCTATTGCGCCTCCCAGGATCCCTGGGGTGAGTTTCTTGGTATGGAGGTGGGAACGGCTTAGGAGGTGACAGGAACTCTTCTTCTGACATCATGGGTTTTTCCCATTCCTCCATTTTTCTGCACACTCTCTCTAGGCTTTTAGTGAGGTGATTTACTTGCTCTGTCAGCATGGCGATAGTATCGGTAGCTGTAGCTTGAACAGCTTGACCGGCCTCAGCTCGGTTAATGATAAGCGGTTTTGACCTGCAGGCTGATAACTCAGGTGGTGTGCTCAACTCTGTAGATACTGCTGACCCCAGAATTTTTATAGCCAGTTCTTTAAAGTCCAGAAAGGTACTGTTAGGGTGTTGGGCGGACAGCATCTTTAATTGGGTCCTTATTTGCTCACTAGTCACTCCGGTAATAAATTGTTCCCTCAGGGTCTGATCCTGGTTATCAGCTTCCTTGGGATCTATCTGGATTACAGCCCCCAAAGCCTCCTGAAGTGATAGGGCATAGTCACGGAGGGACTCACCGGACTTCTGTTTCTTGCCAAAGAAGTGCATCTTTATCTCTGAGGCAGTCCTCGTTTCAAAAGTGGCCCTGAGGCGGGTGAATATCTGCTCTAGAGTACTCCGTTCCGCAGCAGGCCAGGATAATACCTCTCTGCGGGCAGCCCCCTCCAGTTGCGCTAGCAAGATTTCCATTTGCTGATCGGCATTTATGGGGTACAGTTTGAATAAGGCCAGCAACTTTTCTTTAAAGTCTCTTAGGGTATGGGCCTCTCCGTTATAGCGGGGAAACCATGGGGCCCCAAAATAGTAAGGCATGGTAAAGGGCATCATGCTGGGGGCTATAGGATGATTAGGAGCCGCAAGCTCTCCCGGGTCCGGCCGCTCGGCAACTCCCGGATCTGACATGTTAACTTATTACGAGGTGGCCGCTGGTGACTAAAGGGGCCGGAACAATCCCCTTCCCTCCGGATACAAGTTCTTACCGGTATCGCCGGGTGTGCGCAGGCCAAATCTCGAGAGACTCCGGACTTCCTGCGACCGCGGTGACGTAGAGGAAACAGGGCCGCGGCGGTGCGATGATGAAGAGGGGTGGGCTTTTCGGTGTCCTTGAAGGGATCCGCCCACGAAGGTCCTCAGCAGCGCGGGAAACTTTACTCCAGGCGGCTGGTGGCCATCTTGATCACCATTCCCTGACAGCAAGCAGGGTTGTTGAGGAGTTAATGAATTACAATCCACAACCACGATTTTCTTTTCCTGGGGGTAGCGCAACACAGCACAGCGCCTCCGATTCCTCCCAGGCACAATTGTAATCCACAGATTTGGGAATAAAGGTTACAGTCTTTGCAATACGGTGGTGGAATAGTTAAAGCACACAGTTCACACTTCTCTGCACTTCAGAAGTATGCGGATCCTGTTCGTGACGCCAAAAAGAGCGATGCAGTGTCCCAGGGGGTCAGTAGTGTAGCTTTGGGTATGCTGGGCTTTGTAGTGCAGAGTAACCCACTAACCTGGGATTCACTGTCGTCTTCAATCTGGGCAGATACTGGAACAGGCAGTACGTAAATGTTCGTGACGCCAGTGTCAATTAAACAGTGACACGCCGTGTAATGTTATGTGGAATAATGGAGTAACCACGTGATAGCCAACCAAAACTGGAACTTTACTGGTTTTCAGTAATAATCATGCATGGACATAGGTGGAAACGCAGTTCCCTTGAAGACAGTTGGTTTATAGGAGTTACAGACAGGCCGGCTGTAGCAAGGTGATTTGCAGAGGGTTAAACACAGGACTTGTAGTACAGGAGGCTTGCACTCTATTCCTGACTGATCCTGAAACATGTGACTTATTCTCCAAGGTCTGATGCCCTAACTCTGGCGTATCCTTGAATCTGTCTTTATCAAGTACCTCCTCTGTTACCTTGAGTACCTCTTGCTGATTAGACTCGCCTTCTGTTGTATTCTGGGTCTTCAGGCTGTTTAACTATGCCCTTCTTGCTTCTATGAATACAGACTCAGGAGGGGAACCTTCTCCTCAGAACTGGAACCCGGTTACAGGGCTTACTCTACCCTCTCAACACTGAGTCTAGAAACTTCTGCCTTCCTGAACTAGGCCCTAGCCTATTTATACTGAACTGGGGGCTCCCTCTGCTGGCTGTGACAAGGATTGCCGATAACCGGCCTGACTGGCTTAAAGGGAAATACACATTCCAATCTAGCAGTGTCGGGTAGCCTACCCGTATGCTGCATATCCACCACCTGTTAAAATGTATGCTAGCTGGCGTAAATTTAGACCATTTTCTAGGCCTAAAACAGGCGTAGAAAATGATAAATTAGTCAGGCCTCCCGGCTAGCCCCCTTCCCCGCCACATTTTTTTATACCTGGCGTGAGCAGGGAAAAGTCGTAATTAACATTGGCGTAGATTGGTGTATATCTGATAATAAATGACCCCCAGAATGCCTATAAACAGTGGTACAAATTTACTAATATGTCTGCGCCAAAAAAATCTGTCTAAAAAGTGAATTTGGCACATCTAGGGTTCCTATACTTTTCTCTGACATGCTCGACAGGGGGGCTTAAACACCAAAATTACACCACAAGTCAGAGAAAGGTGTCTATCCCTGCACCAGATTTATCATCCAGCCTGAGCCCCTGAGATATATCTGGTGCAGGTCTAGATACCCTGTCTAAGTAAATCTTGGCCAGTGGATTCCCTGACATCATTACCAGGAACACAATAATTGTGTATTTCTTATAATGACTATACGTCCTCTTTCCTGGACATGTTCTCTTTCTGCCCAGGCCGTTTATTCAAACTAGTACTAAGGAAAACGGGCTCAGTTGCCCATAGCAACAGATTGATCCTTTAACCACTACAGGACCGCCACAAACAGAATCGCGTCTTTGCAGTGGGCCCTGTTATTCCTCCTGGACGCGCCGGCGCATCCTCTCGCGAGACGCGAGATTTCGGGCAGAGCCGGTGTGCACATGCGCATTGCGGGCCGGCAAAAGTTAAAGAAGTATTTCGTCACCATCCTGCCAGCCAATGATCAGCGCTGGCAAGCTGGTGAGTTTCAAAAAAACGAATCAGAAGCCATTTAACACCTTATATTTATAAATATAAAGGTGTTAAATGGCTTCTGTGCTCTTCTGCTGGTCCTTTTCGTCGGTTGGTCCACGCAGAGGAGCACAGTTCACAGTGAGTACACCAAACAGCACACTTAGCCCCCAGATCACCCTCCATCACCCCAATTAACCCCTTGATCGCCCCTGTCAATCACCTAGTGAAAGGGAAAAAAGAGATCAGTGTAAACTGTCACATTTTTTTTTTCCCACCAGTATTGACGGTTAGGTTTAGGATAGTTTAGGCCCCTTTGTTAAGCAGTTAGCGTCGGTTAGCGCCCAGTCCACCGCACCGCAGTCAGTGATTCGCTGATTAGCGTATCGCTAATCAGCATTTGTACTTTTATAGTATCTGTAAGTGATCAGAACTGATCACAGTCAGATCTATAATAGTATTAGTGTCACCTTAGCTCGCCCTCCACCGAAAACGCAGTGTCTGCCCGATCAGGCACGCCCCGCCGCATTGACAAACATTTTTTATATTTTTTTATCACTGCACAATCACTGCACAAGCGCTGCGGCAATAAAAAAAATGGATATTTGATATTTTTTATCAATCGCAGCGGCCTCCGGTACTTCGCTAGCCTCCCATTTGTAAGACAGGCTTGCTTTTTTTCTTGGGTAGTCTCAGGGAATACCCCCTAAATTTAGTTGTCCAAATGGCAAATAAGGGGTATTCTTCTGAAGAGGCCTTCAGGCTTCTGACCCAGTCGGATGAGGAATGGGAACCCTCTTCTGACGAATCCAGCGGGTCAGAATACGAACCTGTAGAAAGCAGTGGCAGTCTGACCCAAAGTTCGGACGAGGAGGTTGAGGTCCCTGAGACCACTAGGCGTACCCGGCCCCGTGTTGCTAGACCACAGGTTGCGCAGGATCCGCTTCAAGGGCAGCAGAGTGGGGCTGGCGCTGTCGGATTACGTGGTGAGGCATACACCAGCAGCGCAGCCCATCCTGGACCTAGTACAAACACTGCCTTACAACATGATGAAGTGGCGAGCACCAGAAGGGCAGTTGAAGCTGGTACGGTGGCACGTGCAATAGTTACCCCGTCGCAACCACCGCACAGACAGGCCCGTAGAGCCCCTAGAGTCCCTGAAGTGCTGGCAAACCCTGATTGGCAGCCCCCAACTTCAGCCGCACCAGTAGTTCCCCCTTTCACCGCCCAGTCTGGAGTTCGGGTTGAGACAGCTCAGATTGGATCGGCACTGGGGTTTTTTGAGCTGTTCTTGACTGCGGAGCTCTTGGACTTAGTCGTGGCAGAAACAAATCGATATGCCACTCAATTTATAGCCGCCAACCCGGGACGCTTTTATGCCCAATCTTTCCGGTGGAAACACGTCCAAGTTTCCGAAATTAAAACTTTTCTGGGCCTTCTCCTCAACATGGGCCTAACAAAAACGCATGAATTGCGGTCATATTGGTCCACGAACCCAATTCATCACATGCCCATGTTCTCTGCTGCCATGTACAGGACAGGATTTGAGACCATCCTACGTTTCCTGCACTTTAGTGACAACAGCACCTCTTGTCCCAGAGGCCACCCAGCTTTTGACCGGCTCCACAAAATTCGGCCCCTCATAGACCACTTTAACACCAAATTTGCAGATTTGTATACACCTGAGCAAAACATCTGCGTAGACGAGTCCCTTATACATTTTACCGGGTGCCTTGGCTTCAAACAATACATCCCAAGCAAGCGCGCCCGGTATGGGGTCAAATTGTATAAGCTCTGTGAAAGGGCCACAGGCTATACGCAAAAATTTCGTGTCTATGAGGGTAAAGATCAGACCCTGGAGCCGGTCGGTTGCCCTGACTACCTGGGGAGCAGTGGGAAGACAGTCTGGGACTTGGTGTCACCCTTATTTGGCAAGGGGTACCATCTTTATGTGGACAATTTTTACACAAGTGTGCCCCTCTTCAGGCATTTGTTTTTAGAACAGATTGGCTGTTGTGGCACCGCATGACCTAGTCGCCGGGGCTTCCCCCAACCGCTCGGTACCACCCATCTTGCAAGGGGGGAGAGGGCTGCCTTGTGTAACGAAGAACTGCTCGAGGTGAAATGGAAAGACAAGCGTGACGTTAACATGCACTCCTCCATTCACGCAGTGTTGAGGAAGGGTGGCACGTATGCATGTGTGTAGGTATGTATATGTATTGGCGGTGCATAATGTTCCCCTCAGAGGGCGATGTGCGCAGATGTGCCCAGCACCTGCGCCCATCCGCCTCTGATATTCCCCAGGGGTGCATCCATGCCCCTGTGGGAATTCATATAGTGTGCCCCGTGAATACATATATATATATGCCCCTTAATATATATATATATATATATATATATATATATGTGCCCCCTGAATACAGATGTGTGCCCCCTGATAATATATATATGCCCCCATATGTAATGTCCGTTCATATATGCTTATAGATGTGCCCCAAGCATCTATGGGCATATATGGCCGGAATCATGCCGCTTGCTGGAGGGGTGGAGGAGACCGACAGTTGGACAATCATGTCCAGCATCGGCCTCTACAAAGGACAGAGGATCAATGAGATCCTCTGTCCTTTGTCACCATCTCCGGTCGCGCCGGAGATGGTACGCCTAATAGAGACATGCGAACAAAGAGTTCCCATGTCCCTGTGAGTGGCTGACCTCCGGCGCTGTAATTACAGCGCCGGAGGTAGGCGTCCGCTTCACAGGCGGGAGGATCAAAGGATCCCCCCCCCCCCCCGGAAGCACGCTCCGAGATCCTCGGGCCGGCGCGGTGACGTCACATCAATCAGAGGACTGCGAGCGGGCGCTGCCAGGCCTAAATAGGCCAGGCGGCGCTCCGCTCGGCAGTCAGGTAAGTGACCCGGCAGAAGAGGCATCCCCTGGACCAACGAGCCCCCCTGGACAACGAGCATAACACCGCTAAGTATCTCCCCCTTATACTCCCTACCACTATCCCACCAACGCTTTCCCTGACCCCATACTGCTTACCCTAAATCCCACCAACGTTTAACCCCTTTATATCCCTGACCCCATATTGTACCCTGACCCCATATTGCTTTACCCTTTAAATCCCTGACCCCATACTGCCCCTTGTTACCCTATTACCCCTGATTCCTAACCCTTATATTGTACCCTGATTTACCCTAGTCTCTGCCCTGTTACCCTTGCTGTGTTCAACCCTTATTTTGTGGTAGCCCTGTCGTGCCCACCTCCCAGATACCTCACCCCTATTACCCCATAGGGATAGTATAGAGCCAGGCGGGAGGGCTGTTATACCTGTATGTGTGTATTGTATAGTTAGATTGTGGGTGGAATTTGGGAACGTATAGTGTAGTTGAGTACTGTATATTTAGTGCTGTATTGTTAGTGTATTGTTAGTGTATTGCGTAGTGTATTGTAGTAATAAATACTGTGTTACTTGTACCCTTTGTGTAGCGTGTACTTGTTAGCGGTAGTGAGTTAGGCGCATGCAGCTAGTATAGTAATTAGTGTAAAGCATAGCGAAAGTATTGTGTTATTATTATATAAAGGCATAAATAGGCGGAGTCATCAATAGACGCCTCCTCCTATTTAGGAATATTAATTATCGATATTCGCATAATATTGGTGATTAATATTCTCCCCTTTACATTGGCGAGCCAGGCCCACTGCTAGGAATTTGTTTTCTGTGTTTGTTTTTGGTGACAAAAATCGCTTACGCTGTAGTCAGGCGGGAGGGACGCGTTCAGAGGATTCTGAGCGTCCATTGCCTGATAGTTCGTACAGGTATAGCATTTTGTTCAATCAGAACCAAACACAGAGCAATCTCTACAGCAGAGAATTTAAATCTTTCTGATTTGTGTATTAACAATTTTCTGATTGCCTTGCACGCCCACTGAACACTGGAGAGAAGTCGTCGCATACGTGACTGAAGAGAGGACCATCGCCGTTGAAGCTGAACAGAGAAGTCCGGCTGAGCGGGAGAAGACGTTCCTGATACTACAGGACCTCCTCCACGCAGCACACAGGGACAACAAAGGACAGCACCAAGGAAGATGACCTCTCATCAAAACGTGAGTATGGACTTCTCCACACTACACCAGCTAGCTAAACACAGCACATTTAACCCCATCCTCCCCACCACTTACAAGTCAGCAGAAATGCTGTGGTCCGATTTGTTAGCACAGGCTTGTAATTACGACAAGCTATGTGTTAACAAACGGACGGTGTTGAATAAGGCCACCAAACGGCTTCGGATGCTAGCCAAACTCGTTCATACGTTTGAGGCTAGCATCTGTAAGCCAAAGGAAGTTGCGCTGGTGTCTCGGTCAACGGAGACAATTCCTCCGTCCATTCACTGCCAGTGCTGTACCAGTAATTCGGACCAGGTTTCGGCATTACGGACACAGCTGGCGGAGAATGTGCAGTCTACTGTTGACCGAGATGCGCAGGTGGCTAGGATAGAGTCACAGTTAGTAGAGCTGCAGAGGCAGAAGGAGGAAATTGAGGCTAAGTTGACTCAGTCTTATACTGAGGTCAAGGCCTTCAAGGAGCGAGCTGCCTCTACTGACGTGACGGTAGCCAAATTGAAGGATGAGGTTGCTGTAAGGTCCCAGCTAATGTCTGGCATGCAACAGGTTATCACCAATTTGGTGCCGGCCCTTTCTTTTTCTGTAAAGTCAGGGTCGAAATCTCCCAAAAGTTTGCCCTTTTTACCTTCTAGGTGGACCAACCGATGAACCTAGCTGCAGCACTGATGTGCATTCTGACAGAAGCATTGCGCTGCTGTCAGATTACACAAAAGTCGGTGTATGCGGCGCTGCAAGACGAGATTTCTCCTCTGCAGTATAAAAAAAGATATGTTTGCCGAGGCTTATGAGCTGAGAAGGCGGTGGTGTTCATATGCTTTGGCAAACACTTTGTATATTAAAAAACAAACAAACAAACAAACAAAAAATCCGGCAATGATTTATTCATCCACATCGATTGATGTGAATGGAGAAATCAGGTTTGCCAGGCTAAGTGGGTATGGATGTTGGGCGGAGCTCCTATGTCCTGGCAGACACCTTTCCCCTTATTTTAATTTTTTTTGGCAGAGATTTTTTCATCCACATTGATCGATGCGAATGAAGAAATCTGTGCCGTTCATTTTTTCTTTCAGCCCAGAGGCTGTATACTCAATATAAGGGGAATAGCATAAACTCCTAATGCTGGCCATACATGTAATGATTGCAGAGACCCTCAAATGCCAGGGCAGTACAAACACCCCACAAATGACCCCATTTTGGAAAGAAGACACCCTAAGGTCTTCGCTTATGGGCATAGTGAGTTCATAGAAGTTTTTATTTTTTGTCACAAGTTAGCGGAAAATGATGGGGTTTTTTTGGGGTTTTTTTCTTACAAAGTCTCATATTCCACTAACTTGTGACAAAAAATAAAAGCTTCCATGAACTCACTATGCCCATCACGAAATACCTTGGGGTGTCTTCTTTCCAAAATGGGGTAACATGTGGTGTATTTATACTGCCCTGGCATTTTAGGGACCCTAAAGCGTGAGAAGAAGTCTGGAATCCAAATGTCTAAAAATGCCCTCCTAAAAGGAATTGGTGCCCCTTTGCACACCTAGGCTGCAAAAAAGTGTCACACATGTGGTATCGCCGTACTCAGGAGAAGTTGGGCAATGTGTTTTGGGGTGTCTTTTTACATATACCCATGCTGGTTGAGAGAAATATCTCTCTAAAATGACAACTTTGTATAAAAAAAAAAGTGAAAACTTTTGGAGAGATATTTCTCTCACCCAGCATGGGTATATGTAAAAATACACCCCAAAACACGTTGCCCTACTTCTTCTGAGTACGGAGCAAAGGGGCACAATTTCTAAAGAGCACCTTTACGATTTCACAGGGCATTTTTTACGCATTTGGATTCCAAACTACTTCTCACACATTAGGGCCCCTAAAATGCCAGGGCAGTATAACTACCCCCACAAGGGACCCCATTTTGGAAAGAAGACACCCCAAGGTATTTCGTGATGGGCATAGTGAGTTCATAGAAGTTTTTTTTTTTGTCACAAGTTAGTGGGATATGAGACTTTGTAAGGAAAAAAAAAATCATAATTTTCCGCTAACTTGTGACAAAAAAATAAAAACTTCTATGAACTCACTATGCCCATCAGCGAATACCTTGGGGTGTCTTCTTTTCAAAATGGGGTCGCTTGTGGGGTAGTTATACTACCTTGGCATTTTAGGGCCCCTAATGCGTGAGAAGTAGTTTGAAATCCAAATGTGTAAAAAATGTCCTGTGAAATCCTAAAGGTGCTCTTTAGAATTTGTGCCCCTTTGCCCACCTAGGCTGCAAAAAAGTGTCACACATGTGGTATCGCCATACTCATAAGAAGTAGGGCAACGTGTTTTGGGGTGTATTTTTACATATACCCATGCTGGGTGAGAGAAATAGCTCTCTAAAAGTCAACTTTTCACATTTTTTTTTATACAAAGTTGTCATTTTAGAGAGATATTTCTCTCAACCAGCATGGGTTTATGTAAAAAGACACCCCAAAACACATTGCCCAACTTCTCCTGAGTACGACGATACCACATGTGTGACACTTTTTTGCAGCCTATGTGGGCAAAGGGGCACAAATTCTAAAGAGCACCTTTAGGATTTCACAGGGCATTTTTTACACATTTGGATTTCAAACTACTTCTCACGCATTAGCGCCCCTAAAATTCCAAGGCAGTATAACTACCCCACAAGTGACCCCATTTTGGAAAGAAGATACCCCAAGGTATTTCGTGATGGGCATAGTGAGTTCATGGAAGTTTTTATTTTTTGTCACAAGTTAGTGGAATATGAGACTTTGTAAGAAAAAATAAATCATCATTTTCCGCTAACTTGTGACAAAAAATAAAAACGTCTATGAACTCACTATGCCCATCAGCGAATACCTTAGGGTGTCTATTTTCCGAAATCGGGTCATTTGAGGGGTGTTTCTACTGTATGGGCATTGTAGAACCTCAGGAAACATGACAGGTGCTCAGAAAGTCAGAGCTGCTTCAAAATGCGGAAATTCACAATTTTGTACCATAGTTTGTAAACGCTATAACTTTTGCGCAAACCAATAAATATACACTTATTGCATTTTTTTTTATCAAAGACATGTAGAACAATAAATTTTGATAAAAATTTATATAGAAATGTAGTTTTATTTGAAAAATTTTACAACTGAAAGTGAAAAATGTCATTTTTTTTCAAAAAAATCATGGAAATTTCGATTAATAACAAAAAAAGTAAAAATGTCAGCAGCAATGAAATACCATCAAATGAAAGCTCTATTAGTGAGAAGAAAAGGAGGTAAAATTCATTTGGGTGGTAAGTTGTATGACTGAGCAATAAACTGTGAAAGTAGAGTAGTGCAGAATTGTAAAAAGTGGTCTGGTCTTTAAGGGTGTTTAAGCTAAGGGGGCTGAGGTGGTTAATTTTCCAAAGGAGATTTGAAAAACAAAACATGGAATCTAATTGGTTGCTATGGGTAACTAAACCAGTTTCCCTTAGCACCAGAGATAAACGTCCCCTTCTGTGTATTTTTTACGAGCAGCAATTGACCTGCCATAACACAATTCCGCCATAGTTTTATGGGTTTCTTTTTTATGGCGTTCCCTATGCAGTAAAACTGACCTATTACCTTAATTTTCTTAGTCAGTACTGCAATACTACATTTATAGTTTTTCTTGCATTTTTTATATTTACGTCTGCAGTGTGTAAAGGGCTCATTTTTTGCTGTACGGTCTGTAGATTTTATTAATACCATTTTGGGGTGCATATGGCTTTTTGAACACTTTTTAATCATGTTTTTGGGAGGTGAAGCGATGAAAAAACTGCAAAACAGCCATTTAGTTTTTTTTTTATGGCATTCACCATACCCCATGAATACTTTTATATTTTAATAGTACAGCTGTATTGGGACATGGTGGTAGCTATGATCTTTATTTTTTATATTGTGAGGAAAGCGGGGAGGTGATAAGATTTTTTTTTTATTAAAAACCTTTTTTTTTCTACCCTTTTTTAACCACCTCAGCTCCCCTAGCTTAAACCCCTTTAATGACCAGACCACTTTTTACAATTCTGCACTACACTACTTTCACGGTTTATTGCTCGGTCATTCAACTTACCACCCAAATGAATTTTACCTCCTTTTCTTCTCACTAATAGAGCTTTCATTTGGTGGTATTTCATTGCTGCTGACATTTTTACTTTTTTTTATATTAATCGAAATTGACCGAAATTTTTGCAAAGTCATTTTTCACTTTCTGTTGTAAAATTTTTCAAATAAAACTACATTTCTATATAAAATTTTCTCTAAATGTATTGTTCTACATGTCTTTGATAAAAAATAAAAATAAATCAATAAGTGTATATTTATTTGTTTGGGTAAAAGTGTATATTTACCTGTCATGTTTCCTGAGGTTCTACAATGCCCAGACAGTAGAAACACCCCACAAATGACCCCATTTCAGAAAGTAGACACCCTAAGGTATTCGCTGATGGGCATAGTGAGTTCATGGAAGTTTAGATTTTTTGTCATAAGTTAGCGGAAAATGATTATTATTAAATGTTTTTATTTTTTTCTTACAAAGTCTCTTATTCCACTAACTTGTGACAAAAAATACAATTTTACATGAACTCACCACACCCCAATACCTTGGGGTGTCTTCTTTCCAAAATGGGGTCACTTGTGGGGTATTTATACTGCCCTGGCATTTTAGGGGCCCTGAGAAGTAGTTTGGAATCCAAATGCGTAAAAATGCCCTGTGAAATCCTCAAGATACTCATTGGAATTTGGGCCCCTTTGTGCACCTAGGCTGCAAAAAAGTGTCACACATGTGGTATCACCGTACTCAGGAGAAGTAGGGCAATGTGTTTTGGGGTGTATTTTTACATATACCCATGCTGGGTGAGAGAAATATCTCTGTCAAATGATAACTTTGTATAAAAAAAATGGGAAAAGTTGTCTTTTAGAGAGATATTTCTCTCACCCAGCATGGGTATATGTAAAAAGACACCCCAAAACACATTGCCCTACTTCTCCTGAGTACGGCGATACCACATGTGTGACACTTTTTTGCAGCCTAGGTGCGCAAAGGGGCCCAAATTCCAATGAGTACCCTTTAGGAGGGCATTTTTAGACATTTGGATTCCAGACTTCTTCTCACGCTTTAGGGCCCCTAAAATGCCAGGGCAGTATAAATTCTTTCCAAAATGGGGTCATTTGTGGGGTGTTTGTACTGCCCTGGCATTTGAGGGTCTCCACAATCATTACATGTATGGCCAGCATTAGGAGTTTCTGCTATTCTCCTTATATTGAGCATACGGGTAATGAGATTTTTTTTTTTTCGTTCTTTTCGTTCAGCCTCTGGGCTGAAAGAAAAAATGAATGGCACAGATTTCTTCGTTCGCATCGATCAGTGTGGATGAAAAAATCTCTGCCAAAAAATGTGCAAAAAAAAAGAGGGGAAAGGCGTCTGCCAGGACATAGGAGCTCTGCTCAACATCCAAACCCACTCAGCCCGTATGCCCTGGCAAACCCGATTTCTCCATTCACATCAATCGATGTGGATGAATAAATCATTGCTGGAATGTATTATTTATTTTTTTATATACAAAGTGTTTGCCAAAGCATATGAACACCGCCCCTCAGCTCATAAGCCTCGGCAAACGTATCTTTTTTACTGCAGAGGAGAAATCTCGTCTTGCAGCGCCGCATACACCGACTTTTGTGTAATCTGACAGCAGCACAATGCTTCTGTCAGAATGCACATCAGTGCTGCAGCTGGTCGATCAGTTGGTCCACCTAGAAGGTAAAAAAAAAAAAAAACAGGCCGCAATGCAATACATTTATTAACATTAACTTTATATAACATTTGAAACAGAACATTAACTTTTATAAACTTTTTTTTAACTTTTGGAACATTAACTTTTCTGCTTACCTGTGATTTATTTTTAACCTTTATAGGACAAACCTTTCCTTCCCCATGAGACAATGTGCAAAGTGCAAATCGCCCACAGATGTGGCGAAGTGCATTATGCACTTTGTCCCAGGTGAAAGGAGAGGTTTGCAGCAGCTCTGTGTGAAAGGGCCCTAAGAGCCCTGTGTGCCTGTCCTGTGTTACGCAATCCCTATACTAAGTGTACCTGTGTGTGGTACTTCCGGAAACACTCCCGGAAGAGTGGTCAGGGCAGTCAGGACAGAAATAGCGGGTGTCACGCCTTATTCCACTCCTGCTACAGACACACATCTTTTTCGGGGTGACTCTTGGGTTGAGGTATCTGCAACGACATTGGGGAAATGTCGCTTGTGTAGACGGCTCACTACAATGGTGGATGGGGCCACGGAACCTCCTGGATACAGGAGGTTCTCGATGATCTCTTCCTGAAATTTGAGGAAGGATCTTGTTCTCCCAGCCTTACTGTAGAGAACAAAACTATTGTACAACACCAATTGAATTAGATATACAGACACCTTCTTATACCAGCATCTGGTCCTGCGGGAAAGTAAATAAGGAGCCAACATCTGGTCATTGACGTACACCCCTCCCATGAGCAAATTATAGTTGTGGACACAGAGGGGTTTTTAAATGACACTGGTTGCTCGTTCAATTTATATTGTCGAGTCTGCGTGAATGGAGGAGAGCATGTAAACGTCACGCTTGTCTCTCCATTTCACCGCGAGCAGTTCTTCGTTACACAAGGCAGCCCTCTCCCTCCTTGCAAGACAGGTGGTAACGAGCCTTTGAGGGAAGCCCCGGCGACTAGGTCGCGCGGTGCCACAGCAGCCAATCTGTTCTAGAAACAAATGCTTGAAGAGGGGCACACTTTTGTAATGCGCCCGGTAAAATGTAAGGGACTCGTCTATGCAGATGTTTTGCTCGGGGGTATACAAATCTGCAAATTTGGTGTTAAAGTGTTCTATGAGGGGCCGAATTTTGTGGAGCCGGTCAAAAGCTGGATGGCCTCTGGGACGAGAGGTGCTGTTGTCACTAAAGCCAGAAGAAGCGCACATACACGCGAAACTGGCTGTCGCTTGATGCTGTGTTTGCACTCTATGCACCCCCCTCCTGCTCTGGATTAAAGAATACCTTTTCTACAAATCGGTGAGTGCCGCTCGCTTTTGTTTCTCTCCTTTGAAGATTATTCTGTTGTCACTAAAGTGCAGGAAACGCAGGACGGTCTCTAATCGTGCCCTGGACATGGCAGCAGAGAACATGGGCATGTGATGAATTGGGTTCGTGGACCAATATGACCACAATTCATGCTTTTTTTGTCAGGCCCATGTTGAGGAGAAGGCCCAGAAAAGTTTTAAATTCAGAAACTTGGTCAGGTTTCCACCGGAAAGACTGGGCATAAAAGCATCCCGGGTTGGCAGCTATAAATTGAGTCGCATACCGGTTTGTTTCTGCCACGACTAAGTCCAAGAGCTCCGCAGTCAAGAACAGCTCAAAAAACCCCAGTGCCGATCCGATCTGAGCTGTCTTAACCCGAACTCCGGACTGGGCGGTGAAAGGGGGAACTACTGGTGCGGCTGAAGTTGGGGGCTGCCAATCAGGGTTTGCCAGCACCTCAGGGACTCTAGGGGCTCTACAGGCCTGTCTGTGCGGTGGCTGCGACAGGGGAACTAATGCACATGCCCCCGTAACAGGTTCAACTGGCCTTCTGGTGCTCGCCACTTCACCATGTTCTACGGCTGTGCTGGTACTAGGTCCAGGATGGGCTGCGCTGCTGGTGTATGCCTCACCACGTAATCCGACAGCGCCAGCCCCACTCTGCTGCCCTTGAAGCGGATCCTGCGCAGCCTGTGGTCTAGCAACTCGGGGCTGGGTATGCCTGGTGGTATCAGGGACCTCCACCTCATCGTCCGAACTTTGGGTCAGACTGCCACTGCTTTCTACAGGTTCGTATTCTGACCCTCTGGATTCGTCAGATGAGGGTTCCCATTCCTCATCCGACTGGGTCAGAAGCCTGTAGGCCTCTTCAGAAGAATACCCCTTACTTGCCATTTGGTCAACTAAATTTAGGGGGTATTCCCTGAGACTACCCAATAAAAAAAGCAAGCCTGTCTTACAAATGGGAGGCTAGCGAAGTACAGGAAGCCGCTGCGATTGATAAAAAATATCAAAACTGATTTTTTTTATCGCCGCAGCGCTTGTGCAGTGATTGCGCAGTGATAGTGATTGCGGGGCGGGTGTGGGTGAACGCACGTGTGAGTGACCGATCAGGCCTGATCGGGTAAACACTGCGTTTTTGGGTGGAGGGCGAACTATATTTATAGATCTGACTGTGATCAGTTCTGATCACTTACAGATACTATAAAAGTACCAATGCTGATTAGAGATACGCTAATCAGTGACTGCGGTGCGGTGGGCTGGGCACTAACCAAAGCTAACTACTTACGAAAGGGGCCTAAACTAACCTTAAACCTAACCGTCAATACTGGTGAAAAAAAAATGTGACAGTTTACACTGATCACTTTTTTCCCTTTCACTAGGTAATTGACAGGGGTGATCAAGGGGTTAATTGGGGTGATGGGGGGTGATCTGGGGCTAAATGTGTAGTGTTTTGTGCACTTACAGTTTATCTGTGCTCTCTGCTGGGACCAACCGACGAAAAGGACCCAACAGAGAGCACAGAAGCCATTTAACACACTATATTTATGAATATAGTGTTATATGGCTTGTGATTCGATTTTTCAAATGTCACCAGCCTGCCAGCGATGAACATTGGCTGGCAGACTGGTGACGAACTTCTCCTGCGACGATTCCCGGCCTGCACTGCACATGTGCGGGCCGGCTTGGTGCGTCATCTCACGTCTCGCGAGATGACGCATGGATGCGTCCAGGAGGAATAACCCGACCGCCCGCAGGACGCAATCCTGCGTTAGGCGGTCGGGTAGCGTTTAAGTTCCCCTAGATTTAAACATGCAATCGTCAGATTGCTTCTCCCATAGACTGCAATGACTTACCATCGCAGCCTATGGAAAAAGATTTTGTGTACTCCTATGGAGCCATGACACAGTCAGGTCTTAATAGGAACGTTGCTGTGGCAGGCATCAGAGCCTCTAGCAGGCTCAAGGTTACCACCGCAAATGAACAACTCCCCCAGTAACAGCGCAGGGGAGCTGTTCAGGCCTTAGAAGCACAGCACTCTAGGAGAAAGACCACTCAGTTGCTGTGGTCAATTCTTACCAAATGAACTGTTAGCTTCATCACGGTCTCCTAAACAGATATTGTTGTCCCCTTGCAGATCAGCAACTAAGTTGCTAAGAAATGAAACCGTTCATGCAAACTTATGCTGTTTGGTTCAACAAGGTCATCACTGTTGCACCAACAGCTCCCTTCACTATTGCGCTTAGCTTCACCTCCACCCCCCAGCTCTGAGAGACAGAGAAAGGCAGTGGCCATCAAATCTTGTCTGTCCCTGCATTTTCGCCCATGTGCTGGCGCTTCAGGAAATGGCGCAAATGCAGAACAGCCCTGATGCTTGCCAAGTGTGAAGGCAGCACTATGTGTACTGCTGGTGCATGGGCAAAAATGCTGGGCGAGGCAAGATTGCTTCGCCACTGCTTGGCCCTCTGACTCTGGGGGGCAATAGGTAAGGGAGCTGTTAGCATGACAAAGTGCAATGGTGACACCCTGTTGCCAGGGCCGGCTCCAGGTTTATGTGGGCCCTTGGGCGATAGAGACACAGTGGGCCCCCCTGTGGTATTTTGTATTTTACAAATTAAACTGCAGTGGGGGTCTGTATGGAGGGGGCACTGGGGATCATTATACAGAATAGGGGGCACAGGGGGACATTATACTGTATGGGGGGCTCTGGGGGGTCATTATACTGTATGGGGGCTCTGGGGAGGTCATTATACTGTATGGAGGGCCATTGGGATCATTATACTGAAAGGGGGACACTGGAGGTCATTATACTGTGTTAGGGGCCCTCACACAGTATAACCCCCCCCCCCCCCTAATGGCCCCCTAACATATCTATCATTGCTGAAGTGCAGGGAAGCCACAGCTCATCTCCCTATCAACTTCATTGCAACCTGAAATCTCCAGATCTGGAAGTGATATAGACCATTCACTGTCCAGCAGAGGGGTTCTCAGGGTCACAGTCCAGTCCAGCAGGGTGGATCAGACTCCATGCAGAGTGTCCAGTGGGATCCAGCACCTACCTGCTGCTCTTATAGTTCCAGAACACAGGGGAGCAGAGCTCCAGATGCCCAGTTCCTCTCCTCATGCTCTACACAAAAGAGCGCCGGCCACTAAGATTCTCCTCCCCCTTGATAGTGCCATGCCCTGCTTAGGTTATGTGTGGAGGTCTGCCAGGTTAGCAGCACGTGTGTAGTTTTTTGTTTGTTTTGGGTTTGGAGTGGAGCTGTATCCTTCATGTGAACTGGGTGGGGTAGTTTGTGTGAGTTTAAATTACGCCCCTTCCCAGTGTCCTGTGTGGGTTATAGCTTCTGTATTGCTCTGTGGAAAGGTGGATTTGTCTCTGCTCTGCTACCAAAATAAGTTGGTTTTGGTTTCCTTTTTGTGTTCTGTCTAGGCTGTTAGCAAGAAACATGCCTCCTCCAGGACCTGAGTAAGCAGACTGCCTCTTTCCCCCTTTCCACCATCTCAGGAACTTTAGGGAATCTTCAGCCTTAGTAACGGGGGCACGTTGATTCCCACCTTTAGGGTCTTAACATGGGCACAGAAGTCAAGGGAGAGCTGGTAGGGAATTGTCAGGAGGTGACCTTTATCCCCAGCTTTTGGCCTAGACGCTTGTTTTGAGGTATTCTGTGTGTTTATTGTATCTTGTATCCTACCCACTGTGATATTATAACCCACCAATACCTAGACTGCCATTTCTCAGCTGCTTTGAGATGGAGTCAATTGATGTGTTAGTTGATCGCATGCAGGGATTATCCCTAGAGGTTGCTGATCAGTGATGGCCAGTTTGCATTGTTCGCCCACGAACACATGCGGGCTGCCATCTTTTCTCACAAGTTTGGCAACGCACAGGTAAGCCCTTACCTGTGCCTGTGCCACGAGCCAGGTCTGAAACAAATGCGGTCAGCTGGAGCAGGCAGTTCCAAGTACAGCCCGATGAAGGCCTCCAACGGCTGTTCTCGGAACTGCCTGCTCCCTGTGACCGCATTTGTTTCAGACCGGCTCGCGGCGCAGGCAGAGGTAAGGGCTTACCTGTGCATCGGACTTGTGAGAAAAGATGGCAGACCGCATGTGTTCGCAGGCGAACAATGCGAACTGGCCATCACTGTTGCTGATCTGCGTAATTCTGTGGCACGGTGTCAGAATGCTCTGGCATCAGGTGCTATAGGAGGAAGTCAAATTTGTGGGGAGCCTAGAGTCGCTCTCCCTGATAGATTTTCAGGGGTGTGGATGACTTTATCCGCTTTAGAGAATCATGCAAACTGTACTTTTAGCTGAGGCCGTCTTCATCTGGTGATGAGAGTCAGAGAGTAGGGCTAATCATATCCCTGCTTAAAGGGGACGCGCAGTCCTGGGCCTTTTCTCTGTCAACCGGTTCTCTGGCCCTCCGGTTGGTGGATTAATTTTTTTAAAGCCTTGGGATTCATTTATGATGACCCAGATCGGGTCTCGATGGCGGAATCTAAGTTGCGTAATTTATTACAAGGTGAACATACTGCTGAGGCGTACTGCGTTGAGTTTAGGAGATGGGCTACAGAGTCTGAGTGGAATGACCCCACGCTACGTAGTCAGTTTTGTCAGGGGTTGTCTGAGAGATTGAAAGATGCCCTCGCTTTTCATGAGTATCCGGACACGTTGGAGAATGCTATGTCTTTAGCTGTACAGTTAGATAGACGCATAAGAGAGAGGTGTAAGGTTCTATCCGCACGAGGGATCCCTTCTGGGAGTGGTTTCGTCTCATTGGTTCCCCAGGGTAATATGACATGTAATTCTGGGGTCGGGGAGGAACCCATGCAGCTGGGTCAGGTGGCTTTCCGTTCTGGTAATAGGAACTTTAGGAGGTTGCATAAGCAATGTTATTACTGTGGAGAAAGTGGTCATTTTGGGGCGTGGTTTGCCGGCCGAGTAAGATGGCTGCGTGAGGTGAGAGCTCCAGCGCTACTCCAGCGACAGCGGGATAATAGACTCCGTAACTAAGCCTTTGTTACGGCTAAGAGGTTGTGGTCGGTCCGGAGAATGACTAGAGGTACGAGGTCCATGAATAAACAGGGGAAGCTGGACTCTTATCTGGGGAAAGGAAGCTCTCCTGGAGACACTCTAACGTCTCCGTTACCCCGCCAGCAAGGCCCTGAGATTGAAGAGGCCCAGAACAGCCCCCGATGTGACATGGCGGTAAACTCACCGAACGCTTCGTCGGACACACTCCTGCATTAGCAGGTCCTCTGACCGGATGTGAGAGGCCTGGAGAAACCCGCGGTCCTCGGGCGGAGAGCCTACAGCGGTGCGCTACTCCTCCAACTCCATCTTTGAACTCGCCTGCAGCGGGACAGACGCGGCCGGGATTACAACAAGGTGGGGAGACTCCGACGATTGAGGTGAGCGACCACACTATCCTAACTATTCACTATCCCTACTAACGATCAGCCTGCATCGAGTAACTTATTGAAGGACATGCTAGTCCTCTTTAGCGAGTCCATCCATAAAGACCTAACCTCCAGACAGCGGTGGCAGAAGTGGAGAATAGGGTGGATCGCATTGAATCTAAAATGAGGGACTATGCCGTCTCCTATAACCAGCTTAAAGATGCCCATAATGATTTGTTAAAATAAATAGATCGGCTTAAGGAAAAGGTGGTCGATCTAGAGGACAGATCACGTCGGAACAATCTCAAATTCCGGGGGGTCCCTGAGGAAATTGCACTGAAAGATCTGACCCCTTACCTACAGAGCCTAATGAAAGCCCTGATTCCAGAGCTCTCTCCATATGATCTCACTTTGGATAGAGCGCATAGGGTGATGAGACCAAAGCATCTCCCTAGTTCGTCACCCAGAGATGTTCCGGTGCGGGACAATTTTTTTCATATTAAGGAAGCACTTTTGGCGGCGTCTAGGAAATTAGGCACTCTGCCTTCTCCGTATTGTCAGATTAAGGTCTACTCAGTTTACTCAGTGCGTTTACTAATGTTTTGCAATGTAACAACATCCCTTATAGATGGGGGTTCCCGACTAAAGTCCTGATCCATCACCAGGGGGCTGTTCATGTTATAACCTCCCTAGAATCCGGGAAGCAGCTGCTAGACTCTTGGAATATTAAGATGGAAGTCCCGGATCAAGGCCAAAGTTCGCCTACCCCCCTGGACTCTGGCTGGCAACTAGCGACTCAGAGGAGGAAGTCCCATCGCTGACAAAGGTTACAGGAGCCATTGGGGCAGTGTTTGCTACGGTAGCGCTGAGCAGTCCTTCCCGGCCAAGAGCCGAAGTATATGTCCCACCTAATGATTATCGGGGTTACATGCCGACTTACTGTTTGTCCTAGGCTAATTTTTTCATATTTTTTTGCTTTTTTATGCAGATTTGTTTGCTATGTATGTTTTGTTAGGCAGTGCACTGATAAGATAGGTTGTCAACAGGCTTTAAGGTTACGGAGAGATATTGCTGGGAATGCTTGGCCCCTATTGGGGAGCGGGCCCTCCATAGCATGGATCTTCTTTTTCTTTTTTTCTTATGGTTCTTAAAATTGTAGCAGTAAATACGAAGAGCCTTAACAGTCCGTTCAAGAGGTCCATGCTGTGGAGGGAAGCAAAAGCCTTGAAGGGGGATGTTATCTGTGCAACTGAGACACATCTGTTGAAAGAGGATGCCTATAGACTTAAAAATGTTCACTTTCCTCATATTTTCCACTCCCACCATACGAAAAAACAGAGGGGAGTGATGGTGGCAATCAAAGACTCGGTTGTGTTTCAGCTGTCTGAATCTATCATAGATCATAACGGTCGATATATTATTATAATAGCGTCTATAAATAATGTGATCTACACTATGGTATTTGTATATGCTCCGAATAAGCATCAGTTACATTTTATAAGCAAGTTAATGACCAAGGTGAACGCTGTTAGGAGGGGTTTGATCCTCTGGGGGGGAGATTTTAATTCTATCTTAGATCCAGTTATGGATTCGTCATCTAAAGCTGGAACTCACCCTCAGAGCCTCAACTCCCTCTTACTGAGAGAAGAGCTTTATGATGTTTGGAGGTTTCACCATGATAGAGAAAAAGACTATTCTTTATTTTCCAATGCTCATCAAACCTATTATAGGATTGATTTATTTTTAGTTGACCGACACTTGCTATGTAAGGCCATGTATTCCACCATAAAACTGATCACATGGTCTGACCATGCGCCTATTACCCTGACAATTGGCGAAACCATCAAATGACCCCCTTACTCTCCATGGCGTAATAACACATTCCTACTGGTGCATTCCAAATATAAACTAATTCTGCAAGAGGGTTTAAAAGAATTTTTTTGCACTAACGATGGATCTGTGTCTAATCCCTTCTCTCTCTGGAATGCTCATAAGGCATTTATGCGAGGTTTGTTCATTAAAGCTGGATGTAGAGCAAAGAAGGACAGAGAGGAGCAGATAACCGCTTTGATTACACAGATCAAGTCTTTAGAATCTAGCAATAAAATTAACCCCTCTGCCATTATAGGAATCCAATTGCAAAACCTGGGCCTCCAAGTAAAAGAGTACATTCTTTATAAATATGAGAAAGATTTAAAAATGATTCGCGCATCGTATTATGCACAGGACAATAAGTCAGGGAAATTGTTGGCCCGTAGATTAAAGGAGAGAACTGTCAAAGCTAAGATTCCTTTTATTACGTCGAAATCGGCGGATAAAAGGATCGTAGATCCACAAGGAATTGCAAACTCCTTCCAAAGTTTCTATGGAGCCCTCTATAACCTAGAATCACCGTTGGATAAACCTTCCTCAACATCGGCAGCTATAGCTCAGTTTTTAGCCTCCATTTACCTTCCAAGTCTCACTGAGGCCCAACTAGGAAAACTAAATTCTCCTGTGACAGAGCAAGAAATCCTTGAGGTTATTGCGAAGTTACCCAATAATAAAGCTCCAGGACCAGATGGGTTCTCAAATGCATATTATAGGGTATTTCAAAAGGAACTCTCACCCTATTTATGTCAAAATTTTCTACAAATGGTGAATACCAGTTGCCCTTCGAAAGAGATGTTGGAAGCAATGATAGTCACCATACCGAAAACTGATCCCCCCTCGGATGATGTAAGGAACTACCGTCCGATCTCGCTGTTAAATACTGATGCAAAAATATATGCAAAAATTTTGGCGAATCGCCTAGCTCCTTATATCACAACTCCTTATATCACAACATGTAGACCAAGTGGGATTTGTGAGAGGTAGGCAATTACAGGATAATGCTAGGCGGACATTAAATATTTTGGATTATGTCCAGAGATTGAAAATCCCTGCTCTTTTGGTCACTTTGGATGCCGAGAAGGCGTTCGACCGCATCAATTGGCAGTTCGCCTTCTCGATCTTATCAAATATGGGATTTTCTGGAGCCATCCTGGCGGCTATCAGAGCACTTTATACCCAACCAAGTGCTAGAGTGTGGGTTAATGGGGCGCTTTCGGATTCTTTTGATATAACTAATGGTACCCACCAGGGTTGCCCCTTGTCTCCTTTGATATTTATTTTGACCATAGAGCCGCTAGCCCAAGCCCTACGTCAGTGTCCGGAGATAGAAGGAATTAGTATAGGGGATATAGAACACAAAGTTAGCTAATATGCGGACGACATCATTTTGACGTCGTCAAATCCCCAAGCATCTCTTACAGCTGCTATAGACATCATATCTCGATTTGGAGATCTTTCCTTTTATAAACTAAATGCCGTTAAATCTCAGGCCCTTCCAATAAATATCTCTCCTACCCAGATGAAGACGCTTAAGGATACCTTTGACTTAGACTGGCAAGATAGCCAGATTGATTATCTGGGGATAAAGTTGACAGCGTCATTTAAAAAGCTATACGCTGCAAACTATGTCCCACTCCTAGGGGTTTTAGAGAAGGACCTTGCTAATTTAGCTAAATATGAGATGTCTTGGGTAGGTCGTATTGCATCCTTTCAGATGTTTACCCTCCCTAAACTTCTATATATATTTAAGACACTGCCTATTACTCCTCCAATTAGCTTTTTTAAGAAGTGTACTCAGCTAATTAATGCGCTGATCTGGAAACGACGCAGACCCAGAATAGCAACTACAATAATGCAGAGAGCTAAGGCTCGTGGTGGGCTTGGTCTTCCGAATATTTACGAGTACTTTTTTGGCCTTGCAGATATCCCAACTAAGGGAATGGTGGGTGGATAACTATGCTAAACAGTGGGTACATATGGAAATAACGCTATCCCCTGTTAGTAGCTTTAAAACTCTCTTATTGGCAGCTCTCCACCCGACATTTAACCGACCACCTGCCCCGACAATAGTATCTATGGCATTGGAGAATTGGTCCCAATTTCAAAAAATGTATCCGCAGGACTCCGGATCCTTTCCACCCTCTACCCCTAAAACGGTACTTAACTATCTTATTCCAAATATCTCGGTTTCGTCCTGGGCGTTGAGTGGATTAGACCTCCTCTCCAAGTTGTTTACCTCCGATACCCTTTGCTCCTTTGAGTACCTCCATAGACGATTTTTGATTCCACACACAGATTTTTATAAATACCTGTGCATTAGACTTTTTTTATTGCTAACTCCCCGTTCAATCTTTAAATTTTGGTCACTTGCCCCGCCACAAGGCACACGACTGCGGCCTTTGTATATGATGTTCAGGGATAAAGGATCCTTTGTTAAAACGACTCCATTGCTTACCTGGGAAAAAGACCTTGGGCTAACGTTCTCTGATGAGCAGTGGTCCTTGGCCTTTTCCTTTATTTCTAAAAACATTAGATGCGCTTTGCATTATGAGTCCTTGATGAAAACCACATTAAGGTGGCATTATATCCCTGACCGCTTAAGCCATATTTTTCCTGGTTCCTCATATTTATGAGGGGATGTGGGCAGAGAGGTACGCTATACCATATTTTATGCTCCTGTCCTATGCTACAAGATATATGGAACGCTATATTCTCTCTTGCTTCGGACCTGTTGGGTCTCCAGCTCCTGCCTTCCCCCTCATTGGCCCTTTTAAGGATTGATCTGGATAGGATACCTTATGATGTGAGGGTGGTACTGGGACACCTTTTTCTTTCAACCAAATTGGCTATAACCCAAAATTTGAAATCACGGAACGTCCCTAGTTTAATGGAGGTTATCCGTAAGCTAAATTCCACTTATATACATGAAAAAGCTGTAGCAGGAGCTGGATATGCATCAATAAGGTTCGAGAGGGAATGGAGCCTTTGGAGGTCTTCCCCGCTTGCAGTACCATCTCTTGATTAACATGGTTCTTTATGTAGAATGACGGCCTGTTGTGCAGGATGATACCTGCACAGACACTGTCTAATGACTGCACTGTATGTCTTTCAGTTTATCATTTGTTTGTCGTGTATTTACTGTTGTATTGGTTCCGGCTAAGTTGGCGCTGCCAATGTGGCTATGTAAAGCGCTGACTGTGTAGCCGTTTTTTATTGATAATCATGTATGTTTTTAAAAAATTAATAAAAAGTACTGATTGTAAGAAAGTGGTCATTTTGTTTGCTTGTCCTTTTGTTAAACCGCAAGTTGATGATAGAGAACCACAAAGAGGTTTACATAAAGAAAAAAAAAAACATCCCTGACTCTTGGTAGTGTGAATGGGGTGTCGGAGAAAGCAGGTATGCAATCTCCCTGCAATATTTGTTTTCTCCTTCCAGCTATGGTGGCGCTAGACTCAGGAAAATTCAATTTTGAAGTATTCATTGACTGTGGTGCTGGGGTAAACCTTATTGATTTTCTTTTTTTTTCAAAATCTGGGCTTAAAGAGGACCTTTCACTACAATAAAAAAATCTAAACTAAGCATACAGACATGGAGAGTGGCGCCCAGGGATCTCCCTGCACTTATTATTATCCCTGGGCGCCGCTCCGTTCTGCCGGTATAGGCACCGGTAGCTTCAGATTTTCGGCTCAACTGGGAGGAGCCTGCCGGCGTCTCCTTCCCCCAAGCTGTAGCGCTGGCCAATCGCAGTGCTCAGCTCATAGCCTGAGAGGTTTTTTAACTCTCAGGCTATGAGCTGAGCGCTGCGATTGGCCAGCACTCCAGCCTGGGAGAAGGAGACGCCGGCAGGCTCCTCCCAGTGGAGTCGAAAATCGGAAGCTACCGGAGCCTATATCGGGAGAACGGAGCGGCGTCCAGGGATAATAGTAAGGGCAGGGAGATCCCTGGGCGCCGCTCTCCATGTCTGTATACTTAGTTTTGATTTTTTTATTATAATGAAAGGTCCTCTTTAAGTACTTGCACTTTAGAAAGAGAGATTCCGGTGTTCGCAATTGATTCTTCCCCTCTTTCTCAAAGAAGTCTCACTCATATTGCTCATGGTATTCAGTTAAGGGTGGGTGATTCGCATGTTGAGATAATTTCTTGTTTTGTAATGAAGGACTTTCCCACTCCTATGGTCTTAGTTTTACCGTGGTTGATAAAACATAACCTTACTATAGATTGGCACGCAAGGCAGATCATTGGTTGGAGTGAATTTTGTTCGGACAATTGTCTTAGTGCATCTATCTCAGAGGTGTCTACCTCAGTATCTCTCAGATTTTGCGGATGTCTTTTCGGAGGGTGGGGCTCAGGAGTTGCCTCCTCATCGTGAATATGATTGTCCGGTTAATCTCATCCCAGGGGCTAAGTTGCCAAAGTCTCGGCTATACAATCTTTCTCAACCCGAAAGAGAGGTCATGCGGAAGTATATTGCCGAGATTTTGGCAAAGGGTCATATTAGGCCATCTAAGTCTCCGGTCGCAGTTGGTTTATTCTTTGTAAAGAAAAAGGATGGTTCGCTTAGACCTTGTTCGGATATCTGGGAATTGAACCGCATTACGGTCCGTGATCCGTATCCCCTTCCTTTGATTTCTGATCTTTTTGATCAAATTGTTGGAGCCAAAGTGTTCTCCAAGTTAGATTTAAGAGGGGCCTACAATCTGTTGAGAATCAAGGCATGGAAAATGGACTTCAACACTCACGAGGGTCATTTCGAGAATCTGGTTATGCCTTTTAGGTTAACTAACGTGCCAGCGGTGTTTCAGCGATTTGTCAATGACATTTTCCATCATTTGGTGGGAAGGTTCATTGTAATTTACTTGGATGACATACTAATTTACTCTCCTGATCTTAAGACTCATCAGGATCACGTGACACAGATTTTGTCGATCTTTCGGGAGAATAAATTATATGCTAAATTGGAGAAATGTGTGTTTTCTGTTCAGGAGCTTCAGTTTCTGGGATATCTGCTTTCTGACTCTGGTTTTCGTATGGACCCCGAAAAGGTCCGGGCGGTTCTGGAATGGAACCGACCAGAGAATCAGAAAGCTTTGATGCGTTTTTGGGGTTTACCAATTATTATAGAAAATTTATCTTGAACTACTCTACCATTGTAAAACCGTTGACCGATATGACTAGGAATGGCGTTGACTTCTCTGTCTGGTCGGATGAGGCATTGCGGGCCTTTTCGGCTATTAAGGAATGTTTTACGCCTGCTCCCATTCTGATGCAGCCCGAAGTGTCTCAGCCATTCATGGTGGAGGTGGATGCAGCCGAGGTGGGGGTTGGAGCAGTGTTGTCGCAGGGTTCATCTCTTGGCAAATGGTGTCCGTGTGCTTTTTTTTCCAAGAAGCTCTCGGTCGCCGAGAGGAATTATGATGTAGGAGATAGGGAATTGCTGGCCATCAAATTGGCCTTTGAGGAATGGCGTCACTGGTTGGAGGGGGCGTCTCATCCCGTTACGGTATGTACTGATCATAAGAATTTGGCTTACCTGCAATCCACCAAGCGTCTGAATCATAGACAGGCTAGATGGTCACTGTTCTTTACTAGGTTAAATTTTGTGGTTACTTTTTGCCCGGGGGTTAAAAATGTCAAGGCTGATGCATTGTCTTGTAGTTTTCCTGGGGGAAGTGATTTGGAGGATCCTGCTCCGATTTTGGCTGATGGAGTGGTGGTCTCCGCTCTGTACCTTGAGTTGAAGATGGAGGTGTTGGGAGCACAGGAGGGGGCTCCTGATTCTTGTCCCCCAGGGAGGTTGTTTTCTTCTGCTGGACTGCGATACAAGGTATTTAAGGAACATCACAATACTGTCCTGGCTGGACATCCTGGTGGCAAGTCCACCTTTGATCTTATTTCTCAGAGGTTCTGGTGGCCCCGGTTGCATAAGAGTGTTGAATAGGGATGAGCGAACTCGAACTGTATAGTTCGGGTTCGTACCGAATTTTGGGGTGTCCGTGACACGGACCCGAACCCGGACATTTTCGTAAAAGTCCGGGTTCGGGTTCGGTGTTCGTCGCTTTCTTGGCGCTTTTGTGACGCTTTCTTGGCGCTTTTTGAAAGGCTGCAAAGCAGCCAATCAACAAGCGTCATACTACTTGCCCCAAGAGGCCATCACAGCCATGCCTACTATTGGCATGGCTGTGATTGGCCAGAGCATCATGTGACCCAGCCTCTATTTAAGCTGGAGTCACATAGCGCCGCCCGTCACTCTGCTCTGATTAGCGTAGGGAGAGGTTGCGGCTGCGACAGTAGGGCGAGATTAGGCAGATTAACTCCTCCAAAGGACTTGATTAACTGATCGATCTGCAGCTGTGGATCATTGAGCTGCTGATCCTCAATTGCTCACTGTTTTTAGGCTGCCCAGACCGTTTGTCAGTCACATTTTTCTGGGGTGATCGGCGGCCATTTTGTGTCTTGTGGTGCGCCAGCACAAGCTGCGACCAAGTGCATTTAACCCTCAATGGTGTGGTTGTTTTTTGGCTAAAGCCTACATCAGGGTGAAGCTGTCACACCAAGTGCATTTAACCAGCAATAGTCTGTTCATTTTTTGGCCATATACAAAATCAGGGGCAAGCTGCGCCTGTCACCAAGTGCATTTAACCCTCAATGGTGTGGTTGTTTTCTGGCTAAAGCCTACATCAGGGTGAAGCTGTCACACCAAGTGCATTTAACCAGCAATAGTCTGTTTATTTTTTGGCCATATACTACATCAGGGGCAAGCTGCGCCCGTCACCAAGTGCATTTAACCCTCAGTAGTGTGGTTGGTCAAGCTGTGACACCAAGTGCATTTAACCAGCAATAGTCTGTTCATTTTTTGGCCATATACTACATCAGGGGCAAGCTGCGCCCGTCACCAAGTGCATTTAACCAGCAATAGTGTGGTTATTTTTTGGCCATATCCCAGTCTAATTCTGTCACTAAATCCATACCGGTCACCCAGCGCCTAAATACTAGGCCTCAAATTTATATCCCGCTAAATCTCTCGTTACCGCTGTCCTGTTGTAGCTGGGAAAGTTATTTAGTGTCCGTCAAAGCACATTTTTTGTTCTGGGTTGAAGTACAATTCCCAATTTAGCAATTTCATAATTTAGTGGTTTCTGCTATATCAGAGCTATTTGAAATCTATCCCTAAAAGGGTATATAATATTCAAGGTGCACATTGGGTCATTCAGAATAACTTCACACACACCCGCTACTGTGTATTTTCAAGTCTAATTCTGTCACTAAACCCATACCTGTCACCCAGCGCCTAAATACTAGGCCTCAAATTTATATCCTGCTAAATCTCTCGTTACCGCTGTCCTGTTGTAGCTGGGAAAGTTATTTAGTGTCCCTCAAAGCACATTTTTTGTTCTGGGTTGAAGTACAATTCCCAATTTAGCAATTTCATAATTTAGTGGTTTCTGCTATATCAGAGCTATTTGAAATCTATCCCTAAAAGGGTATATAATATTCAAGGTGCACATTGGGTCATTCAGAATAACTTCACACACACCCGCTACTGTGTATTTCCAAGTCTAATTCTGGCACTAAACCCATACCTGTCACCCAGCGCCTAAATACTAGGCCTCAAATTTATATCCCGCTAAATCTGTCCTTAGTGCTGTAGCTGGGCGAGTTATTTAGTGTCCGTTCAAGCACATTTCTTGTTCTGGGTTGAAATACAATTCCCAATTTAGCAATTTCATAATTTAGTGGTTTCTGCTATATCAGAGCTATTTGAAATCTATCCCTAAAAGGGTATATAATATTCAAGGTGCACATTGGGTCATTCAGAATAACTTCACACACACCCGCTACTGTGTATTTCCAAGTCTAATTCTGGCACTAAACCCATACCTGTCACCCAGCGCCTAAATACTAGGCCTCAAATTTATATCCCGCTAAATCTGTCCCTAGTGCTGTAGCTGGGCGAGTTATTTAGTGTCCGTTCAAGCACATTTCTTGTTCTGGGTTGAAATACAATTCCCAATTTAGCAATTTCATAATTTAGTGGTTTCTGCTATATCAGAGCTATTTGAAATCTATCCCTAAAAGGGTATATAATATTCAAGGTGCACATAGGGTCATTCAGAATAACTTCAGCACATTCTCTGCTGTCATGAAGCCAGATTGTCTGTTACGGGACCTCTCTGCTCTGCCTGTGTGCTAGGCCTAAATATATGCCAATGGACTGTTGCAGTGGTGGGTGACGTGAAGCCTCATTCTCTGCTATGACATGCAGACTGATTCTCTGCTGACATGAAGCCAGATTGTCTGTTACGGGACCTCTCTCCTCTGCCTGTGTGCTAGGCCTAAATATATGCCAATGGACTGTTGCAGTGGTGGCTGACGTGAAGCCTCATTCTCTGCTATGACATGCAGACTAATTCTCTGCTGACATGAAGCCAGATTGTCTGTTACGGGACCTCTCTCCTCTGCCTGGGTGCTGGGCCTAAATTTATGACAATGGACTGTTGCAGTGGTGGCTGACGTGAAGCCTGATTCTCTGCTATGACATGCAGACTGATTCTCTGCTGACATGAAGCCAGATCCTCTGTTACGGGACCTCTCTCCTCTGCCTGGGTGCTGGGCCTAAATTTATGACAATGGACTGTTGCAGTGGTGGCTGACGTGAAGCCTGATTCTCTGCTATGACATGCAGACTGATTCTCTGCTGACATGAAGCCAGATCCTCTGTTACGGGACCTCTCTCCTCTGCCTGGGTGCTGGGCCTAAATTTATGAAAATGGACTCTTACAGTGGTGGGTGACGTGAAGCCTGATTCTCTGCTATGACATGAAGACTGATTCTCTGCTGACATGAAGCCAGATTGTCTGTTACGGGACCTCTCTCCTCTGCCTGGGTGCCGGGGCCTAAATATCTGAGAATGGACTGTTCCAGTGGTGGGTGACGGGAAGCCAGATTCTCTGCTATGGAACCTCTCTCCAATTGATTTTGGTTAATTTTTATTTATTTAATTTTTATTTTAATTAATTTCCCTATCCACATTTGTTTGCAGGGGATTTACCTACATGTTGCTGCCTTTTGCAGCCCTCTAGCCCTTTCCTGGGCTGTTTTACAGCCGTTTTAGTGCCGAAAAGTTCGGGTCCCCATTGACTTCAATGGGGTTCGGGTTCGGGACGAAGTTCGGATCGGGTTCGGATCCCGAACCCGAACATTTCCGGGATGTTCGGCCGAACTTCTCGAACCCGAACATCCAGGTGTTCGCTCAACTCTAGTGTTGAAGATTACGTAGTAGCTTGTGAGACCTGTGCACTTCTTCCTTTGTCTATTCTATCTCGTCCTTGGACGCACTTGTCTATGGATTTTATTACTGATCTGCCGAGTTCCTCCGGGAAAACTGTGATTTTGGTGGTTGTGGACCATTTTAGTAAAATGGCTCACTTTGTATCGTTAGCTAGTTTGCCCAATGCTAAGACTCTTGCCCAGGTTTTTGTTGATAACATCATGAAATTACATGGTATTCCCTCGGATGTGGTTTTTGATAGGGGCACGCAGTTTGTTTCCAGGTTTTGGAGGGCATTCTGCTCTCGTCTTGGTGTTCAACTTTCGGTCTCTTCGGCTTTTGATCCATAGTCGAATGGGCAGACAGAGCGTACTAACCAAAACCTGGAGACCTACTTGAGGTGTTTTGTGGCTGAGAACCAGGAGGACTGGTCCTCATTCTTATCTCTAGCATAGTTTGCTTTGAATAACCGTAAGCAGGAGTCCACGGGTAAGTCACCATTTTTTGGCGCCTACGGTTTTTATTCTCAGTTTGGTACCTTTTCTGGGACTGGTTCCTCTGGGATGCCAGAGGAGGAGATTTTCTTCTGCCTTGTCTTCTATCTGGAGGAGGAGCCAAGTTAATTTGGAGAAGATGGATGAGAGGTATAAGCGAATGGCTGACAGGAGACGTGTGCCTGGTCCGGACCTGTGTGTGGGTGATCTGGTGTGGTTATCTACTAAAAATATTAAACTGAGAGTACCATCTTGGAAACTGGGTCCAAGATTTATTGGACCTTGCAAAATATCTGCGGTTGTCAATCCAGTGGCGTTTCATCTTGATCTTCCGCAGATCTGGAGGATCCATTATGTGTTCCACAGGTCTTTTCTGAAGAAATATGTGAAACCGGTGGAACCATCGCCATTTCCTCCTCCTCCTGCTCTGGTTGATAGCAATTGAGAGTTTGATATCTCTAGGGTTCTCGACTCACGTGTTCTTCGGGGTTCCCTTCAGTACCTAGTACACTGGAGGGGATACGGCCCTGAGGAGAGGATGTGGGTTCCGGCTGTGGATGTTAGTGCCAGCCAATTGGTGAGGGCCTTTCATGGGGCTCACCCGGATAAAGTTGGGCCGGGGTGTCCGGAGGTCACACGTTGAAGGGGGGGTACTGTCATGCCCTGCTCAGGTTATGTGCGGAGGTCTGCCAGGTTAGCAGCACATGTGTAGTTTTTTGTTTGTTTTAGGTTTGGAGTGGAGCTGTATCCGCCTCCCTTCAGGTGCACTGGGTGGGGTCGTTTGTGTGAGTTTAAATTACACCCCTTCCCAGTGTCTTGTGCGGGTTATAGCTTCTGTCTTGCTCTATGGAAAGGTGGATTTGCTGTCTCTTCTCTGCTACCAAAATAAGTTGGTTTTGGTTTCCTTTTTGTGTTCTGTCTAGGCTGTTAGCGAGACACCTGCCTCCTCCAGGACCTGAGGAAGCAGGCTGCCTCTTTCCCCCTTTCCACCATCTCAGGGACTTTAGGGAATCTTCAGCCTTAGGCACGGGGGCACGTTGATTCCCACCTTTAGGTTCTTAACGTGGGCACAGAAGTCCAGGGAGAGCTGGTAGGGAATTGTCAGGAGGTGACCTTTATCCCCAGCTTTTGGCCTAGATGCTTGTTTTGAGGTTTTCTGTGTGTTTATTGTATCTTGTATCCTACCCACCATGACAGATAGCAGCTCCAATGTGTTGGGCTTGGTTACATAGCATAACCACACCTCTATGCAAATATTCAACATGCCCCCCCTCTTCTACTATCAAACAGGCTCCCTTTGAGCGGTGACATCACCGCATCCTGCAGAATGTGTATCTACTCCTCAGGGATCGGGATGGGAAGAGCCAGGACCCCAGCCCTACCCTTTTTTTGGCCCCAAGGATCAGTGTGCCCCGGAACTTGCCCAGGCCGGCCATGCCTGTTGCACCAAAAAGCTCATTTTCATAATAATACAAAGCCTTAATTTCTCAAAAATGGGGACACTGATCTGTAAGGGGATAACGTTTGAATCAGGAAACTGTGATGAAGCTATACTCTGTACATGGTGACAGATGCTCTCTTTAATACAAATGTCAATATCATCCTCCCCCCCCCCCCCCAAGTGGCTGTGAGGCTGACTGCAAGCCATTTCTGATAAGCTCTTTGGCCAGAATTTTTGGGAAATGCACTTTTCTCACCTCTAAAAGCATGTGGAAAATCGTCCCCCTAGAGAAACAACATGCACACATTGGGTGTTAGGAACTAGTGAGCTGAACGCCGTTCACATTATCTGTATCTCCAGAGACTCATATACATGCCTCCCAAGTGTTCCTCTTTTGGAGGGACAATCCCTCTTTTTGACCCAGGTCCCTGTGTCTCTTTTTGATCCTTAAATGTCCCTCTTGTTGACATTAATGCATAAAAGTGCATTGATCAATTTATTAAATTGCTCCTTACTAAACTATCTGTATGGTTTCTACCTGTATATTAGATCATAACGTCATTATTTTGTGCAATTTAGACCTTAAAATATCTATAATATGATGATTTATGTGCCAATATTTAAATAGACATTGAAGTGCAAGAGAAAAAATTGTCCCAGAGGCTCCACATGCTGTAAAAAAAAAGAAACTTATCACCTAACCGATCCCCAACTTCTGCAGTCGTGACCGAGTCAGTAATTATGCTTTGGGCGGAGTTAGAGGCGTGGTCTAGTATGAAATGCGCACCGCACATATTGTCCCTCTTTGAGATTTTACATTGCATACAGCAATGGGTATGGGAAGTTTTTCCCACGTGATGAGCCTGTTGCCTCTTCTGTTCCCTTTCGTCCTAACCAGCAGTGGGGATTTGCCCCTGTGAAGCTGGTCAGGACAGGCGGAATTTTTATTGAACAAAAAATCTCTGCCAAGTATCATTAATTAATTAATTGATGCCACCCCTATATAACCCGCCCCCTGCCTGACGGGGTTGCTTTTTTTCTGTCCTGTGGACTGGAAATGGACAGGCTAAACTCCTTTAGGAGTTTCTCCCCTGGTAGGGTTGAGTATGTTAATGTGTTTTACATTTTTGTTTGTTTTTACAGGTCCGCTGCCTGCTGCTGCAGACGATGGATCCGGCCGGGATATGAGGAGCATCCGCTTTAGAGATCTTTTCTCTCCCCTTTCCCCCCCCCCTTTTTTTCCTTCCCCCTCCGATGCTCATAGCCTTACCCTGCACTGTCGTCAGCGCCGCAGGCTAGTTCTGCGTGCATACACTGCATCTCTCTGCCATACTCGTAAAACCGGAAGTGCGCCATGGATCACTTCCGGTTTCAGACGCCGATCGTGCGCTCCTGAAAAATAATAAAACAAGAAGGCTGACTCCACTGGGGCTCTTTTCCTCAGTAGTGCATGCAGGTTCCCTTAGTTTGATTAAAATCAAACAGGTTATTAGTACCTCCAAGGGCTGGGGCGGAGGAGGCGGGAGCGGGGGGGGGGGGGGGCGGGGGGCATGGCCTACTGCCCTATTTAAACCTCCAGGTGCTAGAGCTCAGAGTTGCATTCAGTTTTGTATGCAACTGACCTGTGCTTTGAGTGGTGTCTTCTGTGTCTCCAGCATGTCGACCAATCCAGATCCCTCTATGCCCTCTCTTGGTAAGGTGGAGGTCAATTTTTTCCTAAGGTAAAATACACCTATATTAACTGTATTATTAATACTATTTCTAGGGAAGTCTACACATAAGCAGAAACATCTGGCTTGTTCTAATTGTAGCTCCCCCTTGCCTGATGGATATGAGTTCCACCGCTGTCCAGGTTGCCGACCAGACCTGCGAATCCAGAACCTACTATGGTGGAGATGTTCTCCTGGATGAAAGAATTCATGGACACCTCCGTCGCGCAGATAAAAGGCGCGTTTTCGAATAAGAGACCTAGAGAGGCCTCTCCAGGGAAAGTCACCATGTTAGAAGAAGTTGTCTCCTTAGAAGAGAATTCTTCCTCTGATGATGAGGACGCTCCATTTTTCTTCCCGGCCGAAAAAACTCAGAGGTTACTTCGCTCCATCAGGTCAAGGGACCAGGATGTTGAGCATGGGGAAGCTCCACAATCCAGCTCTAGGAGGCCAAGGGCCTTCAAAGTGGACGATTCTTTGAAAAAAATGATGGCTTTGGAATGGAAACACCCGGAAAAAGGTCCGGTCCTGACCAAAAGATTTAAGTTAATGTTTCCCCTACAGGAGGAAGACTCCCAGAGTTGGTTTCCACCTCCTAAAGTAGATATGGCAATATCTAAGCTTTCTAGGAGAACTCTGGTTCGCTCTGATGATGGAAGTAATTTAACAGACCCCCTAGACAGACAAGCTGAATGTTCACTTAGACGCAACTACACTGCGGCTGCTGCCTCTGCCTCTGTGGCTATCGCCAGCAGTGAAGTCTCGAATTTCATCCGTACCCGCACTCTTAGAATTCAGTCTGAGCTGGATTCTGGGGTTGCCAGAGATGATATACTGGACCAGTTCAAGACCCTTTTGTTAGGGATAGATTTTTTGGCTGATGCATCCCAGCAGCAGCTAAAGTTAGCTGCCAAATCTATGGCACTTTCCTCGGCCAGTAGACGCCCCTTGTGGCTGAAGCCATGGGCAGCAGACAACACGTCGAAATTCAACCTCTGCTCCCTTCCCTATGAGCCGGGTAGACTATTCGGTTCTGAGCTGGATCGCTTAATGAAGGACCTCGCTGATAAAAAAGGGAAGTCCCTTCCTCAACAGTCCTTTCAGGGTCGAGGAAGAGGTAGACCAGCAAGGTTCCAGAGGGGAGACAGGACCAGAGGCGTCCTGAAGGAAACAAAAGAGGTAGAGGCCGCGGTCGTGGAAACCGCAGGGCTGAACCATGACTCTCAACAGCCCGACGTCCCCACCCACTGTTCCAGCCGCAAAAACCCTCAGTTAATTCCTCCAGTTGGAGGTCGTTTAAGTTTATTTTGAGTCTTTTGGAATCAAAAAATTCCAGACCCATGGGTGTTAGAAGTCATAACATCAGGGTACAAGATCGACTTTATTTCCCTACCTCAGTAGAGGTTTATCCTGACGAGGGTTTTGACTCCCACCAGGCAGTTAATCCTGGAAGAATCAGTACGACAGTACGTACAAAAGGGGGCACTGGAGGAACTTCCTCCGCGCGAGCAAGGTCGGGGAGTTTATTCTCCCATATTTCTGGTCCCAAAGCCATCAGGGGATTGGCGTATGATCATCGACCTACGCTATTTAAACAATTTTATCAGAAAGAAGCGTTTCCGGATGGAAACCATTCGTTCAGTTCTAAACATCCTGAACCCAGGAGATATGATGGTGACGATAGATCTGAAGGATGCTTACCTTCATGTTCCCATCCATCCAGCGCACAAAAAATATACCTCAGAGTTGCGGTGACCATAGGCGGTGTAGTGAAGCACTACCAATTTGCTGTGTTGCCCTTCGGCATCTCCTCTGCCCCGCACACCTTTACAAAGGTGGCGGCTCCTGTTGTAGCGCATTTAAGGCTTCTAGGGTTAGAAGTCGTCCCCTATTTAGACGACTGGCTGCTAAAAGCCGCCTCCGCAGTCGTCTTGCAGACTCACCTCCAGCAAGCTCTCCACACTCTGCAGACTCTAGGTTGGCTTATAAACTGGGACAAGTCACAGTTGATCCCATCCACCACGAGAACATTCCTAGGGTTTGTGATCGACTCACAACAGATGATCCTGTCCCTCTCACCACAGAGGAAAGACAGAGTAATAAAAGCAGCAGAGTTTCTACTTCCACCCAGACGGGTGTCTATCAGGGTTCTCATGAGGATGTTAGGCCACATGTCAGCATCTGCAGAGGCAGTTCCATGGGCCCTAAGGCATCTACGTCCACTTCAGGAAGAAGTGTTAACTGTATGGAGTCGCAAGCCAAAGGACTTGGATCGGATGCACTCCCTGTCTGTAAAAGCCTGTTCTTCACTCAGGTGGTGGAGGAACCTAACAGATGGGAGATCCTTGATCCAACCGCGTAGGATTACGTGGACCACAGACGCCTCCCTTCTAGGTTGTGGAGCCCATATGGATGACTATCCAGTACAAGGTACCTGGAGTCCTCAGGAGAGACTTCGCTCTTCCAATTTGAGGGAGTTGAGAGCGGTCAGACTAGCCCTCAATCATTTTGCTCCTCTCATTCGCAGTCAGGCGGTGAGAGTCCGGACAGACAACACAACAGTAGTGGCTTATCTAAACAGACAGGGAGGTACGAGATCCCAGACTCTCCTGAGGGAGGTGGGACTAATTCTCGCTTGGGCAGAGACAAACCTATCCCACCTAATGGCGGTTCATATCAGAGGAGACCTCAATGTAGTGGCAGATCGCCTAAGTCGGGGCCTTCCCGTTCCAGGGGAATGGTCATTGAACGAGAACATCTTTTCCAGGATTGTCCAGCGTTGGGGTACTCCAGAGATCGATCTGATGGCAACTCGTTTGAACGCCAAAGTGAACAGGTTCTGCTCCCTTTACAAAGAGGACAACCCTGTAGCGATAGACGCTCTGTCCATAACTTGGAGGTTCAGGCTGGCTTATGTGTTCCCTCCAATTTCCATGATACCAAGGGTATTGATGAAGATCAAGCAAGACCAGACCTCAGTGATAGCCATCATACCATTCTGGCCAAAGAGGTCTTGGTTCACCCAGCTCATGCAGATGAGTCAGGGCACATATTGGAGACTTCCCCTAATACAGGACCTAGTGTATCAGGACACAGGTCCCTGTCTAGATCTGAGGAGGCTCAGTCTGACAGCCTGGAGATTGACAGGTCCCTTCTAGATGCTAGAGGGTTATCTGCGGAGGTCTTGAGAACAATCTCGCACTCCCGGGCGGAGTCCACAAACAAGAAATACTCCAGGATATACAAAATTTTCATTCTATGGTGTACTGAGAGAGAGGTAGTTCCCTCAGATCCTCCTCTCTCTGCGATCCTACAGTTTCTTCAAGATGGTCTAGACAAGGGTCTAAGCCCATCTACACTCAGAGCTCACGTCTCTGCTTTGTCGGCATGTATTGGTAGGCCGATTTCTCAAGACCCCCTAATCAGGAGGTTCCTTAAAGGAGCTCAGAGACTTAAACCTAGCATCCTGAGACCGATCCCTGAGTGGGATCTAGCAATAGTGCTAAAGGGGTTGTGTGTTCCCCCCTTTGAGCCATTAGACGAGGTAGACTTGAGATTCCAATCTCTCAAAGTCACCTTTCTATTAGCCATTACCTCGGCTAAAAGAATTGGGGAACTTCAAGCTCTAGGAGCGGCAGAGCCATACCTAACTTTCCTCCAGGACAGGGTCCTGTTGAGGTTCCTGCCATCCTTTTTGCCGAAGCTGCCTTCATTCGCAAATCTTAACCAGACAATAACATTACCGAAGTTTTCCCCTGCTCCAACGTCTCCAGAGGAGGAAAAGTTACTCACCCTGGACATTCTAAGGGTTCTAAAGATATATTTGCACAGAACACTGGACTTCAGAAGATCTGAGAATCTCCTTCTAGCCTACTCAGGGAAAAACAGAGGGCTTAAAGCCTCCAAGCCTACTTTGAGTAGGTGGATCAAGGACACTATCCGTTTGACCTTTCTATCACAAAATCTGTCACCGCCGTCATTTATATCTGCCCATTCGACCAGGGCAGTATCTACGTCGTATGCTGAAAGGAAATTAATTCCTTTAGACCAGATTTGCGCTGCCGCCTCTTGGAGTTCCCAGAACACCTTTATCTCTCACTACCGTATAGATTCAAGGCGAGCTGAAGGAGCTGCCTTTGGATACTCCGTTCAAAGTGCTGCGCTCCCTTAGACTGAGAGAAATTATTTGTTGGTATATATGTTCACACATAATATTTTGCCCTCCCAGATTTGTGTAAAGTCCTTGCTACTTCCCCACTTGTGCTGCTGGTTAGGACGAAAGGGAAGCGTCAATTTTGACGTAAATTTGTTTTCCCTTAGTCCTAACAGCAGCACACAAATTTCCCACCCTTTTGGTTGTATGAATTACTTGTTAAGAAAGCAACCCCGTCCAGGCAGGGGGCGGGTTGTATAGGGGTGGCATCAATTAATTAATTAATGATACTTGGCAGAGATTTTTTGTTCAATAAAAATTCTGCCTGTCCTGACCAGCTTCACAGGGGCAAACCCCCACTTGTGCTGCTGTTAGGACTAAGGGAAAAAAATTTACGTCAAAATTGACGCTTCCACTTCACTTTTGTGACTGACTATGTTCAGAAATGAGAGTCACAGTGAACCCCAAAAATTTCTAGGGCTTTCATTTATTTTCTTAATATAGTAACAGTTAAATGGATGAAGAAACATATTTGATTATTGTCTTGTTCAATGAAGTTTAGTGCAGTTATAAGTGTGAACCACTGATGCATGTTTGGTAAATGAACAGTGAAGCAGGAAACAGCCTCCACAGTGAACACTAGCCCTGCATGCCGTCATGATAAGTACTAGAGCAGAGGAAGGCCACGCCCTCTTCTACCTGTAGCTCAGTGGACAAGAACAGCAGCTGTTTCAGCTGATTACTGATCCTATTACTGGTTCAAATCCACAGCTACGTGATTTTTTTTGGAGCTTGCTTCTTTTTTACAGAAAGCATTTTTTTCTAACCCTTAGGCTGAGTAACTGACAGCCTCCCTAGCAAACAGCTGATATATAATTAGAGACAGCTCTCTTCCCGGGTCAGCCTATAGCTCAGCGGTTACTTCTCGACTTTCTAGCAGAATTGATTCTGAAATCCTCAGGGGTTCATTACCCACAGGCGCTATCTGGCCTTTTTTTTTTTTTTTTTTTTTTTCTTCCAGTTGGTATGTTGTTATATGTGTATAGTTTTTGTTAGGCTAGAGCTACATAGAATTTTTTAACTCTAGGTTTTTAACACAGTGAACCCCAAAAATTTCTAGGGCTTTCATTTATTTTCTTAATATAGTAACAGTTAAATGGATGAAGAAACATATTTGACTATTGTCTTGTTCAATGAAGTTTAGTGCAGTTATAAGTGTGAACCACTGATGCATGTTTGGTAAATGAACAGTGAAGCAGGAGACAGCCTCCACAGTGAACACTAGCCCTGCATGCCGTCATGATAAGTACTAGAGCAGAGGAAGGCCACGCCCTCTTCTTCCCGTAGCTCAGTGGACAAGACCAGCAGCTATTTCAGCTGATTACTGATCCTATTACTGGTTCAAATCCACAGCTAGGTGATTTTTTTGGAGCTTGCTTCTTTTTTACAGAAGGCATTTTTTTCTAACCCTTAGGGCTCATTCAGACGGCCGTATGCTATCCGCAAAAATGCGGATCCGTTTTTTTGCGGATTAGATGCTGACCTATTCACTTCTATGGGGCCCTTTTCTATTCCAAGGTTCCGCAAAATAAATGAAACATGTCCTATACTTGTCCGTGAAAATCAGGACATGGCCCTATTGAAGTCTATGGGTCCGCAAAAAACGGATAGCATTCAGTATTTTTGCGGACAGCATACGGCCGTCTGAATGAGCCCTTAGGCTGAGTAACTGACAGCCTCCCTAGAAAACAGCTGATATATAATTAGAGACAGCTCAGTTCTTGGGTCAGCCTATAGCTCAGCGGTTACTTCTCGACTTTCTTGCAGAATTCATTCTGAAATCCTCAGGGGTTCAATACCCGCGGGCGCTATCTGGCCTTTTTTTTTTTTTTTTTCTTCCAGTTGGTATGTTATTATATGTGTATAGTTTTTGTTAGGCTAGAGCTACATAGAGTTTTTTAACCCTACAGATGTATTTTAAATAGTTTTTTTCCCATTAATACACAAAAGCACAAAAAAAATGACAAAACCACATGTTTTTGCAGTGGAAAACCAGCAGATTTCATCCTCTCCACTAGAAAGAGTGGAATCCGCAGGAGAAATTAAAATCTGCCATACTGCAGTTTTTCTGCTGCGTTTTTTTTCTCGCAGTATGTGGATGAGAATTCTGAGAATCCGCCTGATAAAGCATCTACATAATTTTTTTTTCCGATAAATTTTTTAATACGCTTTTTGCAGCAGTTTTGGAGTGGATTTTCATTCCTGCCCATTTTCAATTTCCATGTGGAAGCCACATCAAGAATGGACAGGAAACTTCTTTTTTTTCATTGTGCAATTCGTGGTTTGATCTGACAGGTTTTCCTTGTGGATCAATAGGTGTCTGTGTTGTTTCTGGTAATGGCCACACCCCTTACCTCAGGTTTTGCTAATGTTGTCATTTAACCTTCCTTATTTATTGTTGCTTCTCCCACAATGCTGTGTGGTTTATAGTTTCAGTTTCAGTTGTGGATAGCTGGTGTGTGGATCTCGGCAGAGTTCCTGGTGCTTCCATTATTCCTTTAATGTTAAGTCTTTCCTTTCACTTTTTGTATTTTGTTTGGGTTCTGTGTGTTGCATCTCCCTATTGTTAGTATTAGGCCTGAAGGAGACTCCTGTTCGTCCTTCTTTTTGGAGGAACAGGTAGTCTCGCATCTGTCATTAGTACCAGGGTCCTATAGGGCTAGATAGGACTCTAGGTATTCCTATGTATGACCCTCTGGGGTCTGTTCATACTGGTAGTCAATCAGGATTTTGGTTAGGGTTTTAGTATGAGGTGTCCATCTTCCTTCCCTAGTTCTCAGGCCTGATTCCCTGTTCCCCCCCCCCCCCCTTCCCTCTTATGCTCGGTGTAGTGTTTTCCTCCAAAGCGTGATAAGCAGCTGAGCTTTGTATTAACACCTCAGTCCCATTCACTTCAATGAGGCTCAGCTGCAACTAGGCCATGTGACCCATGTACAGTGAAGTGACATGGCCTAGGAAGATGCTGTGATGCTCAAGGAGCACTAGCTTCTTCTACCAGCTGATCGGCGGAGTGGCCTGGAGTCGGACCCCTGCCGATCGGATATTGATGAGTGGCCTGGAGTCGGACCCCTAATGATCGGTCATCAATATTTATTCCAGGATAACCCCTTTATGCTTTCTCAATGCTGTTAAGAGCAGCTCAGGCAAGATGGCTGCCCCATAATCATGTTCAGAAAATAGAATAAAAAAAAATCTAAAATTATGTATGTTTGGTGAATGAACAGTGAAGCAGGAGACAGCCTCCATAGTGAACGTTAGCCCTGCATGCCGTCATGATAAGTACTAGAGCAGAGGACGGCCACGCCCTCTTCTTCCCCTAGCTCAGTGGACAAGACCAGCAGCTTTTTCAGCTGATTACTGACAGCCTGCCTAGAAGACAGCTGATATATAATTAGAGACAGCTTAGTGCCCGGGTCAGCCTATAGCTCAGCGGTTACTTCGTGAATTTCTTGCAGAATTTATTCTGAAATCCTCAGGGGTTCAATACCCGCGGGCGCTACCTGGCCTTTTTTTTTTTTCCAGTTGGTATATTATTATAATATAATAAATGAAAAAACATGACAAAACCACATGTTTTTGCAGTAGAAAACCCGCAGATTTCACCCTCTCCACTAGAAAGAGTGGAATCCGCAGGAGAAATTTAAATCCGCCATACTGCAGTTTTTCTGCTGAGTTTTTTTCGCAGTATGTGGATGAGAATTCTGAGATCCTCATCCACTTTGCTGGTACCGTACAATTCTGCAGATTTGCTGCATGAAAATCCACAATGGCAAATCTGCAGCTAATCAGTCATGTGTGTAGGTTCACACAGAGTATTTTCTATACGCTTTTTGCTGCAGTTTTGGAGTGGATTTTCATTCCTGCCCATTTTAAATTTCCATGTGGAAGCCGCGTCAAGAATGGACAGGAAACGTCTTTTTTTCCATGGTGCAATTCGAAAAACTGCAGGCAGAGAAAAAAGCATAGACAAAATTAGCATGTGTATTCCCATTTGAAATCAAGGAGAAAGACCTGCATGCGTTTTTGGCACAGATTTTTGCCACAAATCCACGCTAAAATTTGCATTAAAAAATCTTTCATGTGAACATACCCGTAGGGTCCTTCAATGCATGATTTTGCTGTGGAGTTTTTTGTTGACTATAGAGATCAGCAAATTTGTTATGAATTTCCCAATTGCTTTGGATTGAAGTGAATCGAAAACTTTCGGTATTCATCCGACCTATATTGCTCAAAACTTTACCGATGAGAAGACATCACCTTGGGTGGCGGCTTGGCACACCTACCCATAATGCTTTGCAGGCAGTCCTCTCTCTGACACAGCAAATCAAGATAGCAAACCTCCCAACTTTTGAAAAATACAGAGGGATAACATGTGCGGTGCAACACAGAAAATTTTTCTTACTAGGCCTCGCCTCCAATTCTGCCCAAAGAATAACTATACACACCGAATCCCCTTATTGCCCCCACATAGTAATTATTCCACCTTTGTGCCAGCACACAGTAGTAATGCCCACGTTGTGCCCCCTTCACAGTAGTTATGTCACTAACAGTAGTTATGGCCAGATATGTGCCCCCTCACAGTAGTTATAGCCAGATATGTGTCCCCTCACAGTAGTTATGCCAGATATGTGTCCCCTTCACAGTATTTATGCCAGATATGTGCTCCTCACAGTAGTTATGGCCAGATATGTGCACCCTCACAGTAGTTATAGCCAGATATGTGTCCCCTCACAGTAGTCATGCCCACATATGTGCACCCCTCACAGTAGTTATGCCAGATATGTGCTCCCTTCAGAGGAAGTAAAAAACAACAACAAAAAATGTTAATATTCAACTAGTTCCAACTAGTTCCTCCAATGATCTGCGCTTCCCAGCAGAGGGATGTGTGACAGTACATTGTGTCGCTTCTGGGGAGCGCTGGCAGCTGAGCTGAATGGTGGAGCTGAAAGCAGACAGCTCCTGCTTCATCATTACAGTTGTAACACCCCAAAGGTTTACATTGTCAAACCTATGTTAAATACAAACCTATGTTAAATACAATTGTTACTATCATTTTCCAGGTTTACCAGCAGGTGGTAGCAATGCATTGACTAGGTACTAGTCCTACTAGCTCCCCTTCTGTGGAGGTGTAGACTGTTCACACATCCTGCAGCATGGGAGAAGGAGGAAGTTAGAGTTAGTGTAGCCCACCCCCTGATAGGGGTAGGGTGTGTGTGTAGGAGATCCCCTGCATAGGGAGGAAAGCAAGAATCTTGTCTCGGCTGAGACATTGATCACATACCCAGTCTGAGAACCTTCAGCCTCAGCTGGATGAAGAAAGCAGACGACCTCCAGAGTTCCAGGAAGAAAGCATCCTCTGAGAAACTATCTGTGAGTAAAGTCCAGAGACCTAGGAGAAGCCATTCCTCCTCAGCTAGTCTGTCCCCACAAAGCAGAAGTTACAGAGAAGTGCAGAAGATTAATTCCTGCCACACTTACAGAGCTACCAAGCAGACATCCTATCCAGCAAGCTCCCCACATATCAAGCAGAAGCATTTATTTCTGACAATGATTGCTAAAACCTGCTGGGACCAGAGACCAAAGCTGTATACTGCTTGGATACAAGTTATCTTTAGTAAAAAAACGTTTGAACTTCATCTAAAGGTCTGGATATCATCTCTACTGCAAAATTCCTCTATTACTCCTACTATCACTACACTCAAATTTATTGCAAGCGAGCCAAGAGCCAGGAGTCCAGCCGTACCCAGGTAGGAGACACCGTTGACACAATTATCACCACCCTATAGACATTATAAGCCATTGCACCTCTCTAGCATTCCTAATCTGGGACGTGCGTTATATCACCTTGTAAGGGCCCTGGCGTCAAATATATTATCCACCCGTATCCTGGCCCACTGCATAAGTGGCGTCAGCGTACCCCATTTCTGGTCACTGCACAGTCAGCTGTCTCTAAGCTATTTGGATGCAGAGACAGCTGAAAGCAGGACATGCCTCAGTTGTTCTGGGACCGCGAGACTGCCATCAAAATTTGGGACTGTTCCACTGGATCCGGGACGGTTGGGAGGTATGACAGTCCCATGTACATAACATCACTCCCTCCTTCAGCCACCTTTAAAATACAGTCCCATGCAGTGTCGGATTGGGTTGCTTAGGGCCCACCAGTAAAATGTATTTTGGGGACCCACCGTACAGATACATTCATATATTACCTGCTCACATAGCATCAAGATGCTACCAGATGATTGAATATGGGGGGTTGATGCAGCAACTTCGAGAAGGTAGGTCCTGGGGAGGAGATGATACTGGCTAGCTTTCCTCCATACCTAGAAGTCATCTCAGCTCTGATCGTGTCTATAATAATAAACTGGGGAGTTTCTTTAATAATCTATCAAGTTTTTTTATATGAACATAAGCTGGTTGAGGTGCTGTACATTGAATATATGTATGTAGTGCAGTAAGTCTACTTTATGTGCCACTTGTGCAGGGGGTGGGAGACTAGGGGACCACCTTGATTAGGGGCCCACCGGGGGATTCACCTGTACCCCTGTGGGCCAGTGCGAGCTTGGTCCCATATAAATAACATCACTCCCTCCCTCCTATGGACTCAGAGACAGCTGAGAGCGGGACATACCTCAGCCATCTGAACCCAGACAGTTGGGAGGTATGTGATAGTCATATCCACTATAAGGGTGCATTCACACGACCGTAGTGCTTTGTGGTCCGCAAATTACGGATCTGCAAACATGGATACTGGCCCGTGTGCATTCTGCAATTTGCGGACTGCACATGGACGTCACTCTCATAGAAAAAGCCTATTCTTGTCTGCAATTACGGACAAGAATAGGACATGCACTATATTTTACTACCGGGGGTTCTGAGCAGAGTACGTATGTAGCTGGTTCCTACACTGCCCTAGGTAAGTCCAAAGAGAGGCGGTATACTAGTGTTAGGGACCCATCTGCGGAAGCCACCTTGACGCCTGGTAGATGGGCCCAACACACGTTTGATCAAATATGTGCGCTAAGAGCTTCCATTGACTCATTTATAGTCGGTATTGTACCACTTTTATTTAGAATGATCCCCATTTCTTAGCTCTATTGTTTGTATGTATAATGGTGTGCAGCCATTTTTCTTTTTTATAACCATATTTTTGCAGGGCCGCCCCATTGAAATAAATGGGTCCGCACCCGTTCCGCAAAATTGCGAAGCAGATGCGGACTCATTCATACGGTCATGTGAATCAGCCCTAAAACAGCCCAACCAGGAAATACTGCTCCTTTGTGGAGATACACATAGGAAAGAGAGGAGGACGTCAGAGGATGACAGATTGTAAAGCTTCCTGCACACGACTATATCTGCTTTGTGGTTCGCAAATGGCAGATCCGCAAAACATGGATCCCGGCCATGTGCATGCCAACAATATTTCTTTTTTTTACTCCTGCAGAAATGTCCCATGCAAATAGGACATGTTCTATCTTTTTTGCGGGGCTGTGGAATGGATACACAGATGCCTCATGCACACAACTGTATGTTTAGTCCGCATTCTATCCGTAAATTTTAATAGGGTCACAAAAAACGCGGACAGCACACTGTGCGCTGGCCTCTACATAACTTTGGCATATCCACCACCTGTCTAAATGTATGCCAGCTGGCGTGAATTTAGACCATTTTCTAGGCCTAAGCGTAGAAAATGATAATCCGCCACCTTTTTTGTACCTGGCGTGAGCAGATTGGCGTATATCTGATAATAAATGACCCCCAGAATGCCTATAAACAGTGGCACAGATTTACTAATGTTTCTGCGGCAAAAAATCGGTCTAAAAAAGTGACACAATTTGACACATCTAGGGTTCCTATACTTTTCTCTGACATGCCATTGTTCGACAGGGGGGCCTAAGATATACCAAAATTACACCACAAATCAAAGAAAGGTGTCTATCCCTGCACCAGATTTATCATCCAGCCTGAGCCCCTGAGATATATCTGGTGCAGGTCTAGATACCCTGTCTAAGTAAATCTTGGCCAGTGGATTCCCTGACATCATAACTGTAGTGTCCCACTAGGTAAATGTGGGCACTACACAAGGGTCAATTGGGCCACATTGTTCCCCACCTTTTGTGGAACAGGGTCATTGTATTTTGTATGGTGTTTTGATGTGTACTTTTCCTGTTGTCTCCTGCACCAGGCCTGTTAGGGGTAGTTCCTCCTCCTAGGCACTAGAGGGAGCTAGGGAACCCCCTAGTATATATAGTGAGGCCCAGACAGGAAAGAGTGAATGAGTGTTTTAGTTAGAAGCCAGTGGACACTTTAGCTAGAGGTTAGCTGAAGTGCAGCTTCTAACATGCAGCTAGATAGTCCGGCATTCTAGTTTGCATTCAGGGGAAGAGTTTGCCTCCTGAAGTCCCTTTAAAAGTACAGTGCAGAGCCAAGTTTATTCCAGCCAAACAGAGAGCTGAAGGGCAGAAGGATATTCTACAGCAAGGAAACATATACCAGAGGAAGGTTTCCCTACCCAAGGATAAAGCCAGCAAGAGGGCATACAGGCCTTGGAGAAAGTCAGACAGGAACTGGGGAAAGTACAGCCTGATCTGTAAGTGTTATTCCCTCTGAGTATTTTGCAAGGACTTTGCCTGCCGTTTATATAAAGCCTGCCTGTTACAACCTATTACATGTGGAACTGACTAAAGACTGTAAATAGTTGAACTGTTCAGTAAAAGGAAGTTCTGGTTCACTGCAACTTGTGTTCCTCAATTATTCCTACAACAAATTGGTGTGCCACCGTTACCGGCACTGGCGTCACGAACTTAAAGGGATCTTGCCACCGGCACATTAAACCTGCAACACCCAGGGCACCTCACCTACCACCCGGCTTGGTCCCTATACATAGAGAGTGCCTCAGAGGATTCATGTGCCAGCCTCTCCATCACTGCTGTACGCCTGCCCAGGGTATATAAAAAACTGTGAGTACCAAAAACACCCTCGGTTAGTAACTACCCCTGTGACCTCACCATTCGCTCACCCTGCAGGGCTGCGTACTGCATAACCAGGAAAGCAATAATTGGGTATTTCTTATAATGATAGTGGGCATGAAGGGTATACGGAATGCCCACCATGGTGGCATTGAGCATATTGGGGGTAGTGGTTGCTTAATCCCTCATTTTCTCCCCTTTTTCCCGCCCTTTTCTCTGTGTTAATATGTATTCTTTTTCAGCATTCTGAGGTGAATTTATTGGAGGATTCTGATTGGTACCTGGTTGCCTACCTGTTGTAGGGGTACCTGTTTTCTGCCACTTGCTGATTGGTGGATGGAGATTTAGGGCGGGAAATTCAACTATTTAATGAGGAGCGCAGCAGGTCCGGGGCTTGTCGCCGCGGAGCCTGTAAGAAGAGGACGTCGTCGGAAGCCCTGGTGAATTGCCGGCATAAGCTGCAAAAGAGCTATTAAGCTGTGCCGGCATTACTAGGCAGAAGCTGAGCGGCGGCTGTGAGGAAGCGGCGGCTGTGAAGAGCGGCGGCTGTGAGGAGCGGTGGCTGTAAAGAGCGACGAGTGAGCAGCGAAGCAGCGCGGCGGCGAAGGCTATAGCGGCGCTGAGTTCCGGAGGTTCGGCGACTTCAGGCGGAGGAAAAGTGTACTGGCCTGGGTGGCTGAAGATTAAAGACAGCGGAGAAGACTCACCGGTTTAATGGAGGAACTGCTGAAGAGGCTGATACAGCGCGCCGAGTCAAGAGGAGGAGAGGCGTGGCTTCAGCGGTGCTTGGCTGACGGCCTGTCAGCTGAAGATGAAGGGGCGGGAGTAAGTGACATCGCTCGGCGTAGTGACGTCACGGAAGATGCGACGGTGAGGTCATCAAGAAGCGCTACCCACAGCGCTGAAGTCCGGGTGTCAAGGAGGACCAAGAGGCCGAGGAGGGCGTACTCACCGTCCGAAGTAAAGAACAAGAAAGGTGGCAGTGTGCGCTCCTCCCCCAGGTGTGCGGTATCGCAGCCTGGGGTTTTGAGTCGAGCGCCGCAGCCGGCCTCCAGCGCGCACAGCATGGATCCGGTTCCGGAGACTGGTGAGGAGATATGTAGGCAGAGCTTTGCTTTGCCTACCAACATAGGGACAAATGAGAATAGGTTATTGAATAGTTTAGCTAAATTATTTTCTGAGTGGGCTACAGCTAGTGTGCCTGTGTCAGTAGATCAGCCTGCAGCAGTGTGGAGGGATATTCCAGCTGATGCAGGTGCTGATAATATAAGTGTTAATAAATCAGTAAATGCAGTAGTTGTAGATGGTGGTGCGGGTATAAGTGAAACTTGCTTGAAGGAGGCCTTAACGTGTGACGGGTCTCCTTTGGGGTTTCATTTATCCCAATCTGTAAAAGAAAAAATTTGGAGAAGGGATTATATCGATATTTTATCGTTACTCCCTTCCGCCAAAGAGTCCTTTAAGGTTGAGAAAAAAGGTTTTGAAAAAGATGAGGATAGAAGAAGGGTTGCGCCAAGATCTTTTAATAATTGGTTGCAGTCCTTCTTTATATATGCTTCAGTATATTGTGCAAAGCATCCTCAGAGCAGTATTGGTTTGTTTCAGCATATGGATTCTATCCTGGAGGCTTACCGTAATTTCGGTGGCCTCGCTTGGTTTACATATGATGAAACTTTTCGGCAGAAATTAGCAGTACATAATGGTATGGAGTGGGGCTCAAAGGATGTGGGACTGTGGCTTAGTTTGATGTTACCGCAGAAAAGCGGTTTTCAAACTAGACCAATTAATTCTGTGGCGTCTGGTACGGTTAGCAAGAAAGGTTTTTGTTTCGCCTATAATGAGTCGGCGTGTAGATGGCTGAGCAATTGCAGATACCGGCATGAGTGCTCATTTTGTTCAGGTGCGCACCCCCTTTTTCGGTGCTTTAAAAGATCAAACCAAGCCGTTTTACAGACTCAATCCAATAGAGATTTTTCAAAAAGCTCAGACGCCAGTGAATTGGGTAAGAATGCAGCCATGGTTAGATTTGTTTCCAGACCGTCTGAAGGCGGAGTTAATTCTTAAAGGTTTTAGTAATGGTTTTTACATTCCGAAATTTACAGGTCAAGGTTGTTTAGTGTATGATAATTTGCCATCAGTTAATAAGCACTTAGATGTTGTAGAAAGTAAGATTGTTAAAGAGTTAAAGGAAGGTAGGATAGCGGGTCCTTTTATTTCTCCACCTTTTCCTAATTTTAGGGTATCTCCTTTGGGGATTGTTCCAAAGAAGAATCCTAATGAATTTAGATTAATTCATCATTTGTCATACCCTGCCAAAGAGTCTCTCAATGATTCGTTGGATAAAGAGATTGCGTCAGTAACTTATACATCCTTTGATGACGCAGTTTCTCTAGTCCGTTCGGCAGGGAAAGGGTGTTTTATGGCGAAAGCAGATATTAAGGCAGCGTTTCGTTTGTTACCAATAGATCCTGTAGGCTTTAATTCTTTAGGTTTTCAGTTCAACGGGCAATTTTTCTTTGATAAATGTTTGCCAATGGGATTTTCTTGGTCGTGTTTTTATTTTGAATCGTTTTCTTCCTTTTTGAATTGGGTTGTTATTAAAGAGTTGGGTTCTGTTAATGTGTTACATTATTTAGATGATTTTCTGTTTGTAGGTTCTTTCAATGAGTGTTCACGTTTATTAGATGGCTTTTTCCGGATCTGTCAGTATTTTAATATCCCATTAGCACAGGAGAAGTTAGTTGGGCCTTGTCAAGTGATTGAATTTTTAGGTATTTTAATCGATTCTGTGAATATGGAAGTTAGGCTTCCTATGGAGAAGGTGGAAAAGGCGTTATTATTGATCAAGAAAATCGTTTCAGTAAAAAAGGCGCAGTTGAAGGAAGTGCAGAGTTTGTTGGGAGTTTTAGCTTTTGCGTCTAGGGTCATCCCAGTAGGTCATGTTTTTTCCAGAAGATTATATATGTCAACTAAAGGTTTGAAATCTCCTTACGCGCATATTAGGATTACAAGGGTTCTCAGGGATGATCTGGGAGTATGGGAGGATTTCTTAACCCATTTTAATGGTTGTTGTGCTTGGCAAGCAGAATTTCAGGAGGCAGGATCTATAGGTTTGTTTACTGATGCTTCAGGGTCATGGGGTTATGGTGCTTTTTTAAATGGTCAGTGGTCTGCTGAACCATGGCCGGATTGGTGGGTTGAGTTAGGTTTGAATAAGAATTTGGTGTTGTTAGAGTTATTTCCTATTGTGGTGGCGCTAGTTATTTGGGGTGATGTTTTTAAGAATAAGAGAGTACTAATATTTTCGGATAATAAAGGGGTGTTATTTGCAATTAATTGTTTGTCGTCTCATTCAGAGGTTGTTATTAGATTGTTGCGTGTGTTAGTTCATATTTGTTTAGAGTTGAACGTTTGGCTGAAAGCTAAATATATTCCTAGTAAAGAAAATAAGATAGCTGATTCACTTTCCCGCGCTCAGTGGGAAAGATTTTTTCATCTAGTGCCGCAAGCAGAGAAGGTGGGAATTCCGTGCCCGGAGCGGGTTTGGGAGCTTATCCGGATTTAATCAGCAAGTTCATTCAGAAGTCATTAGCGCCTCGGACATGGGAAGGATACTCTTTGGCTTGGAAGAGGTGGTATCAATTTTGCTCAGTTAGGAATGTTTCATGTTTTTTGTTTGATTTAGATGTATTTTTTCAATTTCTTTGTTCCTTATTAGAAGAAGGTTTTGGTTACTCTGTGTTGCATTTGACAGTTGCAGGTGTTTTGTTCTTTTTTAAATTAGCAGGTTGTCAGTCATTTTCGAATCAATTTGTGGTTAAACAATTTTTGAAAGGGGTCAGGAGGTCCCTAAATAGTGTCGATGTTAGACGACCAATCACATTTGAATTGCTTGGTTCTCTAGTATCAGTATTGAAGAAGTGTACTTATTCAAAATTTGAAGCTATGCTTTTTAAAGTATCATTTGTGTTATCATTTTTTGGGGCATTTCGGATAGGAGAACAAGCTGCGGCAAATAGGAAGTCTTTGTCACCATTAGAGGTTGAGGATATTAATTTATATAATAATTCAGTCGTAATTTTCATCAAAAAATCAAAAACGGATCAGCTGGCGAAAGGGAGAGAGATTAAGTTAGCAAGGTTAGCAGAGTCACCGTTATGCCCAGTTGAAACAGTTAGAGAATTTTTTGATGCTAGGCCTCAGAGAGGCGGTGCTTTTTTAATTCATGAGGATGGTTCAGTGTTGACAATATATCAATTTAATGCAATTCTTAAAAAATGTTTAGCATTATTGGAGTTATCTAATGAGAATTATTCGTCTCATTCTTTCCGAATTGGGGCCGCAACAGTTGCCGCTAGCCTGGGATTAAATGAGGCGATAATTAAAAAAATTGGTCACTGGGATTCTAATAGATATAAGTTGTATGTTAGACCTAATCTGGTACTTTAATTTTATTAAATCTTTTTCAGGTACAGAACAAGTGATCGTATGGATTCTGGGTCATTCTTTCGTGTTCTGGGCAGAAAGAAGGGCTGCGGAGCGTAATTATTTTAATAAAAGTTATATGGGTTCTTTGTTTGTTTCTATTTTCTGGTTAGGTTTTAGGGGTTTAAAATGGTACCAAATCATTCCGATTTTAAAAGGTGAGTTAAGGTCGTTGCCACGACCGGATGTTCTAATAATCCATGCTGGTGGTAATGATTTAGGAAGAATTAGAACGTTAGATTTATTGGATCATATGAAATCTGATCTCGAGCATATTAAATCATTACTTCCGCATGTTACATTGATTTTCTCTGAAATTATCCCAAGGTTGATTTGGAAAGGTGAGCAATTCGGTTTTATTGAAAAAATTAGGAAAAGAATTAATAGGAGCCTAGAGAAATATCTTCCTAAATTAGCGGGTTGGTCCTTAAGACACACTGAGCTAGAGGGTTTTATTGCAGGTCTTTATCGGAATGATTTGGTTCATTTGTCAGAGATAGGTCTTGATTAGGGATGAGCGAACTCGAACTGTATAGTTCGGGTTCGTACCGAATTTTGGGGTGTCCGTGACACGGACCCGAACCCGGACATTTTCGTAAAAGTCCGGGTTCGGGTTCGGTGTTCGTCGCTTTCTTCGCGCTTTTGTGACGCTTTCTTGGCGCTTTTTGAAAGGCTGCAAAGCAGCCAATCAACAAGCGTCATACTACTTGCCCCAAGAGGCCATCACAGCCATGCCTACTATTGGCATGGCTGTGATTGGCCAGAGCACCATGTGACCCAGCCTCTATTTAAGCTGGAGTCACATAGCGCCGCCCGTCACTCTGCTCTGATTAGCGTAGGGAGAGGTTGCGGCTGCGACAGTAGGGCGAGATTAGGCAGATTAACTCCTCCAAAGGACTTGATTAACTGATCGATCTGCAGCTGTGGATCATTGAGCTGCTGATCCTCAATTGCTCACTGTTTTTAGGCTGCCCAGACCGTTTGTCAGTCACATTTTTCTAGGGTGATCGGCGGCCATTTTGTGTCTTGTGGTGCGCCAGCACAAGCTGCGACCAAGTGCATTTAACCCTCAATGGTGTGGTTGTTTTTTGGCTAAAGCCTACATCAGGGTGAAGCTGTCACACCAAGTGCATTTAACCAGCAATAGTCTGTTCATTTTTTGGCCATATACAAAATCAGGGGCAAGCTGCGCCTGTCACCAAGTGCATTTAACCCTCAATGGTGTGGTTGTTTTTTGGCTAAAGCCTACATCAGGGTGAAGCTGTCACACCAAGTGCATTTAACCAGCAATAGTCTGTTCATTTTTTGGCCATATACAAAATCAGGGGCAAGCTGCGCCTGTCACCAAGTGCATTTAACCCTCAATGGTGTGGTTGTTTTTTGGCTAAAGCCTACATCAGGGTGAAGCTGTCACACCAAGTGCATTTAACCAGCAATAGTCTGTTCATTTTTTGGCCATATACAAAATCAGGGGCAAGCTGCGCCTGTCACCAAGTGCATTTAACCCTCAATGGTGTGGTTGTTTTTTGGCTAAAGCCTACATCAGGGTGAAGCTGTCACACCAAGTGCATTTAACCAGCAATAGTCTGTTCATTTTTTGGCCATATACAAAATCAGGGGCAAGCTGCGCCTGTCACCAAGTGCATTTAACCCTCAATGGTGTGGTTGTTTTCTGGCTAAAGCCTACATCAGGGTGAAGCTGTCACACCAAGTGCATTTAACCAGCAATAGTCTGTTTATTTTTTGGCCATATACTACATCAGGGGCAAGCTGCGCCCGTCACCAAGTGCATTTAACCCTCAGTAGTGTGGTTGGTCAAGCTGTGACACCAAGTGCATTTAACCAGCAATAGTCTGTTCATTTTTTGGCCATATACTACATCAGGGGCAAGCTGCGCCCGTCACCAAGTGCATTTAACCAGCAATAGTGTGGTTATTTTTTGGCCATATCCCAGTCTAATTCTGTCACTAAATCCATACCGGTCACCCAGCGCCTAAATACTAGGCCTCAAATTTATATCCCGCTAAATCTCTCGTTACCGCTGTCCTGTTGTAGCTGGGAAAGTTATTTAGTGTCCGTCAAAGCACATTTTTTGTTCTGGGTTGAAGTACAATTCCCAATTTAGCAATTTCATAATTTAGTGGTTTCTGCTATATCAGAGCTATTTGAAATCTATCCCTAAAAGGGTATATAATATTCAAGGTGCACATTGGGTCATTCAGAATAACTTCACACACACCCGCTACTGTGTATTTTCAAGTCTAATTCTGTCACTAAACCCATACCTGTCACCCAGCGCCTAAATACTAGGCCTCAAATTTATATCCTGCTAAATCTCTCGTTACCGCTGTCCTGTTGTAGCTGGGAAAGTTATTTAGTGTCCGTCAAAGCACATTTTTTGTTCTGGGTTGAAGTACAATTCCCAATTTAGCAATTTCATAATTTAGTGGTTTCTGCTATATCAGAGCTATTTGAAATCTATCCCTAAAAGGGTATATAATATTCAAGGTGCACATTGGGTCATTCAGAATAACTTCACACACACCCGCTACTGTGTATTTTCAAGTCTAATTCTGTCACTAAACCCATACCTGTCACCCAGCGCCTAAATACTAGGCCTCAAATTTATATCCTGCTAAATCTCTCGTTACCGCTGTCCTGTTGTAGCTGGGAAAGTTATTTAGTGTCCGTCAAAGCACATTTTTTCTTCTGGGTTGAAATACAATTCCCAATTTAGCAATTTCATAATTTAGTGGTTTCTGCTATATCAGAGCTATTTGAAATCTATCCCTAAAAGGGTAGATCATATTGAAGGTGCACATAGGGTCATTCAGAATAACTTCACACACACCCGCTACTGTGTATTTCCAAGTCTAATTCTGTCACTAAACCCATACCTGTCACCCAGCGCCTAAATACTAGGCCTCAAATTTATATCCCGCTAAATCTCTCGTTACCGCTGTCCTGTTGTAGCTGGGAAAGTTATTTAGTGTCCGTCAAAGCACATTTTTTGTTCTGGGTTGAAGTACAATTCCCAATTTAGCAATTTCATAATTTAGTGGTTTCTGCTATATCAGAGCTATTTGAAATCTATCCCTAAAAGGGTATATAATATTCAAGGTGCACATTGGGTCATTCAGAATAACTTCACACACACCCGCTACTGTGTATTTCCAAGTCTAATTCTGTCACTAAACCCATACCTGTCACCCAGCGCCTAAATACTAGGCCTCAAATTTATATCCTGCTAAATCTCTCGTTACCGCTGTACTGTTGTTGCTTGGAAAGATATTTAGTGTCCGTCAAAGCACATTTTTTGTTCTGGGTTGAAGTACAATTCCCAATTTAGCAATTTCATAATTTAGTGGTTTCTGCTATATCAGAGCTATTTGAAATCTATCCCTAAAAGGGTATATAATATTCAAGGTGCACATTGGGTCATTCAGAATAACTTCACACACACCCGCTACTGTGTATTTTCAAGTCTAATTCTGTCACTAAACCCATACCTGTCACCCAGCGCCTAAATACTAGGCCTCAAATTTATATCCTGCTAAATCTCTCGTTACCGCTGTCCTGTTGTAGCTGGGAAAGTTATTTAGTGTCCGTCAAAGCACATTTTTTCTTCTGGGTTGAAATACAATTCCCAATTTAGCAATTTCATAATTTAGTGGTTTCTGCTATATCAGAGCTATTTGAAATCTATCCCTAAAAGGGTAGATCATATTGAAGGTGCACATAGGGTCATTCAGAATAACTTCACACACACCCGCTACTGTGTATTTCCAAGTCTAATTCTGTCACTAAACCCATACCTGTCACCCAGCGCCTAAATACTAGGCCTCAAATTTATATCCCGCTAAATCTCTCGTTACCGCTGTCCTGTTGTAGCTGGGAAAGTTATTTAGTGTCCGTCAAAGCACATTTTTTGTTCTGGGTTGAAGTACAATTCCCAATTTAGCAATTTCATAATTTAGTGGTTTCTGCTATATCAGAGCTATTTGAAATCTATCCCTAAAAGGGTATATAATATTCAAGGTGCACATTGGGTCATTCAGAATAACTTCACACACACCCGCTACTGTGTATTTTCAAGTCTAATTCTGTCACTAAACCCATACCTGTCACCCAGCGCCTAAATACTAGGCCTCAAATTTATATCCTGCTAAATCTCTCGTTACCGCTGTCCTGTTGTAGCTGGGAAAGTTATTTAGTGTCCGTCAAAGCACATTTTTTCTTCTGGGTTGAAATACAATTCCCAATTTAGCAATTTCATAATTTAGTGGTTTCTGCTATATCAGAGCTATTTGAAATCTATCCCTAAAAGGGTAGATCATATTGAAGGTGCACATAGGGTCATTCAGAATAACTTCACACACACCCGCTACTGTGTATTTCCAAGTCTAATTCTGTCACTAAACCCATACCTGTCACCCAGCGCCTAAATACTAGGCCTCAAATTTATATCCCGCTAAATCTCTCGTTACCGCTGTCCTGTTGTAGCTGGGAAAGTTATTTAGTGTCCGTCAAAGCACATTTTTTGTTCTGGGTTGAAGTACAATTCCCAATTTAGCAATTTCATAATTTAGTGGTTTCTGCTATATCAGAGCTATTTGAAATCTATCCCTAAAAGGGTATATAATATTCAAGGTGCACATTGGGTCATTCAGAATAACTTCACACACACCCGCTACTGTGTATTTCCAAGTCTAATTCTGTCACTAAACCCATACCTGTCACCCAGCGCCTAAATACTAGGCCTCAAATTTATATCCTGCTAAATCTCTCGTTACCGCTGTACTGTTGTTGCTGGGCAAGATATTTAGTGTCCGTCAAAGCACATTTTTTGTTCTGGGTTGAAATACAATTCCCAATTTAGCAATTTCATAATTTAGTGGTTTCTGCTATATCAGAGCTATTTGAAATCTATCCCTAAAAGGGTATATAATATTCAAGGTGCACATAGGGTCATTCAGAATAACTTCACACACCCGCTACTGTGCATTTCCAAATCTAATTCTGTCACTAAACCCATACCTGTCACCCAGCGCCTAAATACTAGGCCTCAAATTTATATCCCGCTAAATCTCTCGTTACCGCTGTCCTGTTGTGGCTGGGAAAGTTATTTAGTGTCCGTCAAAGCACATTTTTTGTTCTGGGTTGAAATACAATTCCCAATTTAGCAATTTCATAATTTAGTCGTTTCTGCTATATCAGAGCTATTTGAAATCTATCCCTAAAAGGGTAGATCATATTGAAGGTGCACATAGGGTCATTCAGAATAACTTCACACACACGCTTCTGTGCATTTCCAAGTCTAATTCTGTCACTAAATCCATACCGGTCACCCAGCGCCTAAATACTAGGCCTCAAATTTATATCCCGCTGAATTTGAATACAATACATTGGGCCAAATAATATATTTGTTGTTGTGGTGAACCATAACAATGAGAAAAACATCTAGTAAGGGACGCGGACGTGGACATGGTCGTGGTGGTGTTAGTGGACCCTCTGGTGCTGGGAGAGGACGTGGCCGTTCTGCCACATCCACACGTCCTAGTGTACCAACTACCTCAGGTCCCAGTAGCCGCCAGAATTTACAGCGATATATGGTGGGGCCCAATGCCGTTCTAAGGATGGTAAGGCCTGAGCAGGTACAGGCATTAGTCAATTGGGTGGCCGACAGTGGATCCAGCACGTTCACATTATCTCCCACCCAGTCTTCTGCAGAAAGCGCACAGATGGCGCCTGAAAACCAACCCCATCAGTCTGTCACATCACCCCCATGCATACCAGGGAAACTGTCTCAGCCTCAAGTTATGCAGCAGTCTCTTATGCTGTTTGAAGACTCTGCTGGCAGGGTTTCCCAAGGGCATCCACCTAGCCCTTCCCCAGCGGTGAAAGACATAGAATGCACTGACGCACAACCACTTATGTTTCCTGATGATGAGGACATGGGAATACCACCTCAGCATGTCTCTGATGATGACGAAACACAGGTGCCAACTGCTGCGTCTTTCTGCAGTGTGCAGACTGAACAGGAGGTCAGGGATCAAGACTGGGTGGAAGACGATGCAGGGGACGATGAGGTCCTAGACCCCACATGGAATGAAGGTCGTGCCACTGACTTTCACAGTTCGGAGGAAGAGGCAGTGGTGAGACCGAGCCAACAGCGTAGCAAAAGAGGGAGCAGTGGGCAAAAGCAGAACACCCGCCGCCAAGAGACTCCGCCTGCTACTGACCGCCGCCATCTGGGACCGAGCACCCCAAAGGCAGCTTCAAGGAGTTCCCTGGCATGGCACTTCTTCAAACAATGTGCTGACGACAAGACCCGAGTGGTTTGCACGCTGTGCCATCAGAGCCTGAAGCGAGGCATTAACGTTCTGAACCTGAGCACAACCTGCATGACCAGGCACCTGCATGCAAAGCATGAACTGCAGTGGAGTAAACACCTTAAAACCAAGGAAGTCACTCAGGCTCCCCCTGCTACCTCTTCTGCTGCTGCCGCCTCGGCCTATTCTGCTGCTGCCGCCTCGGCCTCTTCCTCCGCCTCTGGAGGAACGTTGGCACCTGCCGCCCAGCAAACAGGGGATGTACCACCAACACCACCACCACCTCCGTCACCAAGCGTCTCAACCATGTCACACGCCAGCGTTCAGCTCTCCATCTCACAAACATTTGATAGAAAGCGTAAATTCCCACCTAGCCACCCTCGATCCCTGGCCCTGAATGCCAGCATTTCTAAACTACTGGCCTATGAAATGCTGTCATTTAGGCTGGTGGACACAGACAGCTTCAAACAGCTCATGTCGCTTGCTGTCCCACAGTATGTTGTTCCCAGCCGGCACTACTTCTCCAAGAGAGCCGTGCCTTCCCTGCACAACCAAGTATCCGATAAAATCAAGTGTGCACTGCGCAACGCCATCTGTAGCAAGGTCCACCTAACCACAGATACGTGGACCAGTAAGCACGGCCAGGGACGCTATATCTCCCTAACTGCACACTGGGTAAATGTAGTGGCAGCTGGGCCCCAGGCGGAGAGCTGTTTGGCGCACGTCCTTCCGCCGCCAAGGATCGCAGGGCAACATTCTTTGCCTCCTGTTGCCACCTCCTCCTTCTCGGCTTCCTCCTCCTCTTCTTCCACCTGCTCATCCAGTCAGCCACACACCTTCACCACCAACTTCAGCACAGCCCGGGGTAAACGTCAGCAGGCCATTCTGAAACTCATATGTTTGGGGGACAGGCCCCACACCGCACAGGAGTTGTGGCGGGGTATTGAACAACAGACCGACGAGTGGTTGCTGCCGGTGAGCCTCAAGCCCGGCCTGGTGGTGTGTGATAATGGGCGAAATCTCGTTGCAGCTCTGGGACTAGCCAATTTGACGCACATCCCTTGCTTGGCGCATGTGCTGAATTTGGTGGTGCAGAAGTTCATTCACAACTACCCCGACATGTCAGAGCTGCTGCATAAAGTGCGGGCCGTCTGTTCGCGCTTCCGGCGTTCACATCCTGCCGCTGCTCGCCTGTCTGCGCTACAGCGTAACTTCGGCCTTCCCGCTCACCGCCTCATATGCGACGTGCCCACCAGGTGGAACTCCACCTTGCACATGCTGGACAGACTGTGCGAGCAGCAGCAGGCCATAGTGGAGTTTCAGCTGCAGCACGCACGGGTCAGTCGCACTACAGAACAGCACCACTTCACCACCAATGACTGGGCCTCCATGCGAGACCTGTGTGCCCTGTTGCGCTGTTTCGAGTACTCCACCAACATGGCCAGTGGCGATGACACCGTTATCAGCGTTACAATACCACTTCTATGTCTCCTTGAGAAAACACTTAGGGCGATGATGGAAGAGGAGGTGGCCCAGGAGGAGGAGGAGGAGGAGGAGGAAGAGGGGTCATTTTTAGCACTTTCAGGCCAGTCTCTTCGAAGTGACTCAGAGGGAGGTTTTTGGCAACAGCAGAGGCCAGGTACAAATGTGGCCAGCCAGGGCCCACTACTGGAGGACGAGGAGGACGAGGATGAGGAGGAGGTGGAGGAGGATGAGGATGAAGCATGGTCACAGCGGGGTGGCACCCAACGCAGCTCGGGTCCATCACTGGTGCGTGGCTGGGGGGAAAGGCAGGACGATGACGATACGCCTCCCACAGAGGACAGCTTGTCCTTACCCCTGGGCAGCCTGGCACACATGAGCGACTACATGCTGCAGTGCCTGCGCAACGACAGCAGAGTTGCCCACATTTTAACCTGTGCGGACTACTGGGTTGCCACCCTGCTGGATCCACGCTACAAAGACAATGTGCCCACCTTACTTCCTGCACTGGAGCGTGATAGGAAGATGCGCGAGTACAAGCGCACGTTGGTAGACGCGCTACTGAGAGCATTCCCAAATGTCACAGGGGAACAAGTGGAAGCCCAAGGCCAAGGCAGAGGAGGAGCAAGAGGTCGCCAAGGCAGCTGTGTCACGGCCAGCTCCTCTGAGGGCAGGGTTAGCATGGCAGAGATGTGGAAAACTTTTGTCAACACGCCACAGCTAACTGCACCACCACCTGATACGCAACGTGTTAGCAGGAGGCAACATTTCACTAACATGGTGGAACAGTACGTGTGCACACCCCTCCACGTACTGACTGATGGTTCGGCCCCATTCAACTTCTGGGTCTCTAAATTGTCCACGTGGCCAGAGCTAGCCTTTTATGCCTTGGAGGTGCTGGCCTGCCCGGCAGCCAGCGTTTTGTCTGAACGTGTATTCAGCACGGCAGGGGGCGTCATTACAGACAAACGCAGCCGCCTGTCTACAGCCAATGTGGACAAGCTGACGTTCATAAAAATGAACCAGGCATGGATCCCACAGGACCTGTCCGTCCCTTGTCCAGATTAGACATTAACTACCTCCCCATAACCATATATTATTGGACTCCAGGGCACTTCCTCATTCAATCCTATTTTTATTTTCATTTTACCATTATATTGCAAGGCTACCCAAAGTTGAATGAACCTCTCCTCTGCCTGTGTGCTAGGCCTAAATATATGCCAATGGATTGTTGCAGTGGTGGCTGACGTGAAGCCTCATTCTCTGCTATGACATGCAGACTGATTCTCTGGTGACATGAAGCCAGATTGTCTGTTACGGGACCTCTCTCCTCTGCCTGGGTGCTGGGCCTGAATTTATGACAATGGACTGTTGCAGTGGTGGGTGACGTGAAGCCTGATTCTCTGCTATGACATGCAGACTGATTCTCTGGTGACATGAAGCCAGATCCTCTGTTACGGGACCTCTCTCCTCTGCCTGGGTGCTGGGCCTAAATTTATGAAAATGGACTGTTGCAGTGGTGGGTGACGTGAAGCCTCATTCTCTGCTATGACATGCAGACTGATTCTCTGCTGACATGAAGCCAGATCGTCTGTTACGGGACCTCTCTCCTCTGCCTGGGTGCTGGGCCTAAATTTATGAAAATGGACTCTTACAGTGGTGGGTGACGTGAAGCCTGATTCTCTGCTATGACATGAAGACTGATTCTCTGCTGACATGAAGCCAGATCCTCTGTTACGGGACCTCTCTCCTCTGCCTGGGTGCTGGGCCTAAATATCTGACAATGGACTGTTGCATTGGTGGCTGACGTGAAGCCTGATTCTCTGCTATGATATGAAGACTGATTCTCTGCTGACATGAAGCCAGATTGTCTGTTACGGGACCTCTCTCCTCTGCCTGTGTGCTAGGCCTAAATATATGCCAATGGATTGTTGCAGTGGTGGCTGACGTGAAGCCTGATTCTCTGCTATGACATGCAGACTGATTCTCTGGTGACATGAAGCCAGATCCTCTGTTACGGGACCTCTCTCCTCTGCCTGGGTGCTGGGCCTAAATTTATGAAAATGGACTGTTGCAGTGGTGGGTGACGTGAAGCCTGATTCTCTGCTATGACATGAAGACTGATTCTCTGCTGACATGAAGCCAGATCCTCTGTTACGGGACCTCTCTCCTCTGCCTGGGTGCTGGGCCTAAATATCTGACAATGGACTGTTGCATTGGTGGCTGACGTGAAGCCTGATTCTCTGCTATGATATGAAGACTGATTCTCTGCTGACATGAAGCCAGATTGTCTGTTACGGGACCTCTCTCCTCTGCCTGTGTGCTAGGCCTAAATATATGCCAATGGATTGTTGCAGTGGTGGCTGACGTGAAGCCTGATTCTCTGCTATGACATGCAGACTGATTCTCTGGTGACATGAAGCCAGATCCTCTGTTACGGGACCTCTCTCCTCTGCCTGGGTGCTGGGCCTAAATTTATGAAAATGGACTGTTGCAGTGGTGGGTGACGTGAAGCCTGATTCTCTGCTATGACATGAAGACTGATTCTCTGCTGACATGAAGCCAGATCCTCTGTTACGGGACCTCTCTCCTCTGCCTGGGTGCTGGGCCTAAATATCTGACAATGGACTGTTGCATTGGTGGCTGACGTGAAGCCTGATTCTCTGCTATGATATGAAGACTGATTCTCTGCTGACATGAAGCCAGATTGTCTGTTACGGGACCTCTCTCCTCTGCCTGTGTGCTAGGCCTAAATATATGCCATTGGATTGTTGCAGTGGTGGCTGACGTGAAGCCTGATTCTCTGCTATGACATGCAGACTGATTCTCTGGTGACATGAAGCCAGATCCTCTGTTACGGGACCTCTCTCCTCTGCCTGGGTGCTGGGCCTAAATATATGAAAATGGACTGTTGCAGTGGTGGGTGACGTGAAGCCTGATTCTCTGCTATGACATGCAGACTGATTCTCTGGTGACATGAAGCCAGATCCTCTGTTACGGGACCTCTCTCCTCTGCCTGGGTGCTGGGCCTAAATTTATGAAATGGACTGTTGCAGTGGTGGGTGACGTGAAGCCTCATTCTCTGCTATGACATGCAGACTGATTCTCTGCTGACATGAAGCCAGATTGTCTGTTACGGGACCTCTCTCCTCTGCCTGTGTGCTAGGCCTAAATATATGCCAATGGATTGTTGCAGTGGTGGCTGACGTGAAGCCTGATTCTCTGCTATGACATGCAGACTGATTCTCTGGTGACATGAAGCCAGATCCTCTGTTACGGGACCTCTCTCCTCTGCCTGGGTGCTGGGCCTAAATATCTGACAATGGACTGTTGCATTGGTGGCTGACGTGAAGCCTGATTCTCTGCTATGATATGAAGACTGATTCTCTGCTGACATGAAGCCAGATTGTCTGTTACGGGACCTCTCTCCTCTGCCTGTGTGCTAGGCCTAAATATATGCCAATGGACTGTTGCAGTGGTGGCTGACGTGAAGCCTGATTCTCTGCTATGACATGCAGACTGATTCTCTGGTGACATGAAGCCAGATCCTCTGTTACGGGACCTCTCTCCTCTGCCTGGGTGCTGGGCCTAAATTTATGAAAATGGACTGTTGCAGTGGTGGGTGACGTGAAGCCTGATTCTCTGCTATGACATGCAGACTGATTCTCTGGTGACATGAAGCCAGATCCTCTGTTACGGGACCTCTCTCCTCTGCCTGGGTGCTGGGCCTAAATTTATGAAAATGGACTGTTGCAGTGGTGGGTGACGTGAAGCCTCATTCTCTGCTATGACATGCAGACTGATTCTCTGCTGACATGAAGCCAGATTGTCTGTTACGGGACCTCTCTCCTCTGCCTGGGTGCTGGGCCTGAATTTATGACAATGGACTGTTGCAGTGGTGGCTGACGTGAAGCCTGATTCTCTGCTATGATATGAAGACTGATTCTCTGCTGACATGAAGCCAGATTGTCTGTTACGGGACCTCTCTCCTCTGCCTGGGTGCCGGGGCCTAAATATCTGAGAATGGACTGTTCCAGTGGTGGGTAACGGGAAGCCAGATTCTCTGCTATGATATGAAGACTGATTCTCTGCTGACATGAAGCCAGATTGTCTGTTACGGGACCTCTCTCCTCTGCCTGGGTGCTGGGCCTAAATTTATGAAAATGGACTATTACAGTGGTGGGTGACGTGAAGCCTGATTCTCTGCTATGACATGAAGACTGATTCTCTGCTGACATGAAGCCAGATTGTCTGTTACGGGACCTCTCTCCTCTGCCTGGGTGCCGGGGCCTAAATATCTGAGAATGGACTGTTCCAGTGGTGGGTGACGGGAAGCCAGATTCTCTGCTATGGAACCTCTCTCCAATTGATTTTGGTTAATTTTTATTTATTAAATTTTTATTTTAATTAATTTCCCTATCCACATTTGTTTGCAGGGGATTTACCTACATGTTGCTGCCTTTTGCAGCCCTCTAGCCCTTTCCTGGGCTGTTTTACAGCCGTTTTAGTGCCGAAAAGTTCGGGTCCCCATTGACTTCAATGGGGTTCGGGTTCGGGACGAAGTTCGGATCGGGTTCGGATCCCGAACCCGAACATTTCCGGGATGTTCGGCCGAACTTCTCGAACCCGAACATCCAGGTGTTCGCTCAACTCTAGTCTTGATATATTTAATTCGGGTTTGCAGGACATGATTGAGAAGGCCGTGGTTTTTAGGGGGGGACATGTGGGTTAATACCCTCATGTCTGGTGGGTTAGTCACCCAGCTTTGCTGGGGGGACAATTCTGGAATTTAATGAAGATTTAATGAGTATTTATTGATTGGTTATTTAATTATTGATGGTTATTATTATTATTATCAGCAGTATTGTATTTATGTAACCCTTAATAAAGGACCACGGCCAATTTTATACCACAGTTTAGTTTGGTGTTATTTATTTATTATTTATTTATCTGTTAAGTTGAATGTTATGCCAGTTTAGTAATTGCTCATATGGCACCATGACTATACGTCCTCTTTTTCCTGGACATGTTCTCTTTCTGCCCAGGCCGTTTATTCAAACTAGTACTAAGGAAAATGGGCAACAACAACAGATTGATCCTTTAATTTTCCAAAGGAGCTTTGAAAAACAAAAGATGGAATCTAATTGGTTGCTATGGGCAACTAAACCAGTTTTCCTTAGCACCAGAGATAAACGTCCCCTTCTGGGTATTTATTACGAGCAGCAATTGACCTGCCATAACACAATTCCGCCATAGTTTTATGGTTTTCTTTTTTATGGCGTTTCCTATGCAGTAAAACTGACCTATTACCTTCATTTTCTTAGTCATTTATAGATTTTCTTGTGTTTTTTTATATTTATGTCTGCAGTGTGTGAGGACTCATTTTTTGAAGGACGGTCTGTAGATTTTATTAATACCATTTTGGGGTGCGTATGGCTTTTTGAATACTTTTTAATCAAGTTTTTGGGAGGTGAAGCGATGAAAAAAACTGCAAAACAGCCATTTTTATTTTTTTAATGGCATTCCCCATACGGCATGAATGCTTTTATATTTTAGTACAGCTGCTCCCTCTTTTGCTGTGCTGGTGGCTCTGTGTGACCACCGCTACACCAACTCCCTCTTTTTTTTCCATAAAGTACCTTTGCGGCCTGCACTGCAAATATGATGGTGAAATATAATCTGTGAATACAACTGGAACATTGTGGGTCAAAATAACACTTTTTTGGGGGCCATAAGGTACCTTTGCAGCCTGCACTGCTAATCTGATAGTGAAATATAATCAGCAAATACAACTTGGACATTGTGGGTGAAAAAAACACATTTTTTTTTTACCATAAAGTACCTTTGCGGCCAGCGCTGCATATCTGACAGCCAGGCAAATAAATACAGTAAATCCATCTGTAGGATTGTGGGGTGACATTTCCACGATTATCAGGCCAGTCATTCACAAGTGGCTCGTAGGGTGGGTTCCTGCACCAACATAGGCCAGGTACACAATTATACAGCCAGGACACATGTGCAATACACCATTGTTACATTGTTGGATAACATTAAACCTTTTTTGGCTATTTTATACTCCGGCTCTTTATAGCAGACAGGGAAATAATTTAAAAAAATGTGTCTGTTACATTGTTGGGTGACATTAACCCTTTTTTGGCTGTTTTAGGCTACTTTCACACTTGCGGCAGGACAGATCCGGCAGGCTGGTCTCCCTGTCGGATCCGTCCTTCCGCTGTTTCGCCGTATCGCTGGACCGCCGCTCCGTCCCCATTGACTATAATGGGGACGGGGGCTGAACTCCGGCGCAGCACGGCGGTGCACGGCGAAAGCCGCCGGACTAAAAAGTCCTGCATGTTCGACTTTTTAGTCCAGCGGCTTTCGCCGTGCACCGCCCTGCTGCGCCGGAGCTCAGCCCCTGTCCCCATTATAGTCAATGGGGACGGAGCGGCGGTCCAGCGATAAGGCGAAACAGCGGCAGGACGGATCCGACAGGGAGACCAGCCTGCCGGATTCGTCCTGCCGCAAGTGTGAAAGTAGCCTTATACCCCTGCTCTACGTAGCAGACAGGGAAATAATTGAAAAAATTTGTCTGTTACATTGTTAGGTGACATTAACCCATTTTTGCCATTTAAAAACCCCTGCTCTGCATAGGAGACAGGGTATTGGCGGATTCAGGGGTGGGGGGCAATGGGGCAATTGCTTCCCCCGAGAATGTAGTAAAATATTCTGGGCCCGGCGGCGGTGGTAGCGGCAGGGAGAGATTAGTGCTTCCATTGTGGAAGCCCTCATTTCCAAATTCATCTGTATCGCCGTCATCAGGACCTCCTGTTGCAGAGAGATGATGGTGAGACCAGAACAAGTACAGGCGATAGTAAATTGGGTTGCTGACAGTGCCTCCAGTTCCTTCACATTGTCTCCCACCCAGTCTCCTGCTGAAAGATCAGAGTTGCCACCTGCAGCCCATGGCCATCAGTCTTTCACCTCACCTCCTTGCAAATCAGCCAAGCAGTCTGAGCCCCAAGTCATGCAGCAGTCTCTTCTGCTTTTTGATGACTCTGTTAGCAGGGTTTCCCAGGGCCATCCACATAGCCCTACCCCAGAAGTGGAAGAGATTGAGTGCACCGATGCCCAACCACTTATGTTTCAGGATGAGTACATGGGAGGACCACCGCAGCACGTCTCGGATGATGACAAAACACAGGTGCCAACTGCTGTGGCTTTCTGCAGTGTGCAGACCGACAAGGAGGGCAGGGGTGAAGACTGGGTGGAAGATGATGTGGAGGACAATGAGGTCCTCGACCCCACATGGAATCAAGATCATGCGAGTGACCTGTGTAGTTGGTGTAGCGGTGGTCACACAGAGCCACCAGCACAGCAAAAGAGGGAGCAGGGTACAAAAGCGGAGCAGCTGTCCCCTAGACAGTACGCCTGCTACTGCCCACTGCACCAAGGGACCGAGCACACCAAAGCCAACTCCAAAGAGTTCCCTGGCGTGGCAGTTCTTCAGACAATGTGCTGACGACAAGACACGAGTGGTTTGCACGCTATGCAATCAGAGCCTGAAGCGAGGCATAAACGTTCTAAACCTGAGCACAACCTGCATGACCAAGCATCTAAGTGCAAAGTACGAGCTGCAGTGGAAGAGACACCTTTAAAAACCAAGAAAGGTCTCTGGCTCCTCCTGCTCCTCTTCTGCTGCAGTCTCGGCCTCTTCATCCCCCTCTGGAGTGACAGTGGCACCTGCCACCCTGCAAACAGAGGATGTGCCAGCAACGCCACCACCTCGGTCACCAAGCATCTCCACAATGTCCCATGGAAGCTTTCATCTGTCTATCTCCCAAACATTGACCTCCCTTGGATGCGGTATCCCTTTCTCCGGCTCCCTCTCCGGCATGGAACCCTGATTCCCAGTTACCCGTGATGCACCATGGTAGGTGCATAAAAGAACATGCAACATGGTGGAGCAGTATGTGTGCACATGCCTACATGTACTGACTGATGGGTCTTCCCCCTTCAACTTCTGGGTCTCCAAATTGGGCACATGGCCTGAGCTTGCCCTTTACGCCTTGGAGGTGCTTGCCTGCCCTGCAGCCAGTGTAGGAGGGGGTTATCACAGACAAGCGCAGCCACCTGTCCACAGCCAATGTGGACAAGCTCATGTTCATTAAAATGAACCAGGCAGGGTTCCCACAGGACTTGTCCGTTCCTTGTGCAGAATAGACATGTCTATAGACATCCATTGTTGTACTCCAGCGCACTTTCTCTTTGTATTTTTTATATTTCCCAATGTTTTGGAGTCTAGCCAAATTTGAACAAAATAAAAAAATTAAAAATTAAAATAAAAAAATTAAACAAAAACCTCCTCCACCGCTGCTTCCACCTACACAGTCTCCTCAAGCTCCTCCTCCTCCTAAATCAATATATATATATATATATATATATATATATATTTTAATGTATTTTATATTATTTCAAGTCATTTCCCTATTCACATTTGTTTGCAGAGCATTTGCCATGCCTTTAAGCACATTTTGCTGCCTTTTGCAGCCCTCTAGCACTTTCCATGACTTTTTTAGAACCATTTTAGTGCTCCAAAGTTCGGGTCCCCATTGACTTCAGTGGGGTTCGGGTCCCGAACTCGAACTTTTTTGCGAAGTTCAGCCGAACCCGAACTTCCAGGTGTCTGCTCAACTCTAGTGCTAATTTGGATATTAAAGCACAAGAGATTTTTTTTCCAGAGGCTCCACATTCTGCTGCAGTCGTTGCTGAGTCAGTAATTATGCTTTGGGCGGAGTTAGAGGCGTGGTCTAGTATGAAAAAAAAAAACTGCCATGATGCGCGCCGCACATATTGTCCCTCTTTGAGATTTTACATTGCATACAGAAATGTGTATGGGAAGTCTTTCCCACGTGACAAGCCTGTTCCCTCCTCAGTTCCACTTCACTTTTGTGACTGAATATGTTCAGAAACAAGCATCACAGTGAACCCCAAAAATTTCTAGGGCTTTCATTTATTTTCTTAATATGGTAACAGTTTTTTTTAAATAAATCTTTATTACATTTTTACACCATTACAACATTTTCAACAATCAATTTTATCCCACATTGTATGCAATATCCCATTCCCCCCTCCCTCTGCCCGCCACTTGCTCCTTCTGACAGAGAGAAAAAATAGTTTTCTCCTCTTTTTCATTTAACTCCCCTCCCTCCCTAGGCCCCCCTAATCCCGACTCATCCTCCCCGAACCTTATGTTTTTTCTTGATCCCTACCAAATGAAATTCCTCTCTGGCAAGCGAGACTCTGGTGAGATTCTCCCATTCTTTAACCGTGGGGGCAACCCCCCCCCCCCCCCAGTGTCCAACAATACATCTCATGGCCTGGAATAAAAGTTTAGATGCTATCTCTCTATGTTGAGGGACATCCACTCCATCCATCACCCCGAGGATGCATTGTTCTAAATGCATAGACACTTTAATCTGGTGGTATTCCTCTATTTTTTCACTAATCTTTACCCAATACTCTTGACTTTTTACACATGACCATAATATATGTATATCGTCCGCCCCTATCTCTCCAGATTTTTGAACTTTAGATCTGTAACACTTCATTAATATCTTGGGAGAGTAGTAAAGACGACGATACAATATATTAAATTGGATAATTCTATGGGAGAAGTTTCTTGACACCTTATTTTCTGCCTGTATAGCCAATTCCCATAAATCTTCCCTTTGAAAGTTTAAGGCCCCCTGCCATTTATGCGTTAAGCTATCAACTGCTCTTCTCTTGGTCTTTTGATGTAACAGACATTGGTATATTTTTTAAACCAGTTTCCTACCTGGTATTAATTTAGTGATATTAACTAAAGGCTGCGGTAGAGCAGTTATTTGTGTGCCTTTCCCTAACGTCTTATTCAGTGCTTATTTTAGTTATAGATTAAAAAAAACTTAACTCAATATTTTTCAGTTGATATTTTTCTCTAAGTTCTTCATAGGAAATTATGTGCCCCTCTTCCCATACCTGGCCTAGTTTATATATTCCATGTTTCCACCAAATTTTCTGTTCGATTGACTTTAGTTCTACAAGATTATTATTGCCCCACAGTATGGTGTCAGCATGGAGACCAGTATGGGACCACAGTTCTCTTGCCACCTTCCAAACTTTAGCCATCAGCACAAATATAGGTATCTTATTACATTCCTGTCGCACCAAAGTACCCGCTTCCACTACTTGGAAAAAATTACATTTTTCCAATCTCTTATTGATCCCTACTAACATATTCTTATATCTTTGCGTATTACTCCATGTTATCATATTTTTTATACTGTAGATTTTATTTAGTAGCTCACTGGCTACATGCAATTAAAGGGGAGGTATTCAGATCCAGGACTGGTTTGAAAAATGTATAATATCTTTTGTAACATAACCCCTTTGATGACCAGTTCACAATGTACTGTAATTATATTATGCTATGACTATGTGTGTACTTGACTACATCTAGTAAAGACCCCTCAGCGGAATGTTCTGTGCAATGTGTTAAGTCAGCCAGCAAAGCAACATTCATAGGAATCGCTCACGTAATCGGAGGAACATGACTGCGGTTGGCACCAGTATTAGAGATACAGACAGTCAGTTAATGCCTGGGCTTACTGTGATGAGTCATGAACGACAACCTTTTAGCATGCACGTCTTGCACAGCCTAATTTAGCATGGTTATAATGTGATGTTAGAAGTTAACTATAGCATCTAAAATCCAATAATAACCTAGATATGTCATTTGTCAAGAAAGCAGCATTGAAGGCTTGAAGCGTTCATACAGATATTACAGGCATAATGTAATATGAGAATTATATTTTATACTGTACAACTACCATATATACGTGGCTGTGTTTAGCGTTCATGCTGTTCTAAGCACGTTTAGTGCTCACACCCCATATTCGTTCGGCTAAATTTGCCTATTGACTTGAAAGTATAAAGTAGCTACATAAAATGATTTTGACCATGCAGTTGAAAATGTACTTGTTGTTACCGTGAGTGCTGTGGTTATTGCCATGCATTCTATACAAGTGAAATACATTTATGTTACATTTTTAACCTAGAAAAAGTGTACTTCCAATACCACTTTGTGGCTAAAAAAATCTCATCTAAATGTGCCCTTACAATGCTGCCAGTAAAATCTAAACCTAATGCACAAGTCCGAAGGCATCTCCATCAATGGATGGTGCATGCTATGACTGGAAAAATGATAGCATGCACCATGCATTCACTCAAGAGAGAGGGTCTGGAATAAAACCGGACAGGACGTGGACCCCATCTGTGAGTGCTGCGTATAAAATGCGTCCATGTTCACAGACCGGAACACAATAACATCAGTTATCTGAATGAGCCCTAACTCTTGTTAGGTGTTTTTTGGTTTTTTTGTTATACTGAGGAGCTTTTCTACATTGTTCTCAGTGTGTGAATTATGGATTACACAGGCAGAGACATCTTCTCTGCTAGTTGGCATTGTACATACATATCATATACTAGTATCACCTTTCTCATCTGACTGCTCTGATGTCTCCTGAGGCTTCATGCACACGACTGTATGTATTTTGCCACCTGCATACTGCGGATGCACAAAATACAGATACCGTCCATGTTGTAGCTGCATTTTTTTGCCCAGTGCTGGCATTGACACCCACAGAATACAGGTAACGCTATTTATGCTGCATGGTGAACAGGGGTGCACCTAGTATTTCTGCTGCCTGAGGTGAGAACTAAACCCCCCCCCCATGCCAATTTCTTAACCTAATCCCTTTGCCACAATGAAAGCGCTCATTGCCCATGGCCCCCTCTTGCCCCTACCTGGTGCTGCCTGAGGCGATTGCCTCACCTGGTCTCATTGGTGGTGCACCCCTGATGGTGGACAGCACAAAAGTTACAACATAAAAAAATGACAGAAATTGTGTATTTTTCATTCTTTCTATAGAGTTAATAAAATGTATTCAAGTCTGGGGCGGATTGGCCAAAGACCTTACTTTTCCGGTAGACCGATGCCCAGGGAAACACCCAAGCTCTCATCTCTGCAGCTGGCCGGGTACATAATAAGCTATCAGTGGTAATTAACTCTGTGAGAATCAGGTACTCATGTACCCGGCCAGTGACATGCCCTTCTGAATTCAACTATGTCCCTCATCTCACCTCCTAAGCCCTCTGCTCCATATCTTAATCAGAGACAACTGGAAGAGGAGGAGAGAAAATGGCCGATATTGATGGGCCACCACAGCTTTTGGGGCAATATATTGTACGGCACTGTGGTATTTTGCACTATGGTATTCCTGACCCCCCTACTTTTGTTGCCCTGCCTCCTGTCAATTTAGACCTTCCTACAATATGGGAGCACTTTTAGGTATTTTTCCCAGGGCCACTTTAGGTTCCCAATCCGCCTCCGTGTCAAGTATATGCACCCCAAAATATTGCCACTGAAAAATACAACTTATCATGCAAAATACAAGCACTACGGTTTCCTCCGGGTACTCCAGTTTTTTCCCACACTCTTTCCCACTGACAGAGAACATAGATTGTGAGCTCCAGTGGGGACAGCAAGTGATGATAATGTCTGTAAAGTGGTATGAAATATGTCAGCACTATATAGTGAGTAAAATACATAAAAAAAAAAAAATACATCGACAAAGAAATGAAAAACGTATGGCTTTTTGAATTTGAAGAAATACAAATGGAAAAAAATAAAAATAAATCGGTGGCAGATGGCCTGCAGAAACTAGTTCTGGAATGTGAATAGGATGAGTTGTGTCCACTTGCAGAACTGCCTGGGGGGGTCTTGCTACACACTGCACTCTGGCGCTGCCGCCTGGTTTCACTTTACACTGCTGAGCTTTCCTGTTAGGCTCCTCTGACAACATATCTCATGCATGATATATCCATTACTACCTATTGTACAGCAGGAACTCTGCTGTACAACATAATGTAATGATGCAACCCTGTGTGCGATATGCCTTCATGGTTAAGCAGCCTGACAGGAACGCATGATTACTGTAATGATCCTATCCTCCTTCCTGTTCCTGTCAGGCTGCTTCGCTATGGTCGCATATCTGACACAGTAGTGTATAATTACTATCTATAGTACAACAGAGTTCCTTTTCTACAATAGGTAATAATGTATCAATCGTGCGTGAGATACAGTATGCTGTCAGGCTGAGCAGTCTGACAGGAAAGCTCAGAAATGTAAAATGGAAACAGGCACTGGAGTACCATGTGTAGCAAAAAGCAACAGCCACTGTGACATTGTAGCTTTAGGCCTCTTTCACACGGGCGTCGCGGGTGAGGGCCGGATGCGTTAAGGGTGCATTGAGGGAAACCCGTGCGAGTAGGCACGCAATTGCAGTCAGTTTTGTCTGCGATTGCGTTTCAATGTTCATTTTTTTCCGCACGAGTGCAATGCGTCTTGCCCGCGCGTGAGAAAAAACTGCATGTGGTACCCAGACCCGAACCTGGACATCTTCACTGAAGTTTGTGTTTGGGCTTGGTGTTCTATAGATTTTATTATTTTCCATTATAACATGGTCTGGGGTTGTTCATCCCTATCATCTCCTATCAACCATGCATGAAAATCGCACCGCATCTGCACTTGCTTGCGGATGTTTGCAATTTTCACGCAGCCCCATTCAATTCTATGGGGCCTGCGTTGCATGAAAAATGCTGAATATAGAGCATGCTGCGATTTTCACGCAATGCACAAGTGATGCGTAAAAAATCACCGCTCATCTGCACAGCCCTATTGAAGTTAATGGGTCCGGATTCAGTACGGATGCAATGCGCTCACCTCACGCATTGCACCTGCGCGGAATTCTCGCCCGTGTGAAAGGGGCCTTAGTGTCCAATAAGCAATCCAGGAGCCATTTATCAAAAGATTTCAGCTCCACAAGAGTCGTGAGAAAGCTGATCTATGACTAACACACTCTTCTTGCGTAGGTTAGCAATCACATAGAGGGACCAGAGGCGGCTCTTCCATTAGGCCACTTAGGCTGCCGCCTAAGGCCTCGCGCTGGTGGGGGCCTCGCTCTGGCTCCCACCCGACACCGCCGCAAGTACAAATTGTACTTGCGGCGGTGTCGGGTGGGAGCATCCTTAAGTCAAAACATTCGGGGCTTGAGCTCCAGTGCCCCGAATGCTATTCTCCACCCCCCGGTACTTGTCCACTGATCGGCCACTTCAGAGCGCTGCGCAACCCTCCGTCCTGCAGCGCATAATCTCGCGAGACCCGCTGCGGGAGGTCACAGGTCTCGCAGGATTATGCGCAGCAGGACGCGGTTGCGCTCTGAAGTTTCACTTTAACTACTTGCAGACCACCGGATGACTTAAAACATCCAGCAGGTCCAGATGTATCTCTGCCATGTTCCTGGATGTCCTTGCCAAGTACAAGGTGGGCGGCAAATTACATTATATGAGGCATTAGTGTGTTGGCAAATTTGTGAGGCAGGGTGGGGGGCAGATTGCATGATGATGGCAATGTGGCAGGCAAATTACTTAATGGGGGCAGTGTGGCGGACAAATTACTTAATGGGGCAGTGTGGCGGACAAATTACTTAATGGGGACAGTGTGGGGGACAAATTACATGATGAGGGCAGACAGTGTGGGGGGCAAATTACTTATGGGGGCAGTGTTGGAGGCAAATTACATGATGGGGCAGTGTTGGAGGCAAATTACATGATGGGGCAGTGGGGGGCAAATTACTTAATGGGGGCAGTGTGGGGGCAAATTACTTAATGGGGGCAGTGTGGGGGGCAAATTACTTAATGGGGCAGTGTGGCGGGCAACTTACTTAATGGGGGCAGTGTGGGGGGCAAATTACTTAATGGGGCCACTGTAGGGGGCAGTGTTACTAATGAGGGCATTCTAGAAGGGAATTGCTATTGGTGGGACTATGAGGAGTACCGTTACTATGGGAGCACTAATATTTCTTCAGGATAGTATTTGGGGGTATTGGGGGGCACAGCGAGCAGCAGGATAACACTGTGGGGACTCCAGGTTGGGGCATGATGATAGAAATGTGAGGAAACTAAGATGTCTGTGTGTCACACTCTGCAGAGACGAGGCCGCTGAGAGAAGTGTCCGACTGAATAGAGAAGACAATGACAGAGAAGATCTACATCAGAGGAGACGTCACCTGGGAGGCCCTGGATGTGACAGGTATGTGCTGCTGTATAGCGAGTACAGCAAAATGCGGTGTGTGGGGGGAGGGTCAATTTAGAGAACTGGGCCAGGGTTAATGCAAAGTGTTAATATGCACTGTGAATAGAAGCCCTGTACTGTGTTGTCACTGTGCATATTAACCCTTTACTGAGATGTCACTGCATATTAAAGGGGTACTCCGGGATAGGAAAAGAAATCCCCTATTCAAAGAATAGGAGATAAGTGTCTGATCGGGGGGGTCTGGCCGTTGGGATCCCCCACGATCTCCTCTATGGTACTCTGGATCTCCTTGTGCCCGGAGCGGTGGTCAACACTCCCCCTCCATGTATCTATGGGAGAGCCGCAGATACAGCACTTGCCTATCTCCAAGTCTTCCATAGACATACATGGAGGGGGAGTGCTGACCACACCACTGCTCCGTGCGGTGGTTGACACCGCTTATTTCTTGAGGACTGAGCCGGGGTGCCATACGGGATATCACGGGCATCCCAACGATCTTCGTGGGGGCCTCATGTTTGAGTTTCGCCTAAGGCCTCACAAAGTCTAGAGCCGCCTCTGAGAGGGACATTTACCAAAATCGGCGTGGCGTAAACTGCAAAAAAGTCACATATTTTGCATAATTCGGGGCTCGTATCAAAATTTGCATCTTTTGTACACTAGAAACTTTGAGGCATAGAGGCCTTAATATATTTTTCTCATAAAATTGACACGCTTTTTTGACATGGGTATATTCTTTACATTAGAAGTAACTGATGTTTGAAGCTTATTTCAATCAAACAAAATCCATAAAATTATGCCTATCAATACTTCAAAAGCATGTTTATTACATTTTCTCTGGGTCTAGTTAACCTATATTGTATGAATACAGTTACCACAGATGTACACATAATGCATATTACAGCAATTATCACAGCCCAAACATCCAAAACAAGCAATGCTATGGGAAATGAAGGCATAATGAAATAGAACAGGTCTTCACTTAGCTTCCATGACATGTTCACTGTGTTTTTAAAACCCTCATCACTGCAAAATAAAAGCTAGACCTCCCATTGCAGGTATCCCATAGAACTAGAGATACTGTAATTTCAAGTCACGTACCCCGTATTGAGTAGCCACTAGGGATGCCAGTTAGAGCAAAAAGGAGTGTAGGTTTGGGGTCTGTCTTCACACAGAATTAGTGATGTGAAATAATAGAACACTTCTATATCTGTTTAGAAGCAATTTTCAGACACATTACTGGGGAGGTTTGGACTCACAGGTGATGTAATCTCTTATTAGAGTTAACTTTCTTTTTTCCTATCTATCCTGGGGATAGGTCATCAATATCTACAGTAGAAACTATACAATCCTCTCTTTAAGGCCTCATGTACACGGGCGTGTTTCACGGCCGAGAGCGGTCCGTGGTATCCCGGCCTGGCATCCTGCTGAGAGCAAGAGTGCACGGCGTCATTGGTTGCTATGACGCTGCGCGCTTCATGCCGCCGCTGCACTACAGTAATACACTCGTATGATCTATGACGCCGTGCGCTCCTGCTGTCAGCAGGATGCCAGGCCGGGATACCACGGACCGCTCTCGGCCGTGGAACACGGCCGTGTGCACGAGGCCTAAAAGAGACTTCCCCCTCATACATAAATAGTGGCTTCAAGCAGGCTTGGACTGGCCCACAGGGGTACAGGGGAATCCCCCGGTGGGCCCCTGAGCAAGGTGGGCCCCTAGTCTCGCACCCCCGGCACAAGTGGCACATAACACAGTAGATTTACTGCACTAAATACATATATTCAATGTACAGCACCTCAACCAGCCTGTGCTCATATAAAAAACTTGTTAGATTATTTATTATATTTAAATGTATCCGTATAGTGGCCCCCCAAAATAAATTTTACTGGTGGGCCCTAGGTGCCAAGGTTCAAGTGATGCCCCATTAGTGCTCCCACACTGTGTGATGCCCTTTAGTGCTTCTCCACACAGTGTGATGCCCTTTAGTGCTTCTCCACACAGTTTAATGACGCTTTGTGCCCAGACAACCAAGAATGATGCCCTCTTTCGTGCCCCTATACAGTATACTGCTCTAGGTGCCAAATAAAAACAATATGATGCCACTCTTGATGTGCCCATACAGCATAATGCCCCTTATTTGTTGTTGCACAGTATTATGCCCCTTTATGTGCCTCCCACACAGTACAATGACCCATTTAGTGCCCCCACACACAGTATAATACCTATTTATGTGCTCGTCACACAGTATATTGCCCCCTTATGTGCCTCCAACATAGTATAGTGCCCCCTTATGTGTCTCCAACACAGTATGATGCCCCCGTGTAGCCTGTAGGGGAATGACAGCAAAAACAGGGGTGGTGCAAACAGTTCTTTACAAAAGATAATGGTATGATAATGTTATGATTCAACAAATAATGTGACAGATGAGACCAGAATGTGTCTATTGTGAACAGTTTCTAAAAACACTATTCCATTATCAAGGCCAACCACAGCAATGCAAATCAGTAAAAATTATTTTTAGTGGACAGATCAACAGTTCTTATATCAGGTGCCCTTTATACTTGATGAGTTAAGATAGTTTCACCCTAGTGTTAAAGAGGTCTCTGGATCTCGCATTACGGGATGGTGCCTGAATGCCCGCCAGCCCATATAAAGTGGAATGGCAGAGATCTGGCTGCAACTCTTGTCATATTTCTCGGGTTGCGGCCAGATCCCCACAGGCCCCAATTATAGTTAATGGGGCCGGCAGGCATTGAGCAGCATCTGGCAATGCCGGATCTAGAGATTTTCGGCAGGCTATTCCTTTCCGGAACAGCCTGCCGGATGTCTTTAACGCTAGTGTGAAATTAGCCTTACACTCAGAGTTGAAATCCAGTGCATGCGCTGAGATAACGCCATCCCAGGTTCTGCGGCTGGCATACAGCTTATGCTCTGCTCAGCAGTGTGTCTTTATCTTGCAGCCTGTAACACAGCTCTTTCTGTTGGAATTCAACAGTTCATGCTTGGGGACAGCTTTTCACAATTAGGTCTGCAAACATCTATGTTTCTGCCATCTCTCGGCCCAGACCACACTACATCCTGCTGCAAACCAGGAACTCTCCTGAAGGGGTGGGCGATATAGACGATATGCGATATAAATTATATAAATCTGGCCAACGATAGAGATTTCGTTTATATCACCATATCGCAGATCGCAGTAGAACATGGCATGTGCAGCTCTCGGCAGTCACCATGTTCTCCTGAGCCAGCACAGTGAAGAAGGAGGGAGTCCCTCCCTCCCCACTGTGTGCGGCTGCCGCTGACCACCAATGAGACCACCAATGAGAACAGAGTAGGAGGAGGAGGGGCGGGACTGTGGCCACTGCGCCACCAATGAATACAGAGAGGAGGGGAGGGACTGAATACAAACGTAGTCTGCATATGCCGGCCATATCCCATACCCGGCCTCTATTACTGCGCACCGTGATCTTCCGCAATTAACCCCTCAGGCCCTGAGGGGTTAATTGCGGCGTATCACGGCGCGCAGTAATAGAGGCCGGGTATGGCATATGGCCGGCACATGCAGGCTACGTTTGTATTCAGGCATATTAACTATAGTCATTGGTGGCGCAGTGGCCACAGCCCCTCCCTTTTACTGACCCTCTTCGAAGTATTATATTAATTGCGCCCCCCCAAGATTAAATCATTGGCAGTGGCTTTAGGGTGGCAGCTTCTGATCGGAGCCCCAACAGTGTAATCGCGGGGCTCCGATCGGTTACCATGGCAGCCAGGACGATACCGAAGCCCTGGCTGCCATAGTCGGCTCCCTGCTGCTGTGTGCACTATGCACAGGGCTGCAGGGAGAGTGTGAAGTCCTATTCACCCTAATAGAGCTCTATTAGGGTGAATAGGACAAGGGTTCTAGCCCCTAAGGAGGCTAATAGTTATTAAATAAAAAGTAAAAAAATAAATAAAGTTTAACCTTCCCGAAATATAGAATATATCGCAATATAGATTTTAGGCTATATTGCCCACCCCTAAATCTCCTGCACACTCCACCAAATGTCTCCTGAACTTTGGTTCCACCTCCCTCTTGATACACAGCATCTATTCATTCTGCCAGCAGGTGGACTGCAGCTTCTCTAGGTGTTGTACCCCTAATATAAATGCTCACCTAGCCCATAGTCCCACAACAAATAGAGCAGTGTAAGTCTGTCTTTGGCTCAGTGCAGCAGGCGCAAAGATTTCATTCTGCAACGACCGGACACCCTAGGGGTGATGTGCGTGAACTTACTAGTGATAAGGTGCCAAGCATAGTAGTACTCATGCTTAATTTGTCTCTTAATTTGTCCCTTGGGGCCGGCGTGCAGTGGATGGGAAGACAGCACAAAATCCTCCGGGCACTCTCTATTGCAGGGAACACCAGCCAGATGTTGGTTGAGGTGCCCTGGATGGTAATGGGTGCTTTGGTGGCTGGGCCCCTGGTTTGTGACGCCAGCACCGCTAGGTGAAAATGTTGAGAGTAGTAGTAATGATGATGATGATATAGAGCTTTTAACAAACTTCCAGTACTTTACTGAAGCAGATCCACAGGTCATCTATGAATGCAAAAGTCATTTACATCAAGGCAGCTTTTACAGGGATTTACATTAGTTCCCAGAAGTTGCATAAGGAACAGTCCTCTATGACAATCAGTCATTCTCTCTCTAATTTCTCCAGGCTGGAGAGATGAACTATCTCTGCTGTACTGTATGATCCTATACTTCGGTATCCTCTTCTAGGAATACTATACTCTGACATATGGCCTTTTTGTCTTTAATTATGGTGGGCAGCTTGTAGCTTGAGATCTCTCCACCTGATGCAAAGGAGTCTGGAGTCTGATAAATAACAATTACCTTCCTTTGTCAATATTCTCATTCCCTCTCAGAGTTGCCTGGTTCTTCTGTAATATTTTCCCTTCTATGGGCTGGTACATGGAACTAAGTATGGAGTTTGGATAACTCTCCATCTGCCGATATCCCGCGCCTGCGCACTCATTCCTTTGGCCAGCGCATGCGCACTGCGATGCCCATTTCCTTGTACGGCATCACAGTAACTATTGCGCATGCGCCGATGGACCGCCTCCTTTCGCGTCGTTAGCCGGCGCATGCGCAATAGTTACTGTGATGCCGTAGAAAGGAATGGGCATCGCAGTGCGCATGCGCCGGCCAAAGGAATGAGTGCGCAGGCGCGGGATATCGGCAGAATAACCAGTTAGTAGAAAGGCGGTCAGAGGGAAAGGATGGGCGGGCGGAGGGTAGGAAGGGGCGGGGGGGCGCAATGAAAAGGCTGAGCAAGCAGGGCACCTAAGAGAGTAACGCCGCCCCTGGGCACTTGCGAGCCCTCATTTGCATATCTTATAAAGATCGTTTTTGATGGTTCTATAAGCCCAGGATTGATGCCAGAGGTAAGGTTTTTATTAACTGTAAGCATGCTAGGGAGCTGTGGGAAGGGTTAAAAAAGTGAAATGCTGGTGACAGACTCCCTTTAAGCAGTGTGTTTCAGGACACTGCAACTCCATCGTGCCTGTCTATGCCAAACCACCGGTCTATAGGTGAATGATGAAGCAGAGAGTTGACAGCTCTCTGCTTCACCACTGTATTGTATATATTTAGCTGTATTTAAGTTTATTTGCGTCCAGAGGATGTGGACACAGTAAAAATTAGGTTTCCGCTGCACAATACCGGAAATCAATACTGTGAAAACCTTTTACCAGCATTGGCTTTCTGATAAAAATACCATCTGGGTGACAACTCCAGTAACCACAAGTGGAGTCCCTTTAGGAGACTATCCTCTACGTGACTGTTCTGTACGTTCACCTTGAGAGTATTGTAAATAGGGGATATGCAACATTTCAAGTGTGGGCACCCTCCTTTGCAGTGAAGACATGTAAAGGTTATACACTAAGGATTACTGTACCTGCAAGTACCCTCCCCTAATTTTTACACTTTGCACATTACACTCATTACAGATACAGTACAGTTGTCGGAGCATGTTATAAGTATGTTGGGAAATTCTATAATTTTTCATCTTCATTTGCTGAAACATAATACCACATTTAGATATATGTTACTGCATCCCAGATTTTGGATGATCTTTATTAACCCCTTCAGCCACTGTGACATTCCAGTATATCACGGCAGCTGAGGTAATCTACGGAACTGGCTGCTGCGGTGAGCCCTCTCCACACGTGGTAGGTCCCAGCTGTATAATACAGCAGGTACCCAGCTGCAAATGATGGGGAACGGTGTTCACACCAACCCAGTCATTTAAAGAGTAACTAAACTTTTATACTAACTTTTAATATGTTGTCCCTAACCACCTAAACAAATCTTTTTTTAGTATACTTTATTTATTAATTTTCTAATTTTACCGTACTTTTTCATCCTTAAAGCGCACCATTCACTGGTGCACTAAAACTCTGTTCTCCCTACACCGCTGAGCTGTCAGAGGTGTACAGAATACTCACTTTATGAATGGGGCTGCAGCAGTGCAGGGAGTAACGGGCAGGAGCGCATATTGCTGCTCCTGCCCGTGCTCCCTGGACTATTACTAAACGCTGGCATAGCACATGGGTACCCTGTACCAATCTACTATGCCAGGATTAGTTGTGCGGAGCGGGGTCCTGCTTCTGCCTGCTCCGCTCAGCTAAGAAAACTGCATGTCAGGGAGTGTGTCAAAATCCCATTTACCCTAATAGAATATTTATTAACCTTCACAACTGCCCACTGGGTATATACATCCTATCTGTACATACCCTGTGCAGATAGCACATATATACACGTTCAGGCAGCGCTTTAATCCCAGCTGATCAGCAGGAGCAGGTCGGGTCCCAGATGACAGACACAGCAGAGACCCTGAGGAGAAGACAGGAATGGCTTCTGCCCAGGGCCGGTGAAAGGATTTTTGCCAACACAAGCGAAGCTACATTTTGGCGACCCCCCCACGCACACACACACCAGAACTCGGTGGGGGTGATGTGACATGAAGGGGGTGATGTGACATGAAGGGGGTGATGTGACATGATGGGGGTGATGTGACATGGAGGGGGAGAAAAGTGACATGGGGTGGGATGAGAAATGTGACACAGAGGGGGTGATGTGACATGGAGGGGGGAGAAATGTGACATGGAGGGGGAGAAATGTGCCATGGGGGGGATGATGTGCCATGGGTGGAAAGAAATGTGACACAAAGGGGGTGATGTAAAAAGGAGGGGGAGAAATGTGACAGTGAGGGGGAGAAATGTGACATGGAGGGGGAGAAATGTGACATGGAGGGGGAGAAATGTCACATTTCACCCCCTCCATGTCACATTTCACCCCTCAATGTCACATTTCTCACCTGGCCCTGGTCCCGTCTGATGCAGCTCCTTCTCCTCTGTGTGGTCCTGGTATCTTCTCTCTGGGCTCCTGACAAGTTTGAGGACCTTTCCCACTCAGCGGCCGCAGCTGTGTCACGTGTCAGGCCAGTGATTGGCTCAGCGGGAAAGCGATTTATTTTAAAAATAAATTCACTTTTATGCCCCCCTTGGGTCTATGCGCCCTAAGGCAGCCGCTTGGTCTGCCTTATTATAGTGCCAGGCCTGCTCTACCTTCTCCTGTGCCGGCAGGAGAATGCTGTACAAGCGCATGATGGAGGAGAACGGGAAGCGGCTCTTTTAGTCCTGGCGGTCATTGTCTGGAGCAGGGGCAGGAGCAGAGCTGCAGGGTCTAAGGAGACCCTGATCAGCTCTGCCTGTGTGTGATGGCCCCACAGGGGGCTGTTTTCCCCTGTAACTGGGGCTCCTGTGGATGCAGTCACTAACAGAAACCGTCACCATAGTCGCCCCGTTCTCTCAAACATGTTATATATGAAACGATCATCACAAAATAGGGGGCCCATTGCAATAATACATTTTTGTGTCATTTTTTTATATTTAAAAAATAAAAAGCTATATTTAATAATTTTTTAAGTAGCGGTTTTCCTCCAAATGAAACCTAAAAAAAAAAAAAAAAAAACATTCTAATAAAAGTGTCAAGTAAAAAAAATTTTAAAAAATTATTTTGGTAGTCAAACAAATAAGGCCACTTTCACACTGGCGTTTCTGGGTCCGCTTGTGAGATCTCTTTCAGGGCTCTCACAAGTGGCCCCAAAACGGATAAGTTCAGCCCCAATGCATTCTAAATGGATAAGGATCCATTTAGAATGCATCACCTTGGCTGCGTTCGGTCTCCGTTTCGTTTTTTAGACGGTCACTAAAACGCAGCTTGCAGCTCTGTCTAGACTTACAATGTAAGTCAATGGGGACGGATCCGTTTTTCACTGACACAATATGGTGCAATTGAAAACGGATCCGTCCCCCTTTGACTTTCAATGTAAGTCAAGACGGATCCGTTTTGACTTAGACTTTTTTTTAGGAATAATTCAAACGGATCCGTTATTAACGGATACAAGCGTTTGCATTATTCGTGCGGATCCGTCTGTGCGGATACAAGCGTTTGCATTATTCGTGCGGATCCGTCTGTGCAGATACAAGACGGATCCGCAAAAAACGCAAGTGTGAAAGTAGCCTAAAAAAGCTACAATCACTAAACCACCACGTGCACAAAATCACAAAAAGTTGCCTGGACATTCAGGCCTTTTTTGGACCCGGTTAAGATGAATGGGACAAGGGATCTAAAGATCCCAGGTTCTAGCCCCCTAAAGTGGGTTAAAAAAAAGTAAAAAAATTTCTAAACATAAAAATATTAAAAGTTTAAATCACCCTCTTTCGCAATTTTACATATAAAAATGAAAAACGCATAATTTGCGGGGTTTTTTTGTTAACTTTCCCCCCCAAAAAATTAAACAAAAATTATCTAAAAGTATACGTACCAACAAAAAATGGTACCAATAAAAACTACAGTTTGTCCTAGAAAAAACAAGCCCTCATACAGCTCTGAGGACGGAAATCTAAAAGTTATGGCTGTCAGAAAATGGTGATGCAAATAAAATAAAAAAATTCTTAAAGGTTTTTATTTTAATAAAGTAGTAAAAAAAACTATACAAGTTTGCTATCACCATATTCTTATTGAGCCGCAGAAGTCAAGATGTCAAGTGAACGCCGTGATGTCCAAACCTCAAAAACCTTTGCGGAAGGCCTCATGCACACGGCCGTTGTTTTGGTCCGCATCCGAGCGGACCCATTCACTTCAATGGGGTCGCAAAAGATGCGGACAGCACTCCGTGTGCTGTCCGCATCCGTTTCTCCGTTCCGTGACCCAGCTAAAAAAATATTATATGTTCTATTCTTGTCCGCGCTAAGCGGACAAGAATAGGCATTTATATTGAAAGCTGTCCGTGCCGTTCCGCAAATTGCGGAACGCGCACAGACGCCATCCGTGTTTTGCGGATAAGTGATTTGCGGACCGCAACTGCAAAACACACCATGGTCATGTGCATGCGGCTGAATTGTGGGGTTTTTTAATTTTAATCCACAAATAATTTTAGCAGACATGGTAAATTAAGTGGTGCCCTTAAAAAAATGCAACTTATCTTGAAAAAAATAAGCCCTGATATGACTATATGAACCGAAGATTTTAAAAGTTATGGCTATTCTAAAGTGGAAAAAAATAAAAATGCAAAAACAAAAATGGGCCCAGTACTAAAGGTGCTAAATTAAAGTGTTTACTATCTCATGATAATAATATTCAAGAATAAAAAAGTTAAGGTGTCAATTCACATATGCATAAAGCAATGTATTATCTTTCTTCTAAAACTATAAAAAGCAGTGCCACCTACTGGCAGTTTATGAAAATGATAACTATTATGACACCAGGCCTCAGGAAAGTTGCTCGACCTAAATATTTGTGCAACTTGACTGCAATTTGAAATATGAACCTACTGTATTTCAGAGCTGTGAGTTGGCTGTAAAAACACAGCCAAATCTAGAAAAGTCACAGTCACTTGGATTGTGCTCTTTGGTGGCTTGCAACCTGTAACTGGAAATCCAGCACTGTTGGCTTATTTGCAGTTGTCGCTAAAAAATTGAGTCCATTTAAGTGTAACCAGTATGCAGGAATTTATGAAATGAGGTTAACAAGAATACATATGGACATACTTGTAATGCTAGTTTCTTATAACAAAACCCTCATACAGTAACATAGTACACAAGGCCGAAAAAAGACACTTGTCCATCCGGTTCGGCCTGTCATCCTGCAAGTTGATCCAGAGGAAGGCAAAAAAACAAAAAAACTGTGAGGTAGAAGCCAATTTTCCTCACTTTAGATAAAAAATTCCTTCCCGACTCCAATCAGAATAACTCCCTGGATCAACGACCCCTCTCTAGTAGCTACAGCCTGTTATATTATTGCGCTCCAGAAATACATCCAGGCCCCTCTTGAATTCCTTTATTGTACTCACCATCACCACCTCCTCAGGCAGAGAGTTCCATAGTCTCACTGCTCTTACCGTAAAGAATCCTCTTCTATGTTTGTGTACAAACCTTCTTTCCTCCAGACGCAGAGGATGTCCCCTCGTCACAGTCACAGTCCTGGGAATGAATAGATGATGGGATAGATCTCTGTACTGACCCCTGATATATTTATACATAGTAATTAGATCTTCCCTCAGTCGTCTTTTTTCTAAAGTGAATAACCCTAATTTTGATAATCTTTCAGGGTACTGTAGTTGTGCTATTCCAGTTGTTACTTTAGTTGCCCTCCTCTGGACCCTCTCCAGCTCTGCTATGTCTGCCTTGTTCACAGGAGCCCAGAACTGTATACAGTACTTCATAAGTGGTCTGACTAGCGATTTGTAAAGTGGTAGGACTATGTTCTCATCACGGGCATCTATGCCCCATTTGATGCAACCCATTATCTTATTGGCCTTGGCAGCAGCTGCCTAACACAACTTTTTGCTGCTTAGGTTGCTGTTTATAAAAATTCCTAGATCCTTTTCCATGTCAGTGTTACCGAGTGTTTTACCATTTAGTATGTACGGATGACTTGCATTATTCCTTTCCATGTGCATAACTTTACATTTGTCAGTGTTAAACCTCATCTGCCACTTTTCTGCCCAAGCCTCTAATCTATCCAGATTCCTCTGTAGTAGTATACTGTCCTCTTCAGTGTTAATTACTTTACACAGTTTAGTGTCATCTGCGAAAATTTATATTTTACTGTGCAAGCCTTCTACAAGATCATTAATAAATACAAACCGGATTCCCAAAAAGTTGGGACACTAAACAAATTGTGAATAAAAACTGAATGCAATGATGTGGAGATGGCAAATGTCAATATTTTATTTGTAATAGAACGTAGATGACAGATCAAACGTTTAATCCGAGTAAATGTATAATTTTAAAGGAAAAATACGTTGATTCAAATTTTCACGGTGTCAACAAATCCCCCAAAAGTTGGGACAAGTAGCAATAAGGCTGGAAAAAGGAAATTTGAGCATAACGAAGAGCTGGAAGACCAATTAACACTAATTAGGTCAATTGGCAACATGATTGGGTATAAAAAGAGCTTCTCAGAGTGGCAGTGTCTCTCAGAAGCCAAGATGGGTAGAGGGTCACCAATTCCCACAATGTTGCGCAGAAAGATAGTGGAGCAATATCAGAAAGGTGTTACCCAGCGAAAAATTGCAAAGACTTTGCATCTATCATCATCAATTGTGCATAACATCATCCGAAGATTCAGAGAATCTGGAACAATCTCTGTGCGTAAGGGTCAAGGCCGTAAAACCATACTGGATGCCCGTGATCTCCGGGCCCTTAAACGACACTGCACCACAAACAGGAATGCTACTGTAAAGGAAATCACAGAATGGGCTCAGGAATACTTCCAGAAACCATTGTCAGTGAACACAATCCACCGTGCCATCCGCCGTTGCCAGCTGAAACTCTACAGTGCAAAGAAGAAGCCATTTCTAAGCAAGATCCACAAGCTCAGGCGTTTTCACTGGGCCAGGGATAATTTAAAATGGAGTGTGGCAAAATGGAAGACTGTTCTGTGGTCAGACGAGTCACGATTCGAAGTTCTTTTTGGAAATCTGGGACGCCATGTCATCCGGACCAAAGAGGACAAGGACAACCCAAGTTGTTATCAGCGCTCAGTTCAGAAGCCTGCATCTCTGATGGTATGGGGTTGCATGAGTGCGTGTGGCATGGGCAGCTTGCGTGTCTGGAAAGGCACCATTAATGCAGAAAAATATATTCAGGTTCTAGAACAACATATGCTCCCATTCAGACGTCATCTCTTTCAGGGAAGACCCTGCATTTTTCAACAAGATAATGCCAGACCACATTCTGCATCAATCACAACATCATGGCTGCGTAGGAGAAGGATCTGGGTACTGAAATGGCCAGTCTGCAGTCCAGATCTTTCACCTATAGAGAACATTTGGCGCATCATAAAGAGGAAGGTCCAACAAAGAAGGCCCAAGACGATTGAACAGTTAGAGGCCTGTATTAGACAAGAATGGGAGAGCATTCCTATTTCTAAACTTGAGAAACTGGTCTCCTCGGTCCCCAGACGTCTGTTGAGTGTTGTAAGAAGAAGGGGAAATGCCACACAGTGGGGAAAATGGCCTTGTCCCAACTTTTTGGGGATTTGTTGACACCATGAAATTCTGATTCAACATATTTTTCCCTTAAAATGGTACATTTTCTCAGTTTAAACTTTTGTTCCGTGATTTATGTTCTATTCTGAATAAAATATTAGAAGTTGGCACCTCCACATCATTGCATTCAGTTTTTATTCACGATTTGTATAGTGTCCCAACTTTTTTGGAATCCGGTTTGTATATTGAAGAGAATAGGGCCCAATACTGACCCCTACGCTAGTGACAGTGACCCAATCTGAGTGTGTACCCATAATAACTATCCTCTGTTTTCATTGAGCCAGTTACTTATCCACATACAGACATTTTCTCCCAGTCCAAGCATTCTCATTTTATATACTAACCTTTTATGTGGTACAGTGTCAAATGCTTTGGAGAAGTCCAGATATACGACATCCATTGATTCGCCGCTGTCAAGTCTAGAACTTACCTCCTCATAGAAACTGATAAACTTAGTTTGGCATGACCGATTTTTACTCTCTTTGGCAATTCATCTCTCGGTCTCTAGTTTGGCTGTTTTTATTTGTTTTTTTACATGTTCTATTTTTTTCCTTATAGTTTTTCAGTTCTTCCTCGCCACCCTCCTGTTTTAGTGATTTTATATTCTTTCTTTTTGTCATTTATTGCTTTCTTCACAGTTCTATTTATCCACAGTGGTTTCATTTTGTTCCTTAACCTTTTATTCCCATATGGTATGTACCTCTCACATTGAGATTTTAGGATGCTTTTAAAGATATCCCATTTTGTGGCTGTATTTTTATTTTTAAAAGACTTTGTCCCAGTTAGTTAGGCCTATGGCCTCTCTTAGTTGGCTAAATGTAGCTTTTTTAAAGTTTGGTATTTTTGTTCCTCCCGGTAGAAACGCTCTTTTGAATGATAATTGGAAGGTTATTACTTTATGGTCACAATTTCCCAGGTGTCCCCCAACCTGCTTGTCTGTTTTTCTGTCAGGCCTATTGGTTAATACTATGTCAAGTATGGCCGTCCCTCTAGTCGGGTCCTGAACCAGTTGGGAGAGGTAATTGTGTTTGGTTATTGCCAAGAACCTGTTTCCTTTATGAGATGTACAGGTTTCAGTTTCCCAGTCTATATCTGGGTAGTTGAAGTCCCCCATAATAACCACCTCATTATGATTTGCCGCCTCGTCTATCTCATTTAGTAGTAGATTTTCTGTATATTAGGTGGTTTATAATAAACTCTTATTAGTAATTTATTATTGTTTTTAGCTCCATGTATCTCTACCCACAGTGACTCCACATGTTCATGTCCCTCACTTATACAGGGAGTGCAGAATTATTAGGCAAATGAGTATTTTGACCACATCATCCTCTTTATGCATGTTGTCTTACTCCAAGCTGTATAGGCTCGAAAGCCTACTACCAATTAAGCATATTAGGTGATGTGCATCTCTGTAATGAGAAGGGGTGTGGTCTAATGACATCAACACCCTATATCAGGTGTGCATAATTATTAGGCAACTTCCTTTCCTTTGGCAAAATGGGTCAAAAGAAGGACTTGACAGGCTCAGAAAAGTCAAAAATAGTGAGATATCTTGCAGAGGGATGCAGCACTCTTAAAATTGCAAAGCTTCTGAAGCGTGATCATCGAACAATCTAGCGTTTCATTCAAAATAGTCAACAGGGTCGCAAGAAGCGTGTGGAAAAACCAAGGCGCAAAATAACTGCCCATGAACTGAGAAAAGTCAAGCGTGCAGCTGCCAAGATGCCACTTGCCACCAGTTTGGCCATATTTCAGAGCTGCAACATCACTGGAGTGCCCAAAAGCACAAGGTGTGCAATACTCAGAGACATGGCCAAGGTAAGAAAGGCTGAAAGACGACCACCACTGAACAAGACACACAAGCTGAAACGTCAAGACTGGGCCAAGAAATATCTCAAGACTGATTTTTCTAAGGTTTTATGGACTGATGAAATGAGAGTGAGTCTTGATGGGCCAGATGGATGGGCCCGTGGCTGGATTGGTAAAGGGCAGAGAGCTCCAGTCCGACTCAGACGCCAGCAAGGTGGAGTACTGGTTTGGGCTGGTATCATCAAAGATGAGCTTGTGGGGCCTTTTCGAGTTGAGGATGGAGTCAAGCTCAACTCCCAGTCCTACTGGCAGTTTCTGGAAGACACCTTCTTCAAGCAGTGGTACAGGAAGAAGTCTGCATCCTTCAAGAAAAACATGATTTTCAGGCAGGACAATGCTCCATCACACGCATCCAAGTACTCCACAGCGTGGCTGGCAAGAAAGGGTATAAAAGAAGAAAATCTAATGACATGGCCTCCTTGTTCACCTGATCTGAACCCCATTGAGAACCTGTGGTCCATCATCAAATGTGAGATTTACAAGGAGGGAAAACAGTACACCTCTCTGAACAGTGTCTGGGAGGCTGTGGTTGCTGCTGCACGCAATGTTGATGGTGAACAGATCAAAACACTGACAGAATCCATGGATGGCAGGCTTTTGAGTGTCCTTGCAAAGAAAGGTGGCTATATTGGTCACTGATTTGTTTTTGTTTTGTTTTTGAATGTCAGAAATGTATATTTGTGAATGTTGAGAGGTTATATTGGTTTCACTGGTAAAAATAAATAATTGAAATGGGTATATATTTGTTTTTTGTTAAGTTGCCTAATAATTATGCACAGTAATAGTCACCTGCACACACAGATATCCCCCTAAAATAGCTAAAACTAAAAACAAACTAAAAACTACTTCCAAACATATTCAGCTTTGATATTAATGAGTGTTACGGCCCCTTTGGCATCGAATAAATAACAAGAGGAGAGATTCTGACGGGTGCAGTAGTTTTATTCTTTCGGAACAAAGGTGCGCAGCAGGGTTGAATATTATTTTCTTTATTTCCTTGAGCACCGTAAACATGAATATCGTAAGCACCATAGTACCATAGCACCGTGAAAACTGTAAATGACATACAACACACTTATTTACGGTTGTCACCAAAAAGGGGGTTACAGGGTTAATTACAGTTGTCTGCACACACATCTAATTACATTGAATATTCAAAGAAACATGGTTACATGCAAAGTGCCTTGGATTATACAGTATAGCGTATTTAAAACCAAACAGCATGAACGGGGTTTATCTCTAGAACATATACACCTTTTATAACAATGCACACTTTTCTGCATACCTCGATCCACTTGCCAAGGGGGGTACAAACTTTAAGCTTTAGGGATTTTCTGCGGACATCTTCCATGAAATTCTATGCAGACAGCTAACATGTGGCATCTGAGATACAGGAAAAGGCTTTCCTTTTAAGACAGGAAGAAGGAGAGGTCTTGTAATCCTGCTGATCAAAACATTCCCCAGGGAACCAAAGGGAGGCAGAAAGGTTCCACCCAGCAGTAAGTGCTGAACAAGATCCACAATGATAAGCGGACAGTTACAATGAGTTTTTTGGGTTCATTGAGAACATGGTTGTTGTTCAATAATAAAATTAATCCTCAAAAATACAACTTGCCTAATAATTCTGCACTCCCTGTATATTCACGGAGTGTGGGCTTTAGACAGGACTTTACATAAAGGCAGACCCCTCTCCAGTTTTGACGATCCTTTTTAAACAGACTGTAACCCTGTACATTAACTGCCCAGTCATAGCTATCATCCAGCCATGTCTCAGTTATTCCCACTATGTCATAGTCCTCCTCACACATCACTAATTCCAGTTCCCCAGTTTTATTAGTCAGGCTTCTGGCATTAGTATACATACATTTAGGAGGTTTATGTATATTTTTTACCCTACACCTTGCCTTCTGAACTGTTCTAGTAAAAGTGTTAGCCACAGTACCTCGTCACAATAAAAGTCACTTGCCCCATAATATTAGCAGGCCAGGGTATTAAAAGGAGTATTCTACATTTATGGCAATCCCACAGGAATCTGCATCTCTCTTCAGAATGGGAGTCCACTGTCTATATCCTGTGTCACCCCCATCCAGACGGTGAGAGGTGGCTGACTTTATGGAAACAGCCAAGCTCACTGTAGTACTCTATCTATGTTCCTGTACTTGTTAGATATTATTTCCATAACATTCCCTGCTATGGAAGTTATGGAAATACAGTGCCTTGAAAAAGTATTCATACCCCTTCACTTTTCCACATTTTTTCATGTTACACCCACAAACTTAAATGTATTTTATTGGAATTTTATGTGATAGACCAGTGGTGCCCAACCATTTTTCGTCTGGGGGCCGCACTAGACTTGGTATAAATTTTGCGGGCCGGAACCAGGTAGCTTTGCCAGAAAGAAATGCAAACACTGTGAGGGGACACGTGTGAGCATTACTACTGTGAAGAGTATCTGGTATAACTACTGTGAGGGGGTACATATCTTGGCATAACTACCGTGAGGGGCACATAAAGGGTATAACTACTGTGAGGGGCACATAAAGGGTATAACTACTGTGAGGAGGGCACATATCAGGGCATAACTACTGTGAAGAGGGCACATATCAGGGCAAAACTACTGTGAGGGGGCACGAGTGAGCATTACTACTGTGAAGAGGGCACATATCTGGCATAACTACTGTGAGGGGGCACATAGAGGCGCATGGTCACAATGGAGGAGCTGCAGATATCCTGCAGCGATTCTAAGTCTTACAGTCCCTCGCCATCTTCTTCTCCTCCTCTGAAGTTGTCGGTTCCGACACCTGCACAATACTGTGCACGCATCGGGACCACCGGCTGTCTTCTGCGTGTACAGGCTTCTGTGTCAAGCCTGTACTGACACATACACAGCGCAATGTAAGTTCTGTGTATGAGTCATATTAAAGCAATCAGACACAGAGGCTGATCTCTATGCTGTTGATGGCATAGGGGGATACAGTGGATAGTTTAGGGGGCAATGGATGGCATTTAGCACACCGTGGATGGCACTGGGAACACGTAGATGGCACTGGGGGCATTGTGGATGACATCTGGGGGCACTGTGGATGGCACTTGGGAGGGCACTGTGGATGGCACTTGGGAGGGCACTGTGGATGGCACTGTGGATGTCACTGTTTTGGGGACGTTGTGGATGTCACTGTTATGGCTGCACTGTACTGTACACGTCACTGTTATAGGGGCACTGTGAACATCACTGTTATGGGGGGTGCTGTGGATGTCACTGTTATGGGGGTGCTGTGGATGTTACTGTTATGGGGAGTGCTGTGGATGTCACTGTTATGGGGGTGCTGTGGATGTCACAGTCATGGGGTTGCTGTTGATGTCACTGTTATGGGGGGTGCTGTGGATGTCACTGTTATGGGGGCTCAGTATGAATTATAGAGGTCATGTAAATGACTGTAATCGGCCCAGGAACCCATGTCATGGTCCATGTGTCAGACACATTTTCCAGGCCGACTGCAGCTTCCCTGACCCAATATGACTGTATGATAATAATGTATGATACAACCAGTCTTTATCTGACCACGTGGAGATTGTCGTGTACATCAAGTGTACAGACCGCACGATCAGATAGAGACTGACTGTATCATAAATTACTGTGATAGTCAGCTTGGGTCAGGAGAGTGGCTATAGCTGTTAATTAAATATACGCTGGACTCAATGACATCATGCTGGACTCAAATCAGCTCATTAGCATGCGGCATCTTTGTGTGTATATTATGAGGTAACCATCTGTCACATGGGGGGCGGATGGAGGCACTTGGGGGCAATTTGAGGCATATGGGGTCTGAATGAGGCTGATGGGGCATATTTAAGGCATATGGGGGGCTATTTGAGGCATATGGAGGCTGATGGGGGTTGATTGAGGCAGATGGGGGCTGATAGAGGCTGATGGGGGCTGATGGGGGCTGATAGAGGCTGATGGGGGCTGATTGAGGCATATGGGGGCTGATTGAGGCTGATGGGGGCTATTTGAGGCATATGGGGGCTGATTGAGGCATATGCGGGGCTATTTGAGGCATATGGTGGCTGATTGGGCTTGTTTGAGGCATATGGGGGCTATTTGAGGCATATGGAGGCTGATGGGGGCTGTTGGAGGCATATGGAGGGCTATTTGAGGCATGTGGGGGCTGATTGGGGCTGTTTGAAGCATATGGAGGCTATTTGAGGCATATGGGGGCTGATTGGGGCTATTTGAGGCATATGAGGCTGATGGAGGCTGATGGGGGCTTATGGAGGCTGATGGGGGCTTATGGAGACTGATGGGGCTGATGGAGGCTGATGGGAACTGATTGAGGCATATGGGGCTATTTGAGGCATATGGGGGCTAATGGGGGCTGATTGAGGCATATGGGGGGCTATTTGAAGGCATATGGGGGCTGATGGGGGCTGTTTGAGGCTGATGGGGGATGTTTGAGGCTGATGGGCCTGTTTGAGGCTGATGGGGGCTATTTGAGGCTGATGGGGCTGTTTGAGGCATATGGGGGGCTATTTGAGGCATATGAGGGGCTTTTTGAGGCATATATGGGGCTGATTGGGGCTGTTTGAGGCATATGGGGGGCTATTTGAGGCATATGGGGGCTGATGGATGTAGCAAGAAACTGATGTAGTAGAGCTGTATATGTTGCGGGTCAGCATCAATGCTGGTGGAAGAGAGAAACTGATGCAGCAAAGCTGTATATGTTGCAGGTCAGCATCAATGCTGGTGGAAGAGAGAAACTGATGTAGTAGAGCTGTATATGTTGCGGGTCAGCATCAATGCTGGTGGAAGAGAGAAACTGATGTAGCAGGCTGTATATGTTGCGGGTTAGCATCAATGCTGGTGGAATAGAGAAACTGATGTAGCAGGGCTATGTTGTGGGTCAGCATCAATGCTGGTGTAAAAGAGAAACTGATGTAGCAGAGCTGTATATGTTGCGGGTTAGCATCGATGCTGGTGGAAGAGAGAAACTGATGTAGCAGACTGTATATGTTGAGGGTCAGCATCGATGCTGGTGGAAGAGAGAAACTGATGTAGCAGAGCTGTATATGTTGTGGGTCAGCATCAATGCTGGTGGAAGAGAGAAACTGATGTAGTAGAGCTGTATATGTTGCGGGTCAGCATCAATGCTGGTGGAAGAGAGAAACTGATGTAGTAGAGCTGTATATGTTGTGGGTCAGCATCAATGCTGGTGGAAGAGAGAAACTGATGTAGCAGGCTGTATATGTTGTGGGTCAGCATCAATGCTGGTGGAAGAGAGAAACTGATGTAGTAGAGCTGTATATGTTGCGGGTCAGCATCGATGCTGGTGGAAGAGAGAAACTGATGTAGCAGGCTGTATATGTTGAGGGTCAGCATCAATGCTGGTGGAAGAGAGAAACTGATGTAGCAGAGCTGTATATGTTGTGGGTCAGCATCAATGCTGGTGGAAGAGAGAAACTGATGTAGTAGAGCTGTATATGTTGCGGGTCAGCATCAATGCTGGTGGAAGAGAGAAACTGATGTATTAGAGCTGTATATGTTGTGGGTCAGCATCAATGCTGGTGGAAGAGAGAAACTGATGTAGTAGAGCTGTATATGTTGCGGGTCAGCATCAATGCTGGTGGAAGAGAGAAACTGATGTAGTAGAGCTGTATATGTTGTGGGTCAGCATCAATGCTGGTGGAAGAGAGAAACTGATGTAGCAGGCTGTATATGTGGCGGATCATGGATCTGCAAAAATGGTTCCGTTACCATAATATAACCGCATGCATCCGTCATAAACGGATCCATTTGTATTATGTCTTCTATAACCATAACGGATCCATCTTGAACACCATTGAAAGTGAATGGGGGACGGATTCATTTTCTATTGTGCCGTTTGGCAGGCAGCGTTTTGGTGTCCGCCTCCAGAGCGGAATGGTGACTGATGGGAGGCAAACTGATGCATTCTGAGCGGATTCTTTTCAATTCAGAATGCATTAGGGCAAAACTGATCCATTTTCGACATACCACCCCCATACCAGGACCGTCACTGAAATCCGGGACTGTCCTGCCGGATACTGGAAGGAGGTATGGCTTTAGGCCTCATGCACATGACCATAGCCTGCCTGTGCCTGTATTGTGGCCTGCGAACAGGGGGTCTTCAATATACAGGCACCAGCCGTGTGCGCACCGTATCAAGTGATAGGTCTGAAATCCGAAAGATACGGTGTGGTGCGAAATGGAAGCACAGATCGGAAACCTATGGAGTGCATCCATGGGTTTTCTGTCCATGCCTCCACACTGCGAAAAAGTACTGTCGGATGCAGATTGCAGACCCCATTTAAATGAACGTGTTCACGTCTGCAGACAGTGGACACACTGTCGGCGCCCATGCATTGCAATGTACAGTACAGACCAAAAGTTTGGACACAACTTCTCATTCAAAGAGTTTTCTTTATTTTCATGACTATGAAAATTGTAGATTCACACTGAAGGCATCAAAACTATGAATTAACACATGTGGAATTATATACATAACAAAAAAGTGTGTCCTTAGCAGTGGTTTCCTAGCAGATATTCTACCATGAAGGCCTGATTCACACAGTCTCCTCTTAACAGCTGTTCTAGAGATGTGTCTGCTGCTAGAACTCTGTGTGGCATTGACCGGGTCTCTAATCTGAGCTGCTGTTAACCTGCGATTTCTGAGGCTGGTGACTCGGATGAACTTATCCTCTGCAGCAGAGGTGACTCTTGGTCTTCCTTTCCTGGGGCGGTCCGCATGTGAGCCAGTTTCTTTGTAGCGCTTGATGGTTTTTGTGACTGAACTTGGGGACACTTTCAAAGTTTTCCCAATTTTTCGGACTGACTGACCTTCATTTCTTAAAGTAATGATGGCCACTCGTTTTTCTTTACTTAGCTGCTTTTTTCTTGCCATAATACAAATTCTTGAAGTCTATTCAGTAGGACTATCAGCTGTGTATCCACCTGACTTCTTCACAACGCAACTGATGGTCCTAACCCTATTTATAAGGCAAGAAATCCCACTTATTAAACCTGACCGGGCACACCTGTGAAGTGAAAACCATTTCAGGTGACTACCTTTTGAAGCTCATCAAGAGAATGCCAAGAGTGTGCAAAGTAGTAATCAAAGCAAAATGTGGCTACTTTGAAGAATCTAGAATATGACATATTTTCTGTTGTTTCACGCTTTTTTGTTATGTATATAATTCCACATGTGTTAATTCATAGTTTTGATGCCTTCAGTGTGAATCTATAATTTTAATTTCATGAAAATGAAGAAAACTCTTTGAATGAGAAGGTGTGTCCAAACTTTTGGTCTGTACTGTATATACACACACTTTTATATATATATATATATAAACACACACACACGTGTGTAAATATATGTATATAAATATGTATATATACAGTTGCAAGAAAAAGTATGTGAACCCTTTGGAATGATATGGATTTCTGCACAAATTTGTCATAAAATGTGATCTGATCTTCATCTAAGTCACAACAATAGACAATCACAGTCTGCTTAAACTTATAACACACAAAGATTTAAATGTTACCATGTTTTTATTGAACACACCATGTAAAAATTCACAATACAGGTGGAAAAAGCATGTGAACCCCTAGACTAATGACATCTCCAAGACCTAATTGGAGTGAGGTGTCAGCCAACTGGAGTCCAATCAATCAGATGAGATTGGAGGTGTTGGTTACAGCTGCCCTATAAAAACACACACCAGTTCTGGGTTTGCTGTTCACAAGAAGCATTGCCTGATGTGAATGATGCCTCGCACAAGATTAAGAATCGTTGACTTGCATAAAGCTGGAAAGGATTATAAAATTATCTCCAAAAGCCTTGCTTTTCACCAGTCCATGGTAAGACAAATAGTCTATAAATGGCAGCACTGCTGCTACTCTCCCTAGTAGTGGTCATCCTGTAAAGATAATTGCAAGAGCACAGCGTAGACTGCTCAGTGAGGTGAAGAATAATCCTAAAGTGTCAGCTAAAGACTTACAAAAGTCTCTGGCATATACTAACATCCCTGTTAGCGAATCTACGATACGTAAAACACTAAACAAGAATAAATTTAATGGAAGAATACCACAGAGGAAGCCACTGCTGTCCAAAAAACATTGCTGCACGCTTACAGTTTGCACAAGAGCACCTGGATGTTCCACAGCAGTACTGGCAAAATATTCTGTGAAACACACAACACTATGTGTGGAGAAAAAGAGGCACAGCACACCAAGATCAAAACCTCATCCCAACTGTGAAGTATGGTGGTGGGGGCATCATGGTTTGGGGTTGCTTCCTGCGTCAGGGCCTGGACGGATTGCTATCATCAAAGGAAAAATGAGTTCCCAAGTTTATCAAGACATTTTGCAGGAGAACTTAAGGCCATCTGTCCACCAGCTGAAGCTCAACAGAAAATGAGTGTTGCAACAGGACAACGACCCAAAGCATAGAAGTAAATCAACAACAGAATGGCTTAAACAGAAGAAAATACGCCTTCTGGAGTGGAGAGTCTGAGTCCTGACCTCAACCCGATTGAGATGCTGTGGCATGACCGATTGAGATGCTGTGGCATGACCTCAAGAAAGCGATTCACACCAGACATCCCAAGAATATTGCTGAACTGAAACAGTTCTGTAAAGAGTAATGGTCAAGAATTACTCCTGACCGTTGTGCATGTCTGATCTGCAACTACAGGAAACGTTTGGTTGAAGTTATTGCTGCCAAAGGAGGTTCAACCAGTTATTAAATCCAAGGGTTCACATACTTTTTCCACCTGCACTGTGAATGTTTACATGGTGTGTTCAATAAAAACATGGTAACATTTAATTCTTTGTGTGTTATTAGTTTAGGCAGACTGTGATTGTCTATTGTTGTGACTTAGATGAAGATCAGATCACATTTTATGACCAATTTGTGCAGAAATCCATATAATTCCAAAGGGTTCACATACTTTTTCTTGCAACTGTACATATGTGAATGTATATTTATATATATATATATATATATATATATATATATATGTACACATACTTAGACATATATACATACAGTACACACACACACACACACATACATATAGATACATACACATACATATATATATATATATATATATATATATATACACATACGGTCAGTGCCCATGCATTGCAGACCGCAATGTATATACACATATAAATATATTAAACACGTGTGTTATATTTTGTATATAAATAAATATGTGTGTGTGTATATATATATATATATGGCACAACAACAGCACTCTCATTAGATGAAAATAGAAAAAAGATTATTCACCCATGTGGACGCCATGTTTGGATATATATATATATATATATATATATATATATCACTATATATATATCACACACACACAAAATCATAGTTCCTGGCTAGATGTCCTGCTTTCCCTGTTGGTTGCAGGGGGCGTGGCCTAACGGAACCGTTGGGCATGGCTTAGCGGGTCGGCTATGTGGTGGTAGTGCAGGGGGGATGGGGATTGACTAAGTAGCTACTGCAGTAGGGACTCGGAAGGTTTTTAGTGCAGCCAGCTTCTGACAGAAATCAGCTGTTTGTAGAGAGGGAAGAAGCAGCTGATTCCTGTCAGAGTTGGAGCGGGCAGCAGGGAGCCGACCACTGACAGGAGCAGACTGCACTTGCTCTCAAGCTCCTCCATGTCACGTGCAGCCATGGACGAACTCAGCTGCAAGGTAGAGCAGGACTCAGGGGGCGTGGCTTATAACTGAAAGAGAAGCAGGCAGGTGTGTTTAATGAAGTATATTAGGAACTTCATTTTTTCCCTGCCTGCCACACAGTAGTGGAAAGTATTTAACCTCCTCCCGTCACACTAACGCCGAAAGGCGTCAATGCTGCGGCGCTCCCAGGTCACACTAACGCCAATAGGCGTCATCTCGCGAGACGCGAGATTTCCTGTGAACGCGCGCGCTCACAGGAACGGAAGGTAAGCGAGTGGATCTCCAGCCTGCCAGCGGCGATCGCTCGCTGGCAGGCTGGAGATCCGAATTTTTTAACCCCTAACAGGTATATTAGACGCTGTTTTCATAACAGCGTCTAATATACCTCCTACCTGGTCCTCTGGTGGTCCCTTTTGTTAGGATCGACCACCAGAGGACTCAGGTAGGTCAGTACAGTCGCACCAAACACCACACTACACCCCCCCCCCCCGTCACTTATTAACCCCTTATAAACCCCTGATCACCCATGATCACCCCATATAAACTCCCTGATCACCCCCCTGTCATTGATCACCGCCCTGTCATTGATCACCCCCCTGTCAGGCTCCGTTCAGACGTCCGTATGATTTTTACGGATCCACGGATACATGGATCGGATCCGCAAAAAGCATACGGACGTCTGAATGGAGCCTTACAGGGGGGTGATCAATGACAGGCGGGTGATCACCCATATACACTCCCTGATCACCCCCTGTCATTGATCACTCCCCTGTAAGGCTCCATTCAGACGTCCGCATGATTTTTACGGATACATGGATCGGATCCGCAAAACACATGCGGACGTCTGAATGGAGCCTTACAGGGGGTGATCAATGACAGGCGGGTGATCACCCATATACACTCCCTGATCACCCCCCTGTCATTGATAACCCCCCTGCAAGGCTCCATTCAGACGTCCGCATGCGTTTTGTGGATCCGATCCATGTATCCATGGATCCGTAAAAAATCATGCGCATGTCTGATTGGAGCCTTACAGGGGGGGTGATCAGTGACAGGGGGGTGATCACCCTGATTACCCTGATCACCCCCTGTCATTGATAACCCCCCTGTAAGGATCCATTCAGACGTCCGCATGCGTTCTGTGGATCCGATCCATGTATCCATGGATCCGTAAAAAATCATGCGGATGTCTGAATGGAGCCTTACAGGGGGGGTGATCAGTGACAGGGGGGTGATCACCCTGATCACCCCTGTCATTGATAACCCCCCTGTAAGGCTCCATTCAGACGTCCGCATGCGTTTTGTGGATCCGATCCATGTATCCATGGATCCGTAAAAAATCATGCGGATGTCTGAATGGAGCCTTACAGGGGGGGTGATCAGTGACAGGGGGGTGATTACCCTGATCACCCCCTGTCATTGATAACCCCCCTGTAAGGCTCCATTCAGACGTCCGCATGCGTTTTGTGGATCCGATCCATGTATCCATGGATCCGTAAAAAATCATGCGGATGTCTCAATGAAGCCTTACAGGGGGGGTGATCAGTGACAGGGGGGTGATTACCCTGATCACCCCCTGTCATTGATAACCCCCCTGTAAGGCTCCATTCAGACGTCCGCATGCGTTTTGTGGATCCGATACATGTATCCATGGATCCGTAAAAAATCATGCGGATGTCTGAATGGAGCCTTACAGGGGGGGTGATCAGTGACAGGGGGGTGATCACCCTGATTACCCTGATCACCCCCTGTCATTGATAACCCCCCTGTAAGGCTCCATTCAGAAGTCCGCATGCGTTCTGTGGATCCGATACATGTATCCATGGATCCGTAAAAAATCATGCGGATGTCTGAATGGAGCCTTACAGGGGGGGTGATCAGTGACAGGGGGGTGATCACCCTGATTACCCTGATCACCCCCTGTCATTGATAACCCCCCTGTAAGGCTCCATTCAGACGTCCGCATGCGTTCTGTGGATCCGATACATGTATCCATGGATCCGTAAAAAATCATGCGGATGTCTGAATGGAGCCTTACAGGGGGGGTGATCAGTGACAGGGGGGTGATCACCCTGATTACCCTGATCACCCCCTGTCATTGATAACCCCCCTGTAAGGCTCCATTCAGAAGTCCGCATGCGTTCTGTGGATCCGATACATGTATCCATGGATCCGTAAAAAATCATGCGGATGTCTGAATGGAGCCTTACAGGGGGGGTGATCAGTGACAGGGGGGTGATCACCCTGATTACCCTGATCACCCCCTGTCATTGATAACCCCCCTGTAAGGCTCCATTCAGACGTCCGCATGCGTTCTGTGGATCCGATACATGTATCCATGGATCCGTAAAAAATCATGCGGATGTCTGAATGGAGCCTTACAGGGGGGGTGATCAGTGACAGGGGGGTGATCAGGGAGTCTATATGGGTGATCACCCCCCTGTCATTGATCACCCCCCTGTCATTGATCACCCCCCCCTTGGTAAGGCTCCATTCAGACATTTTTTTTGGCACAAGTTAGCGGAAATTTTTTGTTTGTTTTTGTTTTTGTTTTTTCTTACTAAGTCTCATACTCCACTAACTTGTGTCAAAAAATAAAATCTCACATGGACGCACCATACCCCTCACGGAATCCAAATGCGTAAACATTTTTAGACATTTATATTCCAGACTTCTTCTCACGCTTTAGGGCCCCTAAAAAGCCAGGGCAGTATAAATACCCCACATGTGACCCCATTTCGGAAAGAAGACACCCCAAGGTATTCCGTGAGGGGCATATTGAGTCCATGAAAGATTGAAATTTTTGTCCTAAGTTAGCGGAAAGTGAGACTTTGTGAGAAAAAAACAAAAAAAAAATCAATATCCGCTAACTTATGCAAAAAAATAAAAAATTCTAGGAACTCGCCATGCCCCTCATTGAATACCTTGGGGTGTCTTCTTTCCAAAGTGGGGTCACATGTGGGGTATTTATACTGCCCTGGCTTTTTAGGGGCCCGAAAGTGTGAGAAGAAGTCTGGGATCCAAATGTCTAAAAATGCCCTCCTAAAAGGAATTTGGGCCCCTTTGCGCATCTAGGCTGCAAAAAAGTGTCACACATCTGGTATCGCCGTACTCAGGAGAAGTTGGGCAATGTGTTTTGGGGTGTCATTTTACATATACCCATGCTGGGTGAGAAAAATATCTTGGTCAAATGCCAACTTTGTATAAAAAAATGGGAAAAGTTGTCTTTTGCCAAGATATTTCTCTCACCCAGCATGGGTATATGTAAAATGACACCCCAAAACACATTGCCCAACTTCTCCTGAGTACGGCGATACCAGATGTGTCACACTTTTTTGATGCCAAGGTGGGCAAAGGGGCGCATATTCCAAAGTGCACCTTTCGGATTTTACCGGCCATTTTTTACACATTTTGATTGCAAGGTACTTCTTACACATTTGGGCCCCTAAATTGCCAGGGCAGTATAACTACGCCACAAGTGACCCCATTTTGGAAAGAAGACACCCCAAGGTATTCCGTGAGGGGCATGGCGAGTTCCTAGAATTTTTTATTTTTTGTCGCAAGTTAGTGGAATATGAGACTTTGTAAGGAAAAAAGATAAAATAAAAAAAAATCATCATTTTCCGCTAACTTGTGACAAAAAATAAAAAATTCTAGGAACTCGCCATGCCCCTCACGGAATACCTTGGGGTGTCTTCTTTCCAAAATGGGGTCACTTGTGGGGTAGTTATACTGCCCTGGCAATTTAGGGGCCCAAATGTGTGAGAAGTACCTTGCAATCAAAATGTGTAAAAAATGGCCTGCAAAATCTGAAAGGTGCACTTTGGAATATGTGCCCCTTTGCCCACCTTGGCAGCAAAAAAGTGTGACACATCTGGTATCGCCGTACTCAGGAGAAGTTGGGGAATGTGTTTTGGGGTGTCATTTTACATATACCCATGCTGGGTGAGAGAAATATCTTGGCAAAAGACAACTTTTCCCATTTTTTTATACAAAGTTGGCATTTGACCAAGATATTTTTCTCACCCAGCATGGGTATATGTAAAATGACACCCCAAAACACATTCCCCAACTTCTCCTGAGTACGGCGATACCAGATGTGTCACACTTTTTTGCTGCCAAGGTGGGCAAAGGGGCACATATTCCAAAGTGCACCTTTTGGATTTCACCGGTCATTTTTTACACATTTTGATTGCAAAGTACTTCTCACACATTTGGGCCCCTAAATTGCCAGGGCAGTATAACTACGCCACAAGTGACCCCATTTTGGAAAGAAGACACCCCAAGGTATTCCGTGAGGGGCATGGCAAGTTTTTAGAATTTTTTATTTTTTGTCGCAAGTTAGTGGAATATGAGACTTTGTAAGAAAAAATAAAAAAAATAAAATCATCATCATTTTCCGCTTACTTGTGACAAAAAATAAAAAGTTCTATGAACTCACTATGCCCATCAGCGAATACCTTAGGGTGTCTACTTTCCGAAATGGGGTCATTTGTGGGGGTTTTCTACTGTTTGGGCATTGTAGAACCTCAGGAATCATGACAGGTGCTCAGAAAGTCAGAGCTGTTTCAAAAAGCGGAAATTCACATTTTTGTACCATAGTTTGCAAATGCTATAACTTTTACCCAAACCATTTTTTTTTGCCCAAACATTTTTTTTTTATCAAAGACATGTAGAACAATAAATTTGGCGAAAAATGTATATATGGATGTCGTTTTTTTTGCAAAATTTTACAGCTGAAAGTGAAAAATGTCATTTTTTTGCAAAAAAATCGTTAAATTTCGATTAATAACAAAAAAAGTAAAAATGTCAGCGGCAATGAAATATCACCAAATGAAAGCTCTATTAGTGAGAAGAAAAGGAGGTAAAATTCATTTGGGTGGTAAGTTGCATGACCGAGCAATAAACCGCTAAAGTTGTGGAGTGCCGATTTGTAAAAAAGGGCCTGGTCACTAGGGGGGTATAAACCTGTGGTCCTTAAGTGGTTAAAGAGTGGCCAACCTCTTTAACGCATACAGTACTTCCTACTCTGTGTTGGTCTATCACATAAAATCCCAATAAAACACATTTAAGTTTGTGGGTGTAGCATGAAAGATGTGGAAAAGTTCAAGGGGCATGAATACTTACCCGGTAGCATCCTGTGAAAATTCCATAAATGTCTAAGAAGAAAATTCCTGTTTTACAGGACCTTTAAAAGTGGGTTGGAGATGGAAACAGTCTCATGTAAGGTGGCCTGGCAGTGCAGCCCAGTGGCACCATCGTTGACCGGTGAGAAGCTACTGCCAGAAGGGTCTGGTAGCTAGTTACTTCCCTCTAAGTGGCTGTTCAAACTGGCTTTTCTGAAGGCTGAATTTGGCATGGATTCCATGCTATAAAGCTGCGGGGCAGCCTCACAAACACCGCCTTCATTGTTTATGTAGTCACAGTTTAATGATGCAACTGCTAGAAGAAAAAGACATGTCCTTTTTTGGTGCAGTTGCGCCCATAAACTGTGACACCTCCCCCCCTCTTTGAAGACAATGGGAGGCGGTGTCCGTGTGACTGCCTGGCAGCTGTTTGGTGGGAATCCACGCCAAATTCAACCTACAGATGTAGCAGGGTTAGCACTCAAGCTCTTAACTCAAATTTCTTAACTCATCGCGTTATCTTGAGACAAAAGCCATTGAAAAGCAATTGAAGCCAGAAGATAACACGTCTCATAAATCATGAGTGTTAACTCTACTACATCCGTACAAAAAAAGCAGTGTGAATGGCCCCTTAAAAAGCGTTATCCAGGAATATATCATAGTATGACATCAGCGGGGGTCCAAGTCCTGGCACCCCTGGCAACCAGCTGTTTTAGGGAGACGCCGCGCTCAGTGGAGCTCTGGTGAGCGATGCAGGCTCCTAGCAGCTTACCAAGCACAGTGCCATACATTGTACAGCAGCTGTGCTTGCTATTGCAACTCAGCCCAATTGACTTAAATGGGGATAGTGTCAACTAGGTCATGTGACTGATGTACAGTGACGTTACATGGCGTAGGAAGAGGCAGTGGTACCTACCTTCTAACAGCTGATTGGCAGGGGATTCCCAGGAGTTGGATCCCCGCGGATCTGATATTGATGACCTATCCAGAGGATAGGTCATCAGTATAAATTCTTGGATAACCCCTTTAAGTAAACCTATGTGCTGAATGCCAGTTGGAGAGTGCAAACTTGAAAGACTATCGGGGTGCTGCCAGCTTTTTTATGTGGTCAGAATCAGGGTTGGATCATAAAAGGAGAGTATAGAGAACCGATACAGCCCTGAAACTTGGTGTAATAGGGAGGTCTGCAGGGACAGACCACCTTTAAGGAAGGCAATTATCTTTTCATGACATGGTATGAGGGCAGGTGGGGTTTGTTTGCCAGGGCCGCTATTTAGTTCCAGTCCGGCTTCACAGGATAGGAATTCCCTTCTAACTCACTGAACAATATGTATGAACTGCTCCTTTTTTTTTTTACCCTAGAGCACCAGGGACCATGCTATTAACCCTTTCATTGCCCTAAGGTTTGAAACCTTAACCTTTTAACTCTGTACCAGAGATTTTTTTTTTTTTAAAGGTAGTCTGTCACCTCCATATGGCCATATACAGTGCTTACATGGCTCTGTAGCACACCTATACAGGATTGTAACGGTACCTTTGTTCTTTTCTTTAGACTTGCACCAGCAGGAAAAACGTAGTTGAATTCATATGCAAATGAGCACTCGCAGGTGCCCAGGGGCGACGTTCAGTGTGTAGGTGCCAAGGCTGCTCTGCCTTCTTTTCACTTTAGTATTAGGTACCGTTACAATCCTGTATAGGTGTGCTACAGAGCCATGTAAGCACTGTATATGGCCATATGGAGGTGACAGACTCCCTTTAAGCCTGTAAATAACAAATGCAGGGTGCCTATGGATTTCACAGTGCGACTACCTTGAATCAGTATCTTGCTGAGTATGGCCTTTGTGTAGCTCCCATTCACTGCTATGTAGTTTTTGTAACTCTGGTCTCCCCAGGCGGGCACTTACTGTGGTTTATTTGAGTCATGATAGTGGTAAACATAGTACCAATTCCACAATACCTCATTTTACCACAAGAGGTCGCCCTTATATCTACAAATGACAGCAAACTCAGAAACAACTAGACAACACAAGGGATAGGCCAGGGTTTTTTGTCCACTCTAAACGTCCATTTTACTAGAAATAAAACAAGAATATAAAACATTATTGTTCAAATGGTGTCTTATTCACATCCTCCTACCTGTGTATGGCTGCATAAGTGAACATTGATGAATAGGGTCCTATGATCCTAAAGACTTGCCAAGTAATTATTATTATTTTTTCTGGGCAACTTATTAAAAATTGGAAAACCACGCATACAGTTTATAGGTGGTATCTGCTTAATGCTCAAAATACTGATATGAATACATCGGCAGCAATCACTGTGGAATATAAAATGATGATAATGATGACTCCGGTTTCACGTTCCCAAATCGCATGCGTCATGTCTTCCCTGAATCGCTCAGGTTATGTTTTCTCCAAATCACAGGTGTCATGCCCCCAAAAAATCGCATGTGTCATGTCTTCCCTGAATCGCTCAGGTTATGTTTTCTCCAAATCGCAGGTGTCATGTCCCCAAGAATCGCATGTGTCATGTCTTCCCTGAATCACTCAGGTTATGTTTTCTCCACATCGCAGGTGTCATGTCCCCAAGAATCGCATGTGTCATGACTTCCCTGAATCGCTCAGGGTAATGTTTTCTCCAATTCACAGGTGTCATGTTCCCAAGAGTCGCTTGTGCCATGTCTTCCCTAGGTAGCTCAGGGTTCAGGTTCCCTGAATCACTCTGGCTGCTGCCTCCCCTTAGTCACTTAGGGGTAACGTTCCAGGTCTGGTGCGTTCCCTGAATTGCTCAGGTCTGGTGTGTTCCCTGAATCGCTCAGGTCTGGTGTGTTCCCTGAATCGCTCAGGTCTGGTGTGTTCCCTGAATCGCTCAGGTCTGGTGTGTTCCCTGAATCGCTCAGGTCTGGTGTGTCCCCTGAATCGCTCAGGTCTGGTGTGTCCCCTGATTCGCTCAGGTCTGGTGTGTCCCCTGATTCGCTCAGGTCTGGTGTGTACCCTGATTCGCTAAGGTCTGGTGTGTACCCTGATTCGCTCAGGTCTGGTGTGTACCCTGATTCGCTAAGGTCTGGTGTGTACCCTGATTCGCTCAGGTGTGGTGTTCCTGGTTCACTCGGGTATCAGGTGCTCCCTGTTTCGCCCCAAAAAAATAAAAAAATTTCAACAGGTTGTCTCCCCCGGGGTAGGTAGTCTGAGCCTTCGCGCCATAGGGGCCGGTCATTCACACTCATCGCCGGGTCTCGTTCCAACACAACTTATTTCTCCACGTAAACAGAGCCTCAGGCCTCCAGAGCTTCGAGCAAGCTTCTATCGTGTCGCCTGCTCCTCCTTGTGCAGGTAGGTTCAGCCGGAGGCTGCTGTTGCACCTTGTCCCGGCGTCAAGCATGCCTTCTCACGAGCTTCCGTTCATAGGTTTCTGCTCACCTCTGAAAATAGTAGCGTGAGTCATTCGGGTAAGTATCAATTGAAACACATTTCCGTACCAACCCGTCCTCCGACGGGGGTCGTCTTGTTGTCCGTGGGGGGGGGGAATTTTTATTCATCTGTCGTTGTCATACCTCCTCAGGCAGCGTAAAGATGTCTCAGGCTCCAGAAACGGACGATAGCCTATCTTTACCCGGGACTTCCGTGTCAGGACGCTGTTCCAGGTACGGTCCGTGCCAGCCCCCAGATTGCCCCCTCGCACTTCATCCCCGAAAACCTGAAAAGGGACATTCTGGCAGGGAGGGACGTCAACCTGGCGTCCATTCTCATTGCGTCCCAGGACGTGTCAGAAAACAAAGTGATCAGTTGCGGGGAGGTCTCGGTAGTTCTCAGGGCCAAGGACGCCCGACTGAACCGAAAACTATTGATTCCGGAGTTCGTCCTGGCTTATAGCCTCTATAGGGACACCATATGTGGCGTCCAGCCACAGAGGTGGGAAGAGATGGACTCGTACTTGTACCAGGTCACTGACTTGGGGTACAAGTACGGCGGGACCAACTTCTACGATTACCACCGGTCTTTCTTGGCCAAGGCAGCCGCAGCCCTCGCCCAATTTCAGTTCCGCACGGACTGGGCCAATCTAGATATGGAGCTGTTTTGTTGCCATTTTGCGGGGTTACAGGCTCCAACTTGCGCAGCGTGCCAATCAATTCAGCACACCGCCGACTGGTGTCCCAACCTCCCCACCCCGGCCCGGGAGGGTTCCTTGCCAGGCCCCTCTGGCACCCAGCGGTTCCAGGGCTCCACCGATAAACTGGGTAGGCCCATCACATACCTGGGGCAGAGTCAGGTGTGCAATAATTTCAACGCGGGGGGTTGCAGTTTCAATAGCTGTCGCGCATTGCACATCTGCTCCCTCTGTTTCAGGGCCCATCCCCGCCCCAGCTGCCCCAAGAGATAGCGGAAGAACCTATGACTGACCGATGTTAACGTCGAGCTCCTGGGCGTCCTATTGAAAAACCACCCCGACCACCAAGCCGTCCAGTTCCTGCTCACCGGTTTCGAAAGGGGTTCCATACGGGCCTCATTGCCCTCCCCCAAGTTTCCTGGGAGGGAAGGAACCTGCAGTCGGCTTGTCAAGATCCGGCGGCGGTGGCCACCCTCTTGCAGGACGAGGTCCGGAAGGGTTTTTTTGCTAGGCCCGTTCAAGGCCATTCCCTTCATCACTTGGAGGATAAACCCCATTGGTTTGGTCTCCAAGCAGGCCTCTAATAAAAAGTGCCTAATTTATGACTTGTCGGCTCCACACATGTCACCTATCCCCAGCCTCAACTCCCTGATCCCGTCAGAGGAGTTCTCCATGTCATACGCGTCTATTGATGAGGCCATCCAGTACGTCCTGCTGGCCGGGGAAGGGGCTTGGCTGGCCAAGGCCGACATTGCGGACGCCTTTAAACTACTCCCCATCCTTCCCCAGTTGTGGCAGTATTACGGGTTGTGTTGGGCGGACGGGTACTATTTTGCCAACCAGCTCACCTTTGGGTCCAAGAGCAGCCCGTGGCTGTTTAACAGGTTCGCCTGTGCGCTGCACTGGATCCTGGTCCACCACAGGGGTCTGGACATGGTCATCCATTATTTGGATGACTTCCTGATCGTGGAGAGGCCCCAGGGTTCCCCCTTGGGGTTGGCAAGCCTGCTTCAGCTATTCGCCAGTCTCGAGGTCCCTGTGGCGTCGGCTAAAACAGAGGGTCCGGGCACCAGGGTCACCTTCTTGGGCATCACCTTGGATTCGGTCCGCATGGAGGCCAGCCTCCCCGCAGCCAAGCTGGCCAAGATCCAGTCCGCCGTCTCCTCCGCGGCCTCTTCCAGGGTCCTGTCCAAGCGGGAGCTCCAGTCCCTGCTTGGATTCCTCAACTGTGCTTTCAAGATCATGCCCCAGGGCAGGGCCTTCACTTCCCGGCTCCTCAGTCTCCTCCCGACAGCCCCGGATCAGGACTCCACTATCCAACTAGACGGACACGCCATGGCGGATCTCCAGATGTGGCAGGCTTTCCTGGCCGGGTGGAATGGTATCTCTTTGTTTGTACCATCCCCGGATTCAGCGTCCCCCACGGTCTTCACTGATGCCGCGGCCTCCTGTGGGTTCGCTGCCATCTTCCATCCACAGTGGTTGGTCGGCGGTTGGCCGGTGGAGCTCATATCCGAGACTGAGGCCATGAAATCCTCCCCGCTGTTAGAATTGTACCCAATTGTGGCGGCGGCCCAGGTGTGGGGTTCTCTCTGGGCAAATAGGTCGGTTATCTTCAGGACTGACAGCCAGGTCCTAGTAGAGATCATATCCAAAGGGAGGGCAAAGTCTCGCAGGATCATGTCCCTTTTGCGTAGGCTTGTGTTGCTGTCCTTGTCTTTCAATTTCCATATTGTCCCGGTCCATATTCAGGGGGCACAGAACGTAGCAGCGGACGCCCTGTCTCGTTTTAATTATGATGTCTTCTTTCAGGAGCTCCCAGAGGCAGACCCAGTCGGTGTTCCAGCTCCGCCGTTCAACTCCCTCCTGTTGGACTAGAGCCCCTGATAGCGTCTGCACGGTCATTGGTCCAGCGCTCGCTAGCCGCCAACACCGCCAGGAACTATGACGCCGGGTTCAAAGTTTTCAGGGAGTTCAGTGACACCCATCCCCGGGGGGAGGTGGACGAGGTCACGTTCATCATGGCTTTCATAGCCTATTGCCACACGCACCGGCACCTGTCAGTCAACACCATCAGGCTGTATTTGGCCGGCATTTAGCACCACCGGATGCTCGGCGACCCCTCTGCCAAATCCATATGTTCAAATCAGGCCATCAAAGCCACCCTCAGGGGCATTCAAAAAGCTAGCACGGTGGTCCAGGTGCGCAGGCAACCGGTGTCGGGTGAGCTTTTCCGCAGATTGTCCGTAGCCCTAGACGGTCTCCCTTTTGGGCAATTGGCAAGCATCATCACCAAGGCAGCCATGTACCTAGGGTTCTATGGGTTCCTTAGGCCCGGGGAGTTCACCTGCGGCACGGTCAATCGAGCGACCCTGCTCAGGCGACATCTCACCTGGCACGCGGACCACTTCATACTGTCCATCCCATCCACCAAGACCAACCAGGCAGGTCCTCCCACCGAGGTAGAGTTTTTCCCTACGTCCAACTGTTGGTGTCCCGTCAAGGTGCTACAGGAGCTTCTGGCCTCCCTCCAGTCTTCCGCATCAGACGAACCATTGCTCCAAGTTAATGGTAGGCCCCTATCTTCGACCCAGTTTGTCTCCAATATCCGCACCCTGGCAGCAGGACTGGGGTATAACCCCAGCACGATATCCGGACACTCTTTTCGCATAGGGGCCGCGTCCGCAGCGTCCAGTCATCAGGTTCTGGCACACGTCATCTGCAGGATGGGCCGATGGCGGTCATCCTGCTACGCAAGGTATATTCCCAACCCGCGAGTTGAGATCTCCAGAGCCTTTCGTTCACTGGCTTTATAGGCATCACCATGTTCCAATAAATTCTTGTACCCTACACCGGGTCAGTTCTCTTTTTGCCCACTTCTCTAGGCCTTACCTCGTCACTGGCGCCAGGCACACTCCAGCCAGTCAGGTTAGGGCAGCACATAGGCATGCCTATTCTGTACCTCGGTTAGCTCCTACCACAAATATTTAAGGCTGCTTGCAGCCTGTAATTGTGGGCGGAGCGCCCTCCTGCATTTAAACCCCCGGCTACAAGCAGGAGGGCGCCCGTTCGTTGCCCCTCCCTCCCATCCCCTTTCTCAGTCATTTCCTCCTGGGTGGCCCACTTCTCTAGGCCTTACCTCGTCACTGGCACCGGGCACACTCCAGCAAGTCAGGTTAGGGCAGCACATAGGCATGCCTATTCTGTTCCTCGGTTAGCTCCTACCACAAATATATATATATATATATATATATATATATATATACACAGTACAGACCAAAAGTTTGGACACACCTTCTCATTCAAAGAGTTTTCTTTATTTTCATGACTATGAAAATTGTAGATTCACACTGAAGGCATCAAAACTATGAATTAACACATGTGGAATTCTATACATAACAAAAAAAGTGTGAAACAACTGAAAATATGTCATATTCTAGGTTCTTCAAAGTAGCCACCTTTTGCTTTGATTACTGCTTTGCACACTCTTGGCATTCTCTTGATGAGCTTCAAGAGGTAGTCACCACCTGAAATGGTTTTCACTTCACAGGTGTGCCCTGTCAGGTTTAATAAGTGGGATTTCTTGCCTTATAAATGGGGTTGGGACCATCAGTTGTGTTGTGGAGAAGTCAGGTGGATACACAGCTGATAGTCCTACTTAATAGGCTGTTAGAATTTGTATTATGGCAAGAAAAAAGCAGCTAAGTAAAGAAAAATGAGTGGCCATCATTACTTTAAGAAATGAAGGTCAGTCAGTCCGAAAAATTGGGAAAACTTTGAAAGTGTCCCCAAGTGCAGTCACAAAAACCATCAAGCACTACAAAGAAATTGGCTCACATGCGGACTGCCCCAGGAAAGGAAGACCAAGAGTCACCTCTGCTGCGGAGGATAAGTTCATCCGAGTCACCAGCCTCAGAAATCGCAGGTTAACAGCAGCTCAGATTAGAGACCAGGTCAATGCCACACAGAGTTCTAGCAGCAGACACATCTCTAGAACAACTGTTAAGAGGAGACTGTGTGAATCAGGCCTTCATGGTAGAATATCTGCTAGGAAACCACTGCTAAAGACAGGCAACAAGCAGAAGAGACTTGTTGGGCTAAAGAACACAAGGAATGGACATTAGACCAGTGGAAATCTGTGCTTTGGTCTGATGAGTCAAAATTTTAGATCTTTGGTTCCAACCACCGTGTCTTTGTGCGATGCAGAAAAGGTGAACGGATGGACTCTACATGCCTGGTTCCCACCGTGAAGCATGGAGGAGGAGGTGTGATGGTGTGGGGGTGCTTTGCTGGTGACACTGTTGGGGATTTATTCAAAATTGAAGGCATACTAAACCAGCATGGCTATCACAGCATCTTGCAGCGGCATGCTATTCTATCCGGTTTGCATTTAGTTGGACCATCAGTTATTTTTCAACAGGACAATGACCCCAAACACACCTCCAGATTGTGTAAGGGCTATTTGACCATGAAGGAGAGTGATGGGGTGCTGCGCCAGATGACCTGGCCTCCACAGTCACCGGACCTGAACCCAATCGAGATGGTTTGGGGTGAGCTGGACCGCAGAGTGAAGGCAAAAGGGCCAACAAGTGCTAAGCATCTCTGGGAACTCCTTCAAGACTGTTGGAAGACCATTTCAGGTGACTACCTCTTGAAGCTCATCAAGAGAATGCCAAGAGTGTGCAAAGCAGTAATCAAAGCAAAAGGTGGCTACTTTGAAGAACCTAGAATATTACATATTTTCAGTTGTTTCACACTTTTTTGTTATGTATATAATTCCATATATGTTAATTCATAGTTTTGATGCCTTCAGTGTGAATCTACAATTTTCATAGTCATGAAAATAAAGAAAACTCTTTGAATGAGAAGGTGTGTCCAAACTTTTGGTCTGTATATATATAGCAAAACTATAATATAGTATGAACGGCACCGCACGTCCAAAAAAGAAAGAGGGTGCCAGCGGATGTTGAAGTGATCCAATCTCCCAAAAATGCAGAAAATAATAATATTCCTCGGCACAAATGTGAATAAATACATAAAATACATATAAATATTTAATTCATACTCAGGTGAAAATATCAAATACATAATTAGTGTACAGGTGAATCATATAGTGATAATTAAAAACACATTATTTATCCAGACCAGTAGTGATTACCTTAGTCCACATGAGGATCTTGGCGTGAGCTCTGTGTAAGTGCGCTTGCGCGATGTGAGTATCCAACTTCCGCTCCACTTGGAGTGCACCGTTGGAACGCACACATCACTTCCTCACCAGGACATCATCAAATGGTCGCCTCCCACGAAAACAAATCGCGCATGACATACTAGGAGTCACATGCAAGACATGCGTCATATGACTATACCCCATGTGATCCAGCTCCTGGTGATCACCTGACAAGTAGCCGGCGTTGTAACCCGGTAACCGAGACAGTGTCCAGTCACATGATTGGGACCACATATTCACATAAACAAAATTATGAGTTTTATGTGTATCAGGCCTGTTAGGGTGTAGTTTCTCCTCCTAGACAGAAGAGGGAGCTAGAGAACCCCTAGTATAAATAGTCAGGTCCTATACAGGGAAGGTAGTTGTGTAGTCAGAAGTATGTAGAGCCAGAAGAGAGTGGGTACTTTAGCCAGAGTGGAGCTGAAGGCTAACTTCTGAAATGCAGCTAGACAGCCCAGGCTTCTAGCTTGTCACCAGGGGAAGAGTTGCCTCCTGAGAAACCTGAAGTTCCTATGAGAGTACAGAGCAGAAGGTGTTTCCAGCCGAACCAGAGAGCTGAAGGGCAGAAGGATCTATTTAAAGCAAGGAGATATATACCAGAGGAAGTTTCCCCTAACCAAGGATAAAGCCAGCAATAGGGCATACGGGCCTTGGGATAAAGACAGACAGGATTCTGAGGAAAAGTGCAGCCTGATCTGTAAATGTTTAACCCTCTGAGTATCTTGCAAGAACATTGTGCCTGCCATTGATGTAAAGCCTGCTTGTGACTGCTTCTTACAGATGGAACTCTGACCAAAGACTGTACATAGTTAATTGTTCCAGTAAATAGAAGTTTTGGTTCACCACAACATCGTGTTCCTCAATTATTCCTACAATCAATCGGTGTGCCACCATTACTGGCACTGGCGTCACGAACTTAAAGGGATCTTGCCACCGGCAAGTTAAAAATCTGCAACATCCAGGGCACCTCACCTACCATCAGGCCTGGTCCCTATACACAGAGAGTGCCCCCAGAGGACCCCTGTGCCAGCCTCTCCATCACTGCTGTACGTCTGCCCAGGGTATATGTCACGGACGGTGTACAGGAGACAAGACAATGCAACATGCATATATGACTCACTGGATCCAAAGCTAAGGAACCAAGGGGAGACCCCTGCACAAGACCTAGCACTTTCCCTGGCTGCTCAGCTTATGCAAAGATCCCAGAGGTGGATGGTTGCATATCCACCTACCTCGACTATATAACCCCTGAACACCCTACAATAGTGAGGGGACACGACCACCGGCTCCCTACACCAGACACGGAGGGAGTCAGGGTCACCTGGGATCCAGCAAACAGAAAATAACAGATAAAAGTACAGCACTTAACTTTGTAGCAGACAGGAAAACAGGATCAGCATGCACACACACTCCAGGAAGAAGTATAAGCCGCCCAGTAATGCATTATGGGGCGGAATTTAAAGGGATGCAATCAGTCCAACCACATGACAGCTGAGAGAGGCCAACGAGACGAGGAACTGAATACCACAACAAATAAAACTCAAGGAGGAGGTTCTGAAAGGCTTCTGTCAGAGCTTCTCAGCTGTCTGGTTGTGACAGTATATAAAAGACTGTGAGTTCTATAAGCACCCTCGATTAGTAACTACCCCTGTGACCTCACCATTCGCCTCACCCTGCAGGGCTGTGTACTGCAGATATGGACGAATATATACATACATAGAGGAATCCACTGTGTCAACAGCGTCCTTGATATCGGGTCCCACTGCCAATGAGACCCAGGTACCTCTAGAGGTGGCTATGGTTGTCCCAAATCTACAAATAGACACCAGACCCACCAAATGCCACCACACTCCACATCTACATGGATATGTACCATGGAAGTAAATCGCCCTTATATAGATATCCCAAATGGGGTAAAAAAAAGTAAAATTCCTCTCAATCCTTCATGATTACTAGAAAAAGGCACAATAGTGCATATAACAACTAGATGTAGTCCCTGTTGGGAATTGATCACGTTATATATATGTTGTAATACCCATGTTGTATATCACTGCTTGAGGAAGGTTCCAGTGTGCGGACCGAAACGTTGCGTTGGTGAATTAAAAGTCACATTTATTTTACTACTCTGGAGTGCTGTGGAATATTTTTATTTTCTGCATTTTTTGGGAGAATGGATCACTTCAACATCCGCTGGCACCCTTTTGCTTTTTTGGACGTGCGGTGCTGTTCATACTATATTATAATTTTGCTGTTTATTGTATCCTAATGAACAGGCACGCAATTAACATGAATGTTTCAGATAATACTATACCGATTGGGGACTTTTCGCCAATTTTTTTTTCATATACCCAAGATGATGCTGACAGGATTTTAAATGCCCACAGAGGAGATGCCAGTTTTCTTTGTATTCCAACTGTATTGGAGGCAAAAATGAACTATTAAAGAGCCAGAAAGAGAATGATTACATTGGATCTACATCTGACTACATTGAGTGAGTACTACAAAGCTTCACGTATTCCTAGAGGTATTCAAACTCATTGTCAGCCTACAATGTATATGCAAGATAACGAGCTCAGAAATAAATATGAGATGATTGCCAACAAATTCTCATCTGATTTGATATTGTTCAAAGTGGAATTCTTACAGATGGACCTGATGGACACTACCAAGCAAAGGGATGTAGCTGAAGCTACATTAAAGACACTACTACCCACAGAGGAGTTTGACTCCTATTTGTCCAAATTCACTCCTTTTTTGGAAAAGCTACATAAAGAGACCCAAGACACAAAACATAACAAATGGCAAAGAGACACTATTGATTACAATACAGGTTCTGTGTACCACTGGACTGGTTCACAACAAATATTTCAACAATATAATTATAGTAATAAAAAAATGGACAAAAAGAATCAAAAGAAGGTTCAAAATCGTAACAATAATGATATGGATTCACAATTGGCCGTTTTTTTAGCAGCTCCGATAAACATGTCTACAAAAAACCCACCAAAAGGGACATGGACAGAGAAAAAGGACATGGACAGCAAACAGTGGTAAATATTTCCTCACACGTTTTAACTAGTGATCAATTGAATGTTTTGAACAAAGGCTTAAGCTATTGCCCCAGCCAAAAAACTGATTGGTTGCAGCTTGAAATAGACTTACATCACTTTTACAGAAGGTTGAAACTCAAAACATGGTTTGCATCAAAGTCTAAAGATGGAGACCATGTTAAGAGGACTAAATTTGAATTAGCTGATTTTGATTTGTTTATTAGAAGTGGCTTTTCTCCTCCTGTCTCTTTTGATGCTATTGAGGTTTTTCATTTTCAGGAAGCAGTACTAAGGGATATTAATAAATAAAAAATGAATGACACTGGGAGATTACAACATTCCAATATCACACATAGTGAAGGGGTAGCTTTGGATCAATTGGTGCGTGACCACGGCCTCACCATCAAACCAGCTGATAAGGGTGGTGCGGTCGTGGTCATGGACACCAATAAATATATTGATGAGGCAATGAGACAACTTAATGACACACAAGTATATAAGAAATTGACATATGACCCAAAATGGGAGATAGAGAGATGCATTAAGCACTTGTTGAATGAGGCCATACAAGGAGGTCTGATTGATGAAAAACTTTGAGATTTTTTGACCATTGCACATCCAAGGACACCAATGCTATACCTTCTGCTGAAGATTCAAAAAATATAATAGATCCTCCTGGGAGGCCAATTGTTTCGGCTAGTGAGTCATTGTTCAGTAACATTTCGGTGTTTTTGGACAAGGTACTAAGCAAATTTGCAATCACAGCAAAATCGTACATAAAGGATACCTCTGACTTTCTGCTGAAGGTTAGGGATATTGAAATACCTGAGGGTGCGGCATTAGTGTCCTTGGGTATAACTAGTTTGTACACCTCAATTAGACATGAACTGGGTCTTAAATTAGTCAGACATTTCCTTCAGAAATCAGAATACACTCCAGAATGTCAAGATTTTTTACTTAGTTTACTACATGCCATTCTCACAAACAATTATTTTTTGTTTGGCAACCATTTTTTTATGCAGATGAGAGGAACGGCGATGGGGTTGAATGTGGCACTGACATATGCCAATTTGACTGTTGCCTTCCTGGAGGAGATGTGCATCTATGTGTCCCACCACTTTTGTCTTGTGCTGAAGTGATGGAGATACATAGATGACATCTTCTTCATATGGAATGGAACTGACATTAAATTGGAGTTGTTTTTCTGTTTTCTGAACAATATAGATGAAAATATGAAGTTCAACATACAATCCTCCAAACAGGAAATCCAATTTCTGGATACAAAAGTTATGGTGAATGAGAGAAAGGTGGAAACAAATATTTACCTTAAGCCAACGGATAGAAATACATTATTGCACTTTGTGAGGGAGTGCTCACCCTAGACCAATGATTAAATCCCTGCCTTTCAGTCAATTCTTGAGAGCAAAACAAATTGTTAGCTGCCCTGAACAACTAGAACATGCTTTGAATAGGATGCAGGACTCTTTTAAAGAGGGAGGATATCCAAAATCTATTTTGACAACACATAGGAAGAAGATAGATGAATGTAATAGGGAAGACTTATTGATATAGAACAACACCTAAAAAAAAAAATATATAAACAGAATCCCACTTATTACTACTTATACACTAATAGCTATAAAGTGAGAAACATTATACATAAATATTAGCCTATTTTAAAATCAGGTTTGGATAAAGTGGAAGGATTTAAAAACTTACCTCTTATGTCCTATAGACGTCCTACAAATTTAAAAGACAAATTGATACGTGCAGATATAGGGCCCCAAAAGAAGATAGACAAACTTTTTTAAGAACCCTGAAAATGGGTTGTTACCCATGTTTAAATTGTATAAATTGCAAATAAGTATGTAAGGGAACAACTTTTACACATCGGATGACCAGAAGGGAATACAAAATCAACTAGTTTTTGACCTGTGATACCACATATGTCATTTATGTGTTATGGTGCACATGTCAACTACTATATGTAAGGGGAACGACATTAGATCTAAAAACACGTTTTAATCAACATAGACACACGATTCTTAAAAAACAAATGGATCTACCTGTTTCTCAACATTTTACAGAAGTTGGTCATTGTGAGAAAGACATTAAATGTATGATTATTGATCACATTCCAACCTCTCGCAGAGGAGGAAATAGAACTTTGGCGCTTAAAAAACGAGAAATAGAGTGGATTTTAAGACTTAATACATTAAAACCAAATGGGTTGAACGTGGATTTCAAACCATGGATCAGTAGTTGAATATAGATACAGTAGTTATGACATGGATTTCCTCTCGATACATTTATAACTGTCAGATATTATCATCTTGTGGATTTATGTGGGTGCAACTTTGTTATTTTTTTTTGTTATTCTCTGCAGATTTTATAATGCTGTGACATAAGAATATTGAAGACCAGTGGTGACCTTTGATACACATGATGACATACATCAAATACTGAATTATCTGGAATTAAAGAAATATATCAAGTCCCATACGTCCTTTTTGTCTCTATTTGGCCCCTTCTCCCATAGGGACTGTATCTAGTTGTAATTATGAGGGATTGAGAGGAATTTTACTTTTTGACTTCCATGGTACATATCCATGTAGATGTGGAGTGTGGTGGCATTTGGTGGGTCTGGTGTCTGTAGATATGGGACAACCATAGCCACCCCTAGAGGTATCTGGGTCTCATTGGCAGTGGGACCTGATAGCAATGACTCAGTTGACACAGTGGATTCCTCTATGTATGTATATATTCGTCCCTATCTATATGTGACAGGGAATTGACGGATGTTGGTGGGTCCTGTGTCTACTCTAGATGTGGAATAACCAGATCTGTCTACACTGGCTGTCCTCTCACATTTACCATGGGATTGGACACTGGTGATTACACGGTCATATATAACAAATAATTAATGCTCTATGTATATTCTGTTTATTATCAACAGTCAACATTCCACTTCCTACATGATTACTATATATATAATTTAGAGACTGCTTTTATTAGTATTATAGTTCAGTGAGATGAGGAAGCACACTGGAGATAGAGGTTCGTTGGGATTTTTTATTTTGTTTATGTGAATATGTGGTCCCGATCATGTGACTGGACGCTGTCTCAGTTACAATGCCTGCTACTTGTCAGGTGATCACCAGGAGCTGGATCACATGGGGTATAGTCATATGACGCATGTCTTGCATGTGACTCCTAGTATGTCATGCACAATTTGTTTTCGTGGGAGACGATTATTTGATGATGTCCTGGTGAGGAAGCGATGTGTGCGTTCCAACGGTGCGCTCCAAGTGGAGCAGAAGTTGGAGACTCACATCGCGCAAGCGCACTTACACAGAGCTCACGCCAAGATCCTCATGTGGACTAAGGTAATCACTACTCGTCTGGATAAATAATGTGTTTTTAATTATCACTATATGATTCACCTGTACACTAATTATGTATTTGATATTTTTACCGGAGCATGAATTGAATATTTATATGTATTTTATGTATTTATTCACATTTTTGATAAAATTTGATTGATTATGATAAATGAATGTATTTTTTATATACTTATGGACACTATACTATATTTATATGGTTTATTTTTTATGTTTTTACTAAATTACACTAATCATGTCTGAAATTGATCACGCTATGTATATATGTTGTAATACCCACGTTCTATATCACTGCTTGAGGAAGGTTCCAGTGTGCAGATCGAAACGTTGCGTTGGTGAATTAAAAGTCACATTTATTTTACTACTCTGGAGTGCCGAGGAATATTTTTATTTTTATAATATATATATATATCAAACATGAACTTGAGAAAGATCCAGGAGTGGATTGAAACATTGAACGAATACGGGTGAATAAACAACACTGCACCAAAGAAGCTGGAGTAACGTGGAGTTTATGCTATTTGAGGTTCCTTGGACAAGGTGATATACTCTGGCACCCGCCATTTACTTTGACTTCGTTTAAGTGTTGCTTTTTCTGGGGATGAAACTAAAATGCACTCTAACCTTTACGGGTAAACTTCTCTAAACTTTTAAATGCACAGGTCCAACTGTTCAATGTTTCAGTACTTTTTCCACAACTTGCTGTTCTCTAACAAGGAGCTTAACGGCAAAATTCACAACAGGCATTTGATCCATGAATCGCCCAATAAATTTCCTGGTTCAATTAGAATTGGTATTTAAACAGTCCTCCTCCTCATGCTGTTCACATTTTGACATCATGAGACCAAGACGACACCTAGCAATTGATCAACAGGGCCTCCGCATTTCGAGGCTTCAAGCAGGATGTTCGCAGACAGAAGTGGCCACTGAGTTTAGAGTGTCACAGAGTGTAATCAGCAGGTTGCAACAGAGATAGAGAGAGACTGGATAAGTCGCAGAAAGGCATGGAAGTGGACGCCCTTTGGCCACATCCCACACTGGTGACCGCTTCATTGAGAACAATGCCCTGCGGAACCGGATGATGAATGCCACACAACTCCAGGCACATTTATGGGAGGTGAGAGACACCCAAGTGTTACGTCAGACCGTTCAAAACCGTTTACATCAGCATAGTCTGCGTGCTAGACGACCTGCAAGGGTATCTGAACACACCACTAGACACAGGCATCATCGTCTTGCAGTGGCTAGGTAGCATCTACACTGGACGAGTGAAAATGGGTCTCAGTGCTTATCACTGATGAAAGTTGATTCACGCTGAGCAGAAATTATTGCTGCCAATGATGTTGAAGACTTTAAGGAGAGCGCTATGTATCATCCACAGACGAGCCTTTGGTGGTGGTGGTGGTGTTACAGTGTGGGAAGGTGTGTCTAGTGAGTACAGAACTGTCCTACACTTTATGAATGGTACAGTCACAAGCCCTACTACTTGAATAACATCAGTAATCCAGTCATTGTGCCTCTGCATGAACAACACAGGCCTAATTTAATCTTCATGGACGACAATGCTCCATCTCATCAAGGTTGCGTCATTAAGGAACGGCTGCTGGAGACTGGGGTACCTCAAATGGAGTGGCCTGCACTTTCTCCAGACCTGAATTCCAATCAAAACCGTCTGAGTCGCCGTGTAGAGTCTCGTACCCCAGAGCCTCAATGACCTGAGGGCCGCCCTTCAAGAAGAGTGGGATGGCATGCCTCAGCAGACAATAAGTCGACTTGAGAACAGCATGAGGCTTCGTTGACAAGCTATAATTGATGCTCAAGGCCACATGACAAGTTTTTGAGACATTGACATTTTTGTCGGGGTATACCCACCACTGCTGTTGGCTTTTGTTTTAATAAATTGTTTGAGATGAGGAAATCACCATTCCATGCTTCTACTTAAATGCCCTACTTTCATGATATACTGTAATATCACTGTAGCGTGAACTTTTTTCGTTTTTTATAAATTTCACCTAAAAGACAAATATCCCAAACATTTTGTGACTTGTGTATATATGACTATTGGTGCAGATTTACTAATACTGTCTAATTTGTAAGCAGTGGAAACAGACAGTCTAAAAATGTATCACAGTAACAGACAGATTTATCACAGTAACTGGTGTTGGATGATAAATTTGGTGCTTTCTTAGATGGTTTAAGTATAAACCACCTTACTAGATGGCTTACATGCTCCAGAATTGTGCACCACTTTGTCATATACCTGTTTGTTGGCAAAAAGATGTCTAAAACACCTAACAAATGTGGTGCAAAGCATGTACTCCACAATTCTGGCCCATTTTGATTAGTAAATCTCCCCGATTTGCCTCCTCAAAAATACCCACATGTGACTGACGACAACGATGGAATTTACAGTAATTGTGCAATTGCAAGCTGACATCCAGCAGGCTCTGCGGTCTCTATATAACACCCAATTACTGTAATTGACTTTCTCGGTGTGAGAGGCTAGAAGTACAAACTGTGAGGGTGCCTTCACATGCTGCAGATTTTGTGGCAGAAAATTCTGCAACTGAAAATCAGTTACATTCACCTTAACTTGCAGAAATCCATGTGCTGGCTGCACAATTCAAATGAATAGAACTGATTTTCAGTCAGGTAATTTTCTGCCACAAAATCTGCCACGTGTGAAGGCAGCCTGACTTTTCCTAGAGTTGACAATCATTTAGTAAAACTTTTTGTGGTAGTGACTAAAAAGAATATCATTAATCATGTAATTTTTAGGAATTGCTGCAAGAAGTGGCTGCAGCAAGCTTAAAGGGGTTCTTTGTAAAAAAAAAAAAAAAAGGTGCCCACTGAATTAAGACTGGGTGCACATACTGTATATCAGTTGTGGGGGGAGGAACTGAGAGGGGAACTGAGCCGGATCTCTGGACATATGTGAAGCGACCCTAATTCCACTCCATGTAAACAATGATGTCCACGCTTGTACATGTGTCCCTCAACAGATACCTGGACATTGCACAGAGAGGCTTCCCTGCTGTAGTCGTGTCACATATATGTTCCATGAACTGTGGCATTAACCATAATTTAGCAATGACAAAATTAAACAATAGCAACATAAGAAGATTTGTTAAAAAGGCCTTCCTACATTTATGGTAGCAATGTCCAAATGTGCAGCCATTTTCATCAAGTTACCTCTTGTTCAGACGATACACTCTCTCAATACAACTCCCATGCCAAAAATGCTTCTGGCAGCTAAGAATCTGTAAAATATTTTCATGGCACAACCCTTTTAAACATCTGCTGTGAACACATATGTGTTTTCTCCACTAATTTCTATAGGATTTCCAAAAACAGCCACAGATTCAAAGGGGCCCCCATTCTGGCATGGGTTCCAAAGGTTAGACATTTACCAGATACTATGCTATGGATATGTCATAAATATCTAAGATGGGAAAACCCTGTTAATTACTTTGTATACTTAATCCAGACCCTACATCTCTTTCACGCCCTCTGTTCCTTCCTCCATACATCTCATCCGTGTTCCCCATCATTGTGCTCAGTTAGAGCAGCAGAACAACTAAAGTAACAGAAGCACTGGATCTGTTGCATTACGGACACAAAATGTGTCTGAAGGACCACATGCAGTAAGTTTTTATTGTAATTTTTTTTTCCACTTCAAACTGAACTGAAGTCAAGGAGATGAAAAGAATATATGGAACTGATATAATTAGCAGAAATGAAAAGCGGAGTCTTTTAGGTTATATAGGAATATGACAATATAACACATTACATCGATGAAACAGATGGATCTCATGCTTGAGGATAGATAAGAGATGGATAGATAGATAGATAAGAGATGGATAGATAATAGATAGATAAATGGGAGATAGATGGATAGATAATAGATAGATAGGAGATAGATAATAGACTGATAAATAATTACATAGACCATAGAAAGATCTATACTAGGTAGGTATCTATTCATGAATGATGTCAGTACACCCAGTGCTTCACTCCTTGGTGCTAATAGGAAGCTATGTTTGTTTAGTAGAAGAAACACAATGGGTTTCAGTCCAATATTATCCCCTCAGATCCTCCTCCCTGCACAATATGTGGGAATTTCTCACCTCCCACATCACATTCGCTCAATCAAATATACAATTCCTTCACAGTCACTCTCTACAACTGACTTCTGGTATTCTCTGTATACTTTCTGAGACATAAGTGGGAAACAAAAAACAAGAGAAGACAGGTAACAATTCCAAGCCCTCATCTTCTGATCACTTCATCCCCTGTAGCCTGTCCTTACTGTATAGTTCTATGCAGTTATAGACTCAATAAAGATTACTTCTAGGTATGGTGATGACAGTGATGGTGGAGAATCAATGAAAAAGGGGGATGTAGGCGGATGATAGCCCCCGATATCCTGACACCTTTTTGGCGCAATATCACAACCACAGTAACATGTATTAAAGGTCTTTTATTTCAAGAAGGACAACGCGTTTCAGTAACAAAACTCCTTTTTCATGTCTGTAAAACTGAAGCGGCCAATCTGGCAGAAGAAGGAGCTGGAACTCCTGATTCAGACTGCACGAGAAGCCGAAGGCATCTGTACTCTGATAGCGCTGCACAGAAGAACTGAGCATGCAGCGTTTCTCTGTCCGCCGCTATTTGACATCCGGAATCACAACTGATGCGCCGGATGTATGAGAACGATCTAATAGAAAACTATGGGATAAGATCTGTCTCAGGTCTTCTCAGGCATTTTCTGCTTCATGCTGGAGGGGAACTGACCCGGACAGCCGGACATACAGATGCAGCCAAGATAAACTTGATGGTTAACTTGTTAAAGGGGTTGTCCCACAAAAAAAATTCTACAGTTTTTAAACCAGCACCTGGATCTGAATTCTTTTGTAATCGCATGTAATTAAAAATTTATCATAGCCTCTGAGTTATTCAATAAAATGTATCTATAGAGAAAAGACCAAAAGTGGCCAACGTGCCAAGACTATAATAATAGTATATCAATGCATATTGTGGCAAAATAAAAAGGGCCAACTATAAAGAAATGTAAGTACCAGCTCCTGAATCTAGAATAAAACCGCAGGGTACCAGTAAAAAATATTATATTTTATTAAATCACATAAATGTAAAAAGACAATGTCACTTTAAAAGGAAAGGTAGCAGAAAGAAACACACCATCCTGGTCATTACACAGACTAGATATTAATGATCTGTTGTAAATTCTTATATAGAAAATGTAGTAAGGGTATGTCCCATATCTTAAATTATATAAACAATGATAACTATCAGGAACCCAAAATCCTTTACGCATCAATTCATCAAAGAATGACAATAAAGTAGTACCCGGGATCAAATAAATAAATCTTCCCTTTATATAAAGACCTGGGACCTGCTTCAGGAACTTACCCGAAGGTTCTGTGTACACAAATCAGGATCGCGCTACCCCGACGCGCCTTTCGGCGTGCCTTCGTCCCGGACGAAGCAGTACTTTTAGTCCAACCTCCTCTCGGCGTGCACTGCCGCCCCCATTATAGTCAATGGGGACAGAGCCGAAGTCCGGGGGGCACACGTGAACTAACGGCAGGACAGATCCAACAGGCTGTTCACCCGCTAGTTAACCTACAAAAAACCTCTCTGTCAAACTAGACAGCAACAATTTTTACCTGTACGGTATCCAACATAGATTTAAACAGGCAAGTGGAAGTAATGTATCAAAATATCAATTTATTATAAAATATAAAATATGGGGAAAAGACAGGATGGTATACAGTGTACAGAAAAGCAAAGGGCCATACAACACCGTAGCATACGCCTATCTACCTATGCATCAATAAAACACAGGGTAGTATAGCAGGTAAGAAGAGGGGGGCTCTAGCTCCAGGACAACCAATTCTGCACAACACCAAATAATCACCACAGTAGGGCTTTATACTGTTAGTGCAGAAAAAAAATAACTGGGTGTCCATGAGCTATCCCACACGTCCAAAAATCATGGGCAACAGGACTGACAGGTATAGTAGGCAAATGTCTCAAGTCGAGTCAGTATCCAGATCTCAAAGAGTGGCAATGGTAAACCTGGAGTATCAGGAACCCACTATGGATGTATGTTTAAGTGCCATATAGAGATGCCATGCTATACTAAACACAGGACGTACCTGAAGACATGGTGAATGCAATGGATGCTGGACCCTAAGCGCGAGACCTCGACGCGCGTTTCACCTCAGCGGCTTCGTCAGGAGGTACTAAGTGGTATGCAAGCAGGGTATATATAGTCTAAATGGGGGTGGGGAGGTATTACCTGGATTCAAGACACCTGCGGTCCACTCCAGCAGGCGCGGAAAACTCCATGATCCACGGAGCCATCTCTCAGCGCGTCTATGTCTGCGCACCGCGCATGCGCGGCGCTTACAGACGTCACAGAGCACGTCAAGATGGCGCCGTGCAGCGCATGCGTGATCCGCGACCCAGTGGAACGCAGGTGACCCGCAAATACCGGTAGGTGAATCAAAAACAGGGAAATGATGCAGTCACATAGATCTTATGACATATATGGATAAGGGGAACGAGGGGGAAGCACTCCATACATCCATATTGGGCCCTGTATAACCCACAATATCCGAAGACCAGCTATAGGTGTACCTACATACCCGAATAAAATAGAAATACATCCATGTGAAAATATAAAGATATAAATAAAATCACGTTGCCGGTCCACGTAATGACATATCAAGATAGTGCAAAATCTAGAGGAAACGTGAAGAATAGAGCCGAAGCGCCATATAAGAATAATAGAAAAAGTACCAAAATATTACATACATGGTGAATATGTGATCGATACAATAATACATATATAGTAAGTACATGATCCATATCAATCAGAAATAGATCATATATTCATAATTTAAAGTGAACGTGTCATATAGACATCAGAAGATGTCGATAGAATAAAAATTTAATTGGATATTAAAAATTACTCCTAACTAAATAGTGGGATAAATTCACTAGTGCTCATAAGGGCAACATGGCCAATGCACCACATGAGTGGCTGCAGAAGTCATGACACCATGACTACATCAGAAGTTACACCACCTATAGATGTCTAGGGCCACAAAAGTATAGGGCGAGACTGACAGGGGCGGCCCCACCGGCGGCTCAGGCCGCCTATGGGGTCGACCAAGGCACTCCCAACCCTCCACACATAAAAGAAACATAAAAGATGGTCCATATGCGCATCCTCCCCAACAATAAAGGACATCAAAGGTGACAATAGAAGGACTACCACCGACCAAGATAAGCCCGAGTAACCCCAGAGTAGTGTATGCTACGGTGTTGTATGGCCCTTTGCTTTTCTGTACACTGTATACCATCCTGTCTTTTCCCCATATTTTATATTTTATAATAAATTGATATTTTGATACATTACTTCCACTTGCCTGTTTAAGTCTATGTTCACCCGCTAGAACAGCCTGCCGGGGTCCCCTGCCGCTAGTGTGAAACTAGCCTTAGACAGAGATTGTCATGTACTATATGATGTCTGATTTTCATTTTTTACATTGGTCATGGGATAACCCCTTTACGTAAAGAATGGTAAGAAAAAGTTAACTAACTTTTCAATGGATTTTACTGTGACATGTCTTATCAGAGTCAATTTTAGCGCTGTTACATCTGTACGTGTAGGGAACCCAAGGCCCCTTTCACACGGACAAAAAATCTGCGCGGGTGCAATGCGTGAGGTGAACGCATTGCACCCGCACTGAATCCGGACCCATTAACTTCAATGGGGCTGTGCACATGAGCGGTGATTTTTACGCATCACTTGTGCGTTGCGTGAAAATCGCAGCATGTTCTATATTGTGCATTTTTAATGCAACGCAGGTCCCATAGAAGTGAATGGGGCTGCGTGAAAATCGCAAGCAAGTGCAGATGCAGTGCGATTTTCACGCATGTTTGCTAGAAGACGATCGGGATGGGGACCCGATCTTTATTATTTCCCCTTATAACATGGTTATAAGGGAAAATAATGGCATTCTTAATACAGAATGCTAAGTAAATTAGGGATGGAGGGGTTAAATTTTTTTATAAAATTAAACTCACCTCATCCACTTTTTCGCGCAGCCTGGCTTGTCTTCTTTCTTCTTCTTTGAGGACCTGGGAGAAAAGGACCTTGGGTGACGTCACTGCGCTTATCACATGGTCCAACACCATGGTGATGGACCATGTGACGGACCATGTAATGAGCGCAGTGCTGTCAACAAAGGTCCTTTTCTCCCAGGTCCTCAAAGAAGAAGAAAGAAGATAAGCCAGGCTGCGCGAACAAGTGGATGAGGTGAGTTAAATTTTTATTTATATTTTTAACCCCTCCATCCCTAGTTTACTTAGCATTCTGAATTAAGAATGCTATTATTTTCCCTAATAACCATGTTATAAGGGAAAATAATAAAATCTACAGAACACCTAACCCAAACCCGAACTTCAGTGAAGAAGTCCGGGTTTGGGTCTGGGTACCACATTCAGCATTTTCTCACGCGTGTGCATTGCACTCGCGTGGAAAAAACTGAAGAACACAACGCGATCGCATACAAAACTCACCCACATCCTATCCGGCCCTCACACGCGACGCCCGTGTGAAAGAAGCCTAAATTCACATATGCGCTATGAACTCTAGCAGTCTGTTCCGGCGGGGATCCAGCATATATGCTGGCTTTCAGCTGATTACTTAGGCCCCTTTCACACAAGCAAGTTTTCCGTGCAGGTGCAATGCGTGACGTGAACGGGGCATTTGGTTCAGATTGTGCACAATTAGATCAAGCTAAATCTATCTATAGCAGGGATGTCAAATTCGTGGCCCTCCAGCTGTTGCAAAACTACAACTCCCATCATGCCTGGGCATACTACAGCTATCAGGGAATGATGGGAGTTGTAGTTTTGCAACATCTGGAGGGCCATGAGTTTGACATCCATGATCTATAGAATCTATCTATGTCTTTTATCTCATATCTATCTATATAGTATAAACGTAGCTACTATTTATCTAATATCTGTCTATAGTATCTATCTTCATCTATCTACCTATATCCATTCTATCTATATCATGTATTTATTTATATATCTATCTATATACTTATCTACATTATCTATCTATATAATATATACCGGTCTACCGTATCTAATCTCCTTTTATCTACCTATTTGTCTTTTTTTTCTCTCCATCTCTCTGCATTGTAATGAATCTGTGTCATTTCTACACAGATAGAGATATAGATAATTAAATATCAAATAATATCTGTCTATCTGCAGATTAAGAGCAGTTTAGTAAGAAGAGGGATAGACAGAGAGAGAAAGTTGTTGAGAGATAGATAATATCTATTTATAATCTATCTATGATAGATCTATGATCTATGTATATATCATATCTCTCCATATATAGTGTGACATATTCAAAGGGATAGATAGATAGATAGATAGATAGATAGATAGATAGATAGATAGATAGACAGGCAGATATGTGCATACATTTGCAGCACGTCCGAAATGTGGTCAAATAAGGTATCCTAATTCACCAATGCCAACTTTCAAATTTCTCACATGTTTTAAGCCTTGAGCAAAGTCCCAGGAAAAAGACTGAAATGTCGTTGGTAAATAAAGGACACAATTTTTCACCATATTTTTCAAAATGATACACATTTCTTTGGATATGTTGTTTGGACTCAGGGTCACAAGTCTTCTCTTCTGTACACACTGCTGCTTGAATTACACTAGATAGATAGATAGATAGATAGATAGATAGATAGATAGATAGATAGATATGAGATAGGCAGAGAGCTAGATAGATAGATAGATAGATAGATAGATAGATACTGTAGATAGATAGATATTAGACAGATAGATAGATAGATAGATAGATAGATAGATACTGCAGATATATTAGATAGATAGATACTGTAGATAGATAGAAGATAGATATGAGATAGATAGATAGATAGATAGATAGATAGATAGATAGATAGATAGATACTGTAGATAGATAGATATTAGATAGACAGATATTAAATACTGTAGATATATTAGATAGATAGGAGATTGATACTGTAGATAGATATGAGATAGATGGATAGATAGATACTGTAGGTTAGATAGATAGATACTGCAGATATATTAGATAGATAGATACTGTAGATAGATAGAGGATAGATATGAGATAGATAGATAGATACTGTAGATAGATAGATATTAGATAGACAGCTATTAGATACTGTAGATATATTAGATAGATAGGAGATAGATAGATAGATAGATAGATACTGTAGATAGATAGATAGATAGATATGAGATAGATGGATAGATAGATAGATAGATAGATAGATAGATAGATACTGTAGGTTAGATAGATAGATAGAAGATAGATATGAGATAGATAGTTACTGTAGATAGATACATAGTAGATAGATACTGTAGATAGATACATAGTAAATAGATATAAGATAGATAGATATTACATAGATAGATAGATAGATTAGATTTACTTATTATAAGGATGACATTTATTATGCAATCTCATGTTTCTATTTTGTATTATACATCATGTAATCTCCTACAATTTCCCTTCACATATTTTATGGATAATATTTCAAATTCAATAATTTCTAATATTGGTATCTATATATAATTTATTTTATTTTATATTACAAGGTGTAATAATTAATCAATCTAAAAGCAGTCTGTATCTATAGAAATCAGTGTTTTTTTCTTAGTGTGACTCCAATAATTACCCCTATGTCCTGCAATAAACCATTTGCCCGCATGATGTCATTTACCTCGTGCCACAATGTGATTGTGAACTACTTATGGTACTATGGTAGATAAAAGAAACATACAGAATAGATCACTTGCACTTTTCATTTTCTTTATTCCATATGGAGATAATACAAATATCCATGACAATAAATAATATAATATGTTAAATATTTACATCTTTCTTACAAAGAGTAATAGAAGAAAAACCGCACAATTAAATAAACGTCCAGATCATGTCTTCTCAGAGACACAAATATCACAATCATTCACTTTCATGGTTCTATAGGCAAGGTCACATCAAGATTGCAAAGTCTGGTACAAGAGTGAAGAGCATCAAATCCTTGAGTCCATAATGAATTGCTCAGGTTCTGGTACAGCTCAAGTCCATGGAACTTTTAGAAGCCTCCAGGAAACCGCATGTGACAGTACTGTCTGCTCCCATAGGAGGCTACCACCGGCCCTGCGTTTATATTTAGGACTGCTGGGAGAATAGTGGCTGGTCGTTGAATGAACTGGTTGTAGTTCCAGGGCTGGGTAAAGATTGGCATAGATACCTCGGGTTCCGTTTTTTTCATTATATTTTCTATAGTGAAGGAGCCTTTGTTTGGAGGGTTACCTTGTTGACTGACTATAACCTGAGGCTTTGGCTCAAAGTTCAGTCCTTGGATATTGCTGGAAAGTTTCCCCCTTGTAACTTCCTGATAAGTTATCTGGTGATGCCCAGGGATTACTAGTCTTTCGGGTATGGGCATTGGTGCCAGGGCGTTGGGTTGTACAAAGGTTTGTGGCTGAAGAGGTCTGTAGGACCTATAGTAATGCAGAGGTGGGTAGACCATCAAGCTGTCCTTTAAGAACTCGTTGTGATGTCTTTTAAACCTTTTCCTCCTTCTGAGAAAGCTTCCGTTGTCAAACATGTCTTCCGAGGCTGGGTCCAGTGTCCAATAGTTGCCCTTGCCAGGATTGCCCGGTTCCCTGGGAATCTTGATGAAACAGTCATTAAGAGACAAGTTGTGCCTGATGGAGTTCTGCCAGGCTGGGAACTTATCTTTGTAATAGGGGAACTTGTTGCTGATGAAGTCGCAGATTCCGCTGAGGGTCAGTTTTTTGTGGGGACTCTGAAGGATAGACATGGTGATCAGGGCTATGTAAGAGTATGGAGGCTTCACCAAGGTCCTTTTAGATTTGCCCCCAACATTTATGGTGGCCTCTTTGCTCTCGCTCTCTCCAGATGAGTCGCTTTCTGACTCTAGGCAGCAGGGCTTTGTAGGAGACATCTCCCCAGCATCTGAGTCTGAAGATCTACTCTGGAGAAAGTCACAGCTATCATCATCTCCCAAGATATCGATCTCATCATCCTCTTCCTGCAGTCTGGAAAATAACTGTTGCTGTGTATCCATGGTGTCTTGGCAGAGGCTCATCGCCATAGATGACTGGTATGCTCTTTAAGACCCCTTCTCCAGTGTCCTCCTCCAAGTGGCAAAGTGGCTGAATGATTCAAGTCCTTCTTCTCCCCCTCCTCTTATAGGCAATGTCTCAAAGCACGGGATCTTCCCTGAAGTCACTGAGCCCTGTCAGGTAGTCATCTGCACTTGAATTGGAGATAATCTGGCAGATAAGCCCTTTCTGAGAGGGTCCTGCACCTGGCAGGAGGGGCTAGATCTATACAGTGTGGTCCTGAGCTTGAGAATTAACACTTGCTGTGCACATCAATAGACTAGTGCCACTTTCCTTATTTACAACACATGCAATGGTTTGTTAAACTCAGCATTGTGGATCAATGTTTGTCCAGTCTGTTTACTCTGCTCCTTGTAGACAGGAACTGAAGCTTCTGAAGGGAGCAGCGATTTCACAAACAATATAACTGACTGCAAAGTATGGGCATACAAATAAATTGCTTCATAATTCGTTTTATTAAACTATTTAAATTAACGACTGCATTAATTATAATTATCTACTTAATTCTCTATAATACATAATATCAACATATTACACTAAATTAGAATTGTTTGATGGACAAGTGATGACAATAAAACGTCATTATTTGATTAACCGCTGCTTTGTAATGCAGTTTTACGAAGCTAGTTAGTTAAATGGATGCTAGGGATAATATATACCAGTTCTGGTATGTATACTAGGTACAGGAAAAATTCTAGGCAAATATATTTGAGGTAGAGAGATAGACAGAGGGATAGATATGAGCTGGCTAGATAGATAGATTGATATGATAGATAGATAGATAGATAGATAGATAGGAGATAGATATTAGATAGATATGAGATAGATAGATAAATATGAGATAGATATTAGATAGATAGATAGATAGATAGATAGATTGACCAACAGACAATAGATAGATAGATACTAGGAATCTTAACGTGTATGAGTTCTAATATGCACACCAGGTACAGTAAAATTTTTAGACAAATAGATTTGAGATAGAGGAATAGATCGTTCTATCTATTTGTCTAAAATATATGATATCTGTTTAATTATAAATGTATTTTATATTTTAATCCACATTTTGTTATCTATTTATTTATTTTTGTAACAAAGAAAATCTTTTATTTATTTTCTATTCTCTGTCACATTCCTCTTGCTAGAATTCGTAACATACAGTTTTATTATGTATTATAGGTACAGTAAAAATTATAGGCAGAAAGATTTGAGGTAGAGAGATAAATAGATAGACAGATGATAGATAGATCTGTCTATCTCTCTAACTCAGACCTACTTGCAAATCATTTTTACTGTACCTAGTATGTCTAGTTGAACTCATATATGTTAAGATCCCTAGTATGTGTCTATCTATCTATCTATCTATCTATCTATTCATACCAGGGATAACATCTGAGTTTAATTATGTATACTATGTACAGTATAAATTGTAGGGAAATAGATCTGAGTTTGATAGATCTATCTATCTAATTATGCATTTATTATATATTGTAAGCCACGTTTTGTTCTTAAGTTTCTTTAAGGCCATGAGATAATCGTGCATTTCCTTTCTATTCTCTGTCACATTGGCTTGCTGATTATTGAGCCCACTAACCACATTGCATGAGGGAAATATGTCGACCAACATCGATCGTTTTTGTGCTGTGTTCCTTGTGTCTTTTCTGTGATAATGGCATGCATTCTTAGTTCCTTATGGTATTATGATGGCATTAACATCTAAGGGAGCAAAACCTACAATCTACCTTTTCTTAAAGCCAAACAGTAGAAGGTTTGGGCATTGCACAGGGTTCCCATCCTGGGGAAGTGTCCTCTTTTGTATACTTTGCAATTGGATGCATAGGGTATGAAGTGCATGGAGATGAATGGAGCAGTCACTTTACATGAGAAGGCTAGATGTAGACCACACATGCCATTACCATGACGTGTGGAAACCTCTGATGTTTTGCAAGTGGTTTTGGCAATGGAAATGGTGCAATAAATGAGAAGACACCCACCTGCAACCTGTAATAGGAGAACATTAGGCTGCCAGCTCTGCATATGAAGACAGTGGAGGAAATGGGACAGCAGCTGAAGTTTACTGATCACCACAGGGGGGTCTTTCAAGGGTCAGAGCAATAACAACTGAAAAGCCCCTTATTCCTGCCCTGTGGAATCTGCATGGGGCTCATGCTGATCTCAATTACAGGGATCACTTGCTCTTTAATGGGAAAATTCTGCATGAACCTTATTGCTTAATTGCCCATGAGGTTAGCTGACTAGACCCATGGCTGACAGTGTAATATGTATATAATTGTATCCAGAGGGTCAGCCAACTCAACACAGCCTGAAGATGAAAGAGCATCAAATCCCCATGTTATACAGTATCTGATATAGGCAATGGGATGGTTTTCTCACAGTTCTTTACCATGACTGGTCAGATGTGCCCTGCAATTACTACTGTGTGTTTGCACATTAGGGTTTATTCACATTCAAGATTTATTTTTTTTGCAGAAATTCCTGTGACTGTAAATCAGTTACATACATCTGTATGGTGTTTCTGTAGCATGTGCATGGATTTCAAATGAAAGGGACAGTCACAAGAAAAAATCTGCAACAAATCTGTTGCTAGTGATTATCCCTTTAGGAATCCTATCAAGTCTAAGAAAGCCACAAAAATATAGGAAAAACGTCAGAAAGCAAAGTGTATAATTTCAAAACCATAGTTACTATGACTATTCATGACATCCATGACAATTCTCTTCACTCCCATCACTAGAAATGGCTATTCTCATCCGCAATAAGGGCAAGATCTAGAATTTGTGGAATGGACATATGGATGTGGACAGCACATGGATGACATCAATAGGGAAATTAGGTTGCTGGCCATATTTGGGACAGGAGCTGATGTGGATAGTGACAAAAGCTGTAGAGTGCTTCACAATATGTAAGCAATAGAAAATAAATGTAATAAAAAGTATGTCAATATATAGATGACGGTAGGTACAGCAGTGAAATAAAGGAGTAGATGCCCTATAGCCTACAGGGGGATACAGACTCGTAGTAACTGTGTTAATATGTGCAGAACTATGTTGTATTAAAATAAATATACCAAAGCCACAATTGATACATTGTTTCTATTAGATATAATTAGACAATTCTTGTCCAGCGGACAGCTTTCTCTCCTGATATAAACATGCATGCTATTTCCAATAGGGTGAAGGCGATAGAAATAAGCGGCAGCAGCCTATCTAGAGGAATGAAGTAATGGGCATGTTGAAATCTTTCTATTTATCTAATGTGTGCGGTCATTTCAGGCCGCTTTCACACGAGCTATACAGATTGCATCAGGATCCGTTTAGGGAAAAACCCTGATGGTTTAGCATGCAATTTGAATCAATTTTGTCTGAGATTGCGTTCAGTGTGTGCATTTTTTTCTCTCTCTTGATTGTATCCGGATTGCATGCATCTTTCATGCACGCGAAGAAAAACTGAAGAATTACAATCGAAATCTCCTAGCAGCCTTCAGTGAAAAATGTATTGCCTCATTTTTCCCTTCTATGGATCCAGGGCTACGTGAAAAAAGCACAATATAGAACATGCTGCCATTTTTTTCTGAATGCAGAGATGATGAGTGAAAAGCGATGCTCATGTACACAGACCCTTTAAAATGAATGGGTCAGGATTCAGTCCGGATGCTATGCGTTCACATGAAGCATCGCATACCTTGGCCGTGCCACAGTTGGGACGGTGACCGCTGTGTAGCCAAGTACTGTACGGCAAGGCACGCTGCAGTGTTCATTGTTTTTGGCTGCTCTGTTTTCTGAGTAAGGCCTCATGCACACGACCGTTGTGTGTTTTGCGGTCCACAAACCGTGGACCCGCAAAACATGGATGTCGTCCGTGTGCGTTCCGCAACTTGCAGAACGGCACAGACAGCCTTTAATATAACTGCCTATTCTTGTCCACAACGCGCGGACAAGAATAGAACAGGTTATATTTTTTTTTGCGGGGCTACGGAACGGAGCAACGGATGCGGACAGCACACAGAGTGTTGTCCGCATCTTTTGCGGCCCCATTGAAGTGAATGGGTCCGCATCCAAGCCGCCAAAACTGCGGCTCAGATGCGGACCAAAACAACTGCCGTGTGCATGAGGCCTTACTGTGAGTCCATTACCAGTGAACACCAAACAATGTGGTAGTAATCGGTTAATACGACCCCCCTGCGACTTGCACAGCCACGTAGTAATTGTATATATCATATCAGGAGGTAATGAATATAACAGTGAGATAAAACTAGATACCACTTTAATATCTGTGGCCAAATCCGGTACCGATACATAGAAAGATAGAATAATGATGGCAGAAAAAGAGCACATGGTCCTAGTCTTCCCTTATATTATTTTCTTTTTTACATTTCCCTTAGGCCCCTGCACATCATCGTATCCTTTTTGCGTTCTACAAACCGCACATTCCGTAAAATATGGATACCATTTATGTGCAATCTGCATTTTTCTCGGTCCCATTTATAGAGATGCCTATTTTTGGCCACAAAACAGACAAGAATAGGACATGTATAATTTGCGGGATGGACACACAGATGTTGTCAGCACATTTAAGACATCCGTGTGCTGACCAAAAATACAGTTGTGTGTATGGGGCCTTAGGATAGCAATAGGTTTATCCCAGGTGTCTAACATCTGCTGGAAGTTTTTTCCAAGCCTCAGTTACTCTTTCATTAAAAATTATCTGAAAGAGTTATTGATATACATTATGCCCACAGGCAGACTGGAAACTTAAAGTGGCCCTGGAAAAAATACTAAAAGTGGCCCCGTTTTGTAGTTGGGTCCAAACTGATGGAAGGCAGGACCAGCAGTACCATACTATGGCACATTATACCACCCCAACAGAGCCAAATACCACCGTCCATCACAACATACTGCCAGCAACAGAATACATCCCCCAAAACTTCCACTGGCCGGCTGTGAGGAGGGCTCAGGTAGCCCCCTGGGCATCGGCCCACCGGGATATTTCCCTGTAAGGTTTATGGCCAATCCGCCCCTGATTACCTCTATAGTATTAATAATCGTTGGTTGTGATCAATGTAGCCTTGCTCCAGCAGTCAGAACACTTAGGCCAGATTTTTTACATAGGCTTTTATTCTTTGCATAGGAATGACATCCATAGCAAAATACCACAACCTATAGCATGCCATAAGTCTATGCTGACTGAACATCTATAGCAGTGATGGTGAACCTTTTAGAGACCGAGTGCCAAAACTGCAACAAAATACCCACTTATTTATCGCAAAGTGCCAACACAGCAATTTAACCTATATACCAATATAGTATATCTTCTATGTACTTTATCATTTAGCTATAATAGCTAAATAGCCTACATTCAGTGCGCTGCCTGTGCTGTTCATAGTGCGCCCTACGCTGATGAATGGCAGGAAAAGTCTATGGCATATTGGTACAACACAGACTTTTATTCCAGGGTGTGGGTGCCCACAGAGAGGGCTCTGAGTGCCGCCTCTGGCACCCGTGCCATAGGTTCGCCATCACTGATCTATAGCATGCCATAGGCTCAAGCTTTCTGGGCTATGAGTATAGTTTAAAGGCCAATGCAAACGCAGGATGTTTCCTACAGTACAAGACTGTTCATATTGAACAATAGTCATTTGTTTTGGGGGGTTTTATGCTTTTGGTCAGCTTGGTACAGGAACTACTTCAATTTTTTTTTTGTTATCCAAATTTTCAACCAATCAGCAAATGCTTTGTCAGAATGAACGGAGTGTGCTGCGGACACAACATAAAGCGCTGTTGTCCCCCCAGTTTGTTTTCTTTGGGAAAAGCTTTGTTTTCCTTTTGAAAGATAATATGGGCCACAAAGGGGTAAGGCTCAGAGTACACAGTGCTTTCTTATGCGAAAGAAAGTTAATTTCCCAAAGTCCACTGGGACTGCCCCCTTCCTGTAGTGTGAAGTGGCAACCCCTTAGTGTTAGCAATCCTCATGGGTCCTTCCTGAAGACTTTCCATAAGAAAGGCCTCTGTGACACAGGTCCCAAGCCCTGCAAAGGTGCAGGTGCTAATCTGTGAAATGCCACATTGATGATGAGAACATTAGCCCCAGCTCGTGACTTTTGACATTGTTGGCTTGAGAACGGGATCTCTTTTTACACACCACCAGAGCCTAGGATTTGCAGCTTTAAATGATAGTATTAGGGTAGTGGATGTAGATAATGGGATATTATTTCAGGGCATTTAGCATATTTTTTGTTGTAATGCAAAATTATAAGGAGCCGTGATATACCTCTGCGGTCCTCCAATCTCATATGCAGGTATACAGAGGATTTTTTCTTTCTTGTTTTCTGCTAGATGCAGTATTAGGCCTCTTTAACACTACCGTTTTTTCTTTCTCCGTTTGGCGGGCCGTTATTTGCGTTCCGTATACAGTCCGTATACGGAGCCATTCATTTCAATGGTTCTGCAAAAAAAAAAACGGAATGTACTCCATATGCATTCAGTTTCCGTATTTCCGTTTTTCCGTTCCGTTGAAAGATAGAACATGTCCTATTATTGCCCGCAAGTCACGTTCCGTGGCTCCATTCAAGTAAATGGGTCCGCAAAAAAAACGGAACACATACGGAAATGCATCCGTATGTCTTCCGTATCTGTTCCGTTTTTGCGGAACCATCTATTGAAAATGTTATGCCCAGCCCAATTTTTTCTATGTAATTACTGTATACTGTATATGCCATACGGCAAAACGGAACGGAAACACAATAGAAACAAAAAACAGAACAACGGATCTGTGAAAAACGGACCGCAAAACACTGAAATAACCATACGGTAGTGTGAAAGAGGCCTTATGGAAAAAGTTTGCATTGCTTCTAAGGGGAAATAATCTCTATTAGGGCTCATGCACACGACCGTATGGCTTTTTCAGTGTTTTACGGTCCATTTTTTAAGGATCCGTTGTTCCGTTTTTTGTTTCCGTTGTGTTTCCGTTTCCTTTCAGTTTTTCCGTTCCGCTTTTCCGTATGCTATATACATTATACAGTAATTACATAGAAAAAAATTGGGCATAACATTTTCAATAGATAGTTCCGCAAAAACGTAACAGATACGGAAGACATATGGATGCATTTCCATATGTGTTCAGTTTTTTTGCAGACCCATTGACTTGAATGGAGCCAAGCACCGAGATTTGCAGACAAGAATAGGACATGTTCTATCTTTTCACGGTAAAGAAATACGGAAATACTGAAACTGAATGCACACGGAGACACTTCAGTTTTTTTTGCTGAACCATTGAAATGAATGGTTCAGTATATGTACCGCATACTGAACTAAAAAAACGGCCAGTATACTGAACGCAAAATACTGTTGTGTGCATGAGCCCTAACAGGGTTCTATACTGCGGTACCACATGGCTACACACAGAATGCCAGCTAAGAAACTCCTAGTGCTGCTTATTCACACATGGCGTATACACTGCAGAATTGTGGTAAAAAAAATCCACAGTGTTGTACAGTAGTAGCAAAGTGGATGAGATTTAAACAAATCTAATTTATATACTGTGTAGAAAATCTGCATTGTAAACTGACCTGTGGAGCAGAATTTAACCCCTTAACGCAAAATGACGTAACTGTACATCATTTGCGTATAAGGGATGTATGGAGCGGACTCATAAGCAGAGCCCTCTCATGGCAGGCACAGGCAGTGACCGGGATAGGAGATAACTCTCAGATGCGGCATAGGAGAAGTTGGCACCAGCTCCCTCTGTCCTCCAATCAGAGTGGCGAAATTGATGGGTTCTGATTGACTCCTATGCAGCCTGGAGCATTGGCACCTGCGGCACGGCTCAACACGAAGCCTGGTCAAAATCTCATAGACTGCGACAGTATTCTATTACAGTGTATGGTACAAGTGATCAGAAGATTGAATATTCAATCCCCTAAGGGGACTAAAAATAACAGTAAAATATTAAAAAATATATTTGAATTTAAATTATATTTAAAAATAAACAAAAATATTACAAAATTCAAATCACCCCGTCCCAAATTAACCTATAAAAATCAATATTGAAAAATAAACATAAATGGCATTGCTGTACCCGAAAAATTTCTGAACTATTAAAATATAAAAATATTTATCATGCACAGTGAACACAGCTATAAAACAAATGTCCAATTTGCTGTTTTTTGGTCACCTCACCTCCTAAAAGAAATTGAAAAAAGTGATCAAAAAGTCATATACAGTACAAACCAAAAGTTTGGACACACCTTCTCATTCAAAGAGTTTTCTTTATTTTCATGACTTGGCATTCTCTTGATGAGCCTCAAGAGGTAGTCACCTGAAATGGTTTTCACTTCACAGGTGTGCCCTGTCAGGTTTAATAAGTGGTATTTCTTGCCTTATAAATGGGGTTGGGACCATCAGTTGCGTTGTGGAGAAGTCAGGTGGATACACAGCTGATAGTCCTACTGAATAGACTGTTAGAATTTGTATTATGGCAAGAAAAAAGCAGCTAAGTGAAGAAAAACGAGTGGCCATCATTACTTTAAGAAATTAAGGTCAGTCAGTCCGAAAAATTGGGAAAACTTTGAAAGTGTCCCCAAGTGCAGTCACAAAAACCATCAAGCGCTACAAAGAAACTGGCTCACATGCGGACTGCCCCAGGAAAGGAAGACCAAGAGTCACCTCTGCTGCGGAGGATAAGTTCATCCGAGTCACCAGCCTCAGAAATCGCAGGTTAACAGCAGCTCAGATTAGAGACCAGGTCAATGCCACACAGAGTTCTAGCAGCAGACACATCTCTAGAACAACTGTTAAGAGGAGACTGTGTGAATCAGGCCTTCATGGTAGAATATCTGCTAGGAAACCACTGCTAAGGACAGACAACAAGCAGAAGAGACTTGTTTGGGCTAAAGAACACAAGGAATGGACATTAGACCAGTGGAAATCTGTGCTTTGGTCTGATGAGTCCAAATTTGAGATCTTTGGTTCCAACCACCGTGTCTTTGTGCGATGCAGAAAAGGTGAACGGATGGACTCTACATCCCTGGTTCCCACCGTGAAGCATGGAGGAGGAGGTGTGATGGTGTGGGGGTGCTTTGCTGGTGACACTGTTGGGGATTTATTCAAAATTGAAGGCATACTGAACCAGCATGGCTACCACAGCATCTTGCAGCGGCATGCTATTCCATCCGTTTAGTTGGACCATCATTTTTCAACAGGACAATGACCCCAAAGACACCTCCAGGCTGTGTAAGGGCTATTTGACCATGAAGGAGAGTGATGGGGTGCTGCGCCAGATGACCTGGCCTCCACAGACACCGGACCTGAACCCAATCGAGATGGTTTGGGATGAGCTGGACCGCAGAGTGAAGGCAAAAGGTCCAACAAGTGCTAAGCATCTCTGGGAACTCCTTCAAGACTGTTGGAAGACCATTTCAGGTGACTACCTCTTGAAGCTCATCAAGAGAATGCCAAGAGTGTGCAAAGCAGTAATCAAAGCAAAAGGTGGCTACTTTGAAGAACCTAGAATATGACATATTTTCAGTTGTTTCACACTTTTTTGTTATGTATATAATTCCACATGTGTTAATTCATAGTTTTGATGCCTTCAATGTGAATCTACAATTTTCATAGTCATGAAAATAAAGAAAACTCTTTGAATGAGAAGGTGTGTCCAAACTTTTGGTCTGTACTGTATACTCCAAAACAGCACAAAAAACAAAAAAATAAGCCCTGAAACAGCTCTGTAGACAGAAATATAAAAAAATAAATGATAGTGTAAAACATAATAAAAAACTATATAAATTTGTCTTTGACATAACCTTACTGACCTGCATAAAAAGTTTGATATGTCATTTTCAGCACACAGTGAATATCGTAAAGACAAAATCCCAAAAATAAAAAAAACAGGGAGGAATTGTGCTTTTTTTCCATTTTATTCCACAAAGATTTTTTTTCCTGCTTTCCAGTCAAGATATGGTAAGTTAAAGGGGTTATCCAATGTCCGCTCCCTAGCACGGCCGCCGCTGCATCTCCCAGTCGCATGGATCAAAACACCTGGCAACGGGGGGGGGGGGGGGGGGAGCCAATAGCAGGCTGTGTCACCCGGGAGGCTCGACCTGCCATTGACTGCATCCCCTTATCACCGGATGTTTTGATCCACGTGACAGGGAGATGCTGCGGCGGCCATGCGGGGATCAGGAGCGACCTGGGTGCTGGGGAGCAGGGTAAGTACTATATATATTAGGGGCCCGGGCATTGGGGGGGCATGTTTTAGACATTGTATAACCCCTTTAAATTATGCTATTAAAAAATACACCTTATCCTGCAAAAACAAATATAAGCCCTAAAATTGGCCCGGTCTTTAAAAGGGTTACCTGGAAACTGCAAAAAAATTTGTGATGCCTGCAGCCGGCTCCCTGGTACTCTGGTCCTGCACACTGGCTTCTGAGTGTCCATCTTCATGTCTGTGGCATGGTCATCTGCTCCACCAGAGCCACCACTGGCTTCAGCGGTAAAATGTCACTCAGGGAGTAGGTAAGTATGGATCTTTCAATAGCGGACGCAGGCTGCTGGCATCACTGAAACGTTAGGTATTCCCAGAAGACACCTTTAAGGGGGCTATCTGCAGCATGTCAACTTATGCTGTGGATTTCCACCTCAGACTTTATGCAATGCATAAAATAAAAATCACAGCAAAATTAGTGACAACTGTGTTACATGGTGACATTGCCTTGAATTTTGGTGGGTAATCCTTGTACGCTAGTGGTAATAATTCACCTTCAATTAAACAGCAGGCAGGAGTAGCAATCCAAACAGCCCTCACTGCCGCCCCTTTCCACCAGTACAGTGGAATCCCTATATACGCACACCGCTGACATGTCAGAGGTGTATAAATGTACCGATTTCTAAGCGCTTAGAAAAGATAAAGTTCAGGTACCTATTTTATTTTTTTGGTAAAAAGGCATATTAGAAAAATAATTTTAGGACATTTGCAACATTTTTTTAAATAAAGTTGTTTAAAAGTTTAGTTAATTTTTAAGCATATCCTAGGAGATATGTGTGCACCAGAGCACTAGCTTTACTCTATTCAGTAGATACAAAATGCAGGTGCTGAGAGTGAATACACCTAGATTTTATCTGCACCGAGCTTGAAAGGGGGATGTTGCATACTGGGAAAGCAGTTTGGTTTGATGGGGAAAAGGCATGGCCTAATATGTGCCACTTTGTGCTCAAATTACAAAATAGCTGAGCATTGGCTGTCCGTGATTTTGGAATAAGTTGTCCAGGAAAAAAAAATTCTAGTTGGCAACCCTGACCAAAAGCAGTGTAGATGGGAGCTTCATGTTGGACCCTGAGTGCTTGTGACAGGCTGACATTGGCTCCATCGGTCCTGTGCTGTAGACTGGCACATCACCACTGCAGCTTGGAAACAAGCAGCTGCACAAGGACCGGACCAGCGGCGCAAAGAATGCCACTGGAGAGAGTGGCGAGTATAACATCATCAGTTATTTTAGGCAATTAGAGGGCTTGTCAGAGTTTTAATTATCTCAGACTACCCCTAGGGTGGGGGCGCCACTTCACTTTTCACCTCAGGCAGCAGATAGGTTCGGTGCACCCCTGGCTGTGGGATGGGCTCATTATCAAGCAGGAGTATCCCACAAAATACTTGTAAAGCCACAGTCAGTGGTGACATGTATATTCTGCTCATGTAACATCTGCCGCTATTGTCTTAAGGCCCTATTAGACTATCTGATTTTCGGGCCAATTATTGTGGACAAGTGTTTATATGGATGCACATTACCAATAATAGGCTCATATAATGGAGCAGTCAGTCACCCAATGAACGACCAAACGCTACATTGGGTAGTTTCATATAGCCTTTAGGCCCCTTGCAGACGAGCGAGTCCGGATTATGTCCGGATGCTTTGCGGATGTGTTCAGTGAATACTGCGCAATTTCTCAAACAAAGCCATTCAGTTTTGTGTTCAGTTACATTTTTATCGAGTGGGTGCAATGCGATTCACTGCGTTTTGCACGCGCGTGATAAAAAAACGGAATGTTTACAAACAACATCTCTTAGCAACCATCCGTGAAAATCAAGCAAGTGTGGATGCGATTTTCACGCAGCCCCATTCACTTCTATGGGGCCAGCGTTGCGTGAAAATCGCAGAATATAGAACATGCTTTGATTTTCACGCAACGAAAAAGCAATGCGTGAAAACAACCGCTCATATACACAGACCCATTTAAATGAATGGGTCCGGATTCCATGCGGACGCAATGCGTTCGCCTCATGGAATTGCCGCTCGTGTGAAAGGGGCTTTACACTATATTGTGCTGTAGTACCAGAATGTACCGTTATTGCTGGCAAGAACAGTATGTCCTGATTGTTTTATTCACACAGTCAGTGTTCGGCCAGTAATTTCCATCAGTGATTTTGAGCCAAAACCAGGTGCGGCTCTAAACACAGAACAGGTGCAGATCTTTCCCTTATATCTTATCTCTGTGGGGGCTCCAATCCTGGTTTTGGCTCACAATCACGGAAGGAATCACTGATGTGTGAATGGGGCATTAGTTTGTGTATAAATGGAGCTTAGTAACTAGTGAATCCCAGATGTGTGCTATCCTTGGTCTCCACGGACCACTCATGCATATATTGACTTTAGGGCTCGTTTACACGAACATGTGATGCCTGTTGCCGCATTGCGGATCCGTAATACCTGGGCACCGTTCCATGGCCATTCCGCATCACAGATGCGGACCGATTCATTTCAATGGGTCCTCAAATCCGGTGATGCGGAACGGAGTGCTTTCTGGGGTTCCGTTCTGTTCTTCCGCACTGCAAAAAGATAGAGCAAGTTCTATCTTTTTGCGGAACGGAAGGATCGTGGATCCCCATGTGCCTGCCCCATGGATGGTGCCCGTGCACAAGTCCACAAGTCCGTGGTGGCATCACAGTAGCATGCTCTATTTTGTCCACGATTATGAATCCCTCATTATAGTCTACGGGTCTGTGAAAACCCTGGACACAACACAGGTGCCATCTGTGTTTGGTCCATGGCTTTCACAGACAAAAGGTAGGAGTTGCTCTGGGAATAAATTTTCCGCTGAGAGGGGTCCATGGAATACGGATGACAGATGGAGGTCACAAAACAGACAAAAGGACCAAACACAGATTCTACACGGATGAACCAGTGACCATTTTGTCACAGAGGTCATCACGGACACGGATGGTTGAAAGAGGCCTTACTGTTAACACCACACCCACACCATGAATGAATTATAGTATGTTGTACTGGTCAGAGAATTAATAGGTCATATGACCATTTTTGTGTCTTGTGTTACTGTCTGCATTGGCATATATTCACACATCATGGGCATTGCCATACGCGAAAAATCCTCATACTATTAAAATATAACACTATTAATCCCATACAGCGAATAGTGTAACAGAAAAAAAAAGAATAAAAATATACATTTCAAATTTTTTGTCACTTCAACTCCCCAATTTTTTTTTTTAATAAAAAGTGATCAAAAAGTTACACACTTCAAAATCGTATCACTAAAAAGTACAGATCGCCATGCAAAAGATAAGCCCCCACACAGCTCCGTACACAAAAAAGTTATAGGGGTCAGAATATGGTAATGGGAAAAAAAAAAGTTTTAAGGTTTTACATTTTTTCAGTATTAAAACACAAGATAAACTATACAAGTATAGTATTGTTATAGTTGTACTAACCTAGAAAAAGAAGGTAAAAGGTCAATTTTATCACATAGAGAACGGAAAAAAAAGAAAGTGTCAGAGTTGCGTTTTTTTCCAATTCCACCCCATTCAGAATTTTTTTTACAGTTTCCCACTACAACCGTAAATAGTGCCATTAGAAAGTACAACTTGTCCCGCAAAAAATAAACCTTCATAAGGCCTCTTGCACACGACCGTATGTATTTTGGGGTCCGCAAAAAACGGATTTGAAAAAAGTACGGATGACATCCATGTGCATTTCAGATTTTGCGGAACGGAACAGCTGGCCCCTAATAGAACAGTCCTATCCTTGTCCGTAATGCGGACAATAATAGGACATGTTCTATTTTTTTGTGGAACGGAAATACTGACATACGGAAACGGAATGCACACGGAGTACTTTCCTTTTTCTTTGCGGACCTATTGAAATTAATAGTTCCGTATACGGTCCACAAAAAAATGGAACACGGAATGAAAAACCGTTCCTGTGCATGAGGCCTAAGGCTGTGTTAATGGAAAAATAAATAAGTTATATATTTGGGAATGCAGCGAGTGAAAAATGAAAACGCAAAAACTGAAAATCGCCTGGTCCTCTAAGGCCCCTTTCAGACGAGCGAGTATTCCGTGCGGGTGCAATGCGTGATGTGAACTAGTGTTGAGCGTGAATATTCGAATTGCGAAATGTCGTAACTTCGAGATTTCGCGAATATTTAGAATATAGTTCTATATATTCGCAAAATCGAATATTCTTTTTATTTTTTTATTTTTTTATTAATTGTTATATTTTTTTCTTTCCCACTTCCCTAAAGTTGTTCTTACCTGTCCTTTGGATTCCTGGCTTCCTGGCTGCTCCAGTCAGTGCCCGTTGCCGCTTCTGCCGACTTCCGTGCTTATGGAGCGTCCCCATCACCATGGGAACGTCTCCATATACTAGAATGTACTGTCGGATTTGAGAATCACGTTGAAATCGCAATTCGATTAATTCAAGCTATAATAATCGAATTGCGATTTCAACTTAACACTGCTTCATTCCATATTCGTTAATTCTAGCCTAATATGGAATAAAGCAGTGCTAAGTTGAAATCGCAATTCGATTAATTCAAGTTATAATAATCGAATTGCGATTTCAACTTTTTACATATATTCTTAATCATGCTCTAACTTCGTCTTTTAGAATATTCGTAATATTCTAAAAGACTAAGTTAGAGCAATATAACGAATATTCTAAAAGACGAAGTTAGAGCAATATTACGAATATTCTAAAAGACGAAGTTAGAGCAATATTAAGAATATTCGTAAAATACACATATAGATTGTAATTTAGCTAATATACTGCTATAGTAATTTTTTTTATAGTGTACATATTTTAAAAAACTTAAGTTCAGAAGAGGCAAAAAAAAATTGAGAAAAAAAAAAGGATTATAGCACTATATTAGCTAAATTACAATCTACAGGTCCTTCTAAAAAAATTAGCATATTGTCATAAAGTTCATTATTTTCTGTAATGTACTGATAAACATTAGACTTTCATATATTTTAGATTCATTACACACCAACTGAAGTAGTTCAAGCCTTTTATTGTTTTAATATTGATGATTTTGGCATACAGCTCATGAAAACCCCAAATTCCTATCTAAAAAAATTAGCATATCATGAAAAGGTTCTCTAAACGAGCTATTAATCTAATCATCTGAATCAACTAATTAACTCTAAACACCTGCAAAAGATTCCTGAGGCTTTTAAAAACTCCCAGCCTGGTTCATTACTCAAAACCGCAATCATGGGTAAGACTGCCGACCTGACTGCTGTCCAGAAGGCCATCATTGACACCCTCAAGCAAGAGGGTAAGACACAGAAAGAAATTTCTGAACGAATAGGCTGTTCCCAGATTGCTGTATCAAGGCACCTCAGTGGGAAGTCTGTGGGAAGGAAAAAGTGTGGCAGAAAACGCTGCACAACGAGAAGAGGTGACCGGACCCTGAGGAAGATTGTGGAGAAGGACCGATTCCAGACCTTGGGGGACCTGCGGAAGCAGTGGACTGAGTCTGGAGTAGAAACATCCAGAGCCACCGTGTACAGGCGTGTGCAGGAAATGGGCTACAGGTGCCGCATTCCCCAGGTCAAGCCACTTTTGAACCAGAAACAGCGGCAGAAGCGCCTGACCTGGGCTACAGAGAAGCAGCACTGGACTGTTGCTCAGTGGTCCAAAGTACTTTTTTCGGATGAAAGCAAATTTTGCATGTCATTCGGAAATCAAGGTGCCAGAGTCTGGAGGAAGACTGGGGAGAGGGAAATGACAAAATGCCTGAAGTCCAGTGTCAAGTACCCACAGTCAGTGATGGTCTGGGGTGCCATGTCAGCTGCTGGTGTTGGTCCACTGTGTTTTATCAAGGGCAGGGTCAATGCAGCTAGCTATCAGGAGATTTTGGAGCACTTCATGCTTCCATCTGCTGAAAAGCTTTATGGAGATGAAGATTTCATTTTTCAGCACGACCTGGCACCTGCTCACAGTGCCAAAACCACTGGTAAATGGTTTACTGACCATGGTATTACTGTGCTCAATTGGCCTGCCAACTCTCCTGACCTGAACCCCATAGAGAATCTGTGGGATATTGGAAAGAGAAAGTTGAGAGACGCAAGACCCAACACTCTGGATGAGCTTAAGGCCGCTATCGAAGCATCCTGGGCCTCCATAACACCTCAGCAGTGCCACAGGCTGATTGCCTCCATGCCACGCCGCATTGAAGCAGTCATTTCTGCAAAAGGATTCCCGACCAAGTATTGAGTGCATAACTGGACATAATTATTTGAAGGTTGACTTTTTTTGTATTAAAAACACTTTTCTTTTATTGGTCGGATGAAATATGCTAATTTTTTTAGAAATTTGGGTTTTCATGAGCTGTATTCCAAAATCATCAATATTAAAACAATAAAAGGCTTGAACTACTTCAGTTGGTGTGTAATGAATCTAAAATATATGAAAGTCTAATGTTTATCAGTACATTACAGAAAATAATGAACTTTATCACAATATGCTAATTTTTTTAGAAGGACCTGTATATGTGTATTTTACGAAAATTCGTAATATTGCTCTAACTTCGTCTTTTAGAATATTACGAATATTCTAAAAGACGAAGTTAGAGCAATATTAAGAATATTCGTAAAATACACATATTAGCCTAGCCATAGTCAATTAGTCATAGGAACGTTGCCTTATACTATCAAAAGAAAAATCGCAATACGCGATTAATTAAATCGCTTATTATTCGCGATAATTGGAATAATTACGAATATTTGATTTCGACGAACACGAATATTCAATTGAATATTCGCAAAATATTGCGAAATCGAATATGGCACCTCCCGCTCATCACTAATGTGAACGCAGTGCGTCAGCACTGAATTCAGGCCCATTCATTTCAATGGGGCTGTGTGCATGAGCGTTGTTTTTCATGCATCACTTGTGAGTTGTGTGAAAATCGCATTGCATCCGGATGCAATGCGTTGCGTTGTGTTTTTAACGCAAGTAACTTAGCAACAGTGAAGGTATTTTAGACAGGGAGTTGAGTTCCTCAGTGTCTGGCTCCAGGCAGCACATAAGGCAGGAGTTTGCTGCCGAATTTTTCAGCCCTTGCGGACCATTTTACTCCATGCAAAAGACACCATGGGCTATGGATGTGGGAGGCTTGTTGTCCTCGTCCAGGAAAGGCTCTGCATATAGGATACTCGGTCGGGGGACTACCACGACCGGTATAAAAAAGATTCGGCCTGGGTGGAGATAACTCAGGAGCTTTTTTCCATCATCTGGGAGAAAACCAAAGGGCAAAGTAGCCAGCATTTAGGTAAGTAGCCAATGTATACACTCACCTAAAGAATTATTAGGAACACCTGTTCTATTTCTCATTAATGCGATTATCTAGTCAACCAATCACATGGCAGTTGCTTCAATGCATGTAGGGTTGTGGTCCTCGTCAAGACAATCTCCTGAACTCCAAACTGAATGTCAGAATGGGAAAGAAAGGTGGGCTACAACAGCAGAAGACCCCACCGGGTACCACTCATCTCCACTACAAATAGGAAAAAGAGGCTACAATTTGCACGAGCTCACCAAAATTGGACTGTTGAAGACTGGAAAAATGTTGCCTGGTCTAATGAGTCTCGATTTCTGTTGAGACATTCAAATGGTAGAGTCCGAATTTGGCGTAAACAGAATGAGAACATGTATCCATCATGCCTTGTTACCACTGTGCAGGCTGGTGGTGGTGGTGTAATGGTGTGGGGGATGTTTTCTGGGCACACTTTAGGCCCCTTAGCGCCAATTGGCCATCGTTTAAATGCCACGGGCTACCTGAGCATTGTTTCTGATGATGATGTCCATGACCTTCATGACCACCATGTACCCATCCTCTGATGGCTATTTCCAGCAGGATAATGCACCATGTCACAAAGCTCGAATCATTTCAAAATGGTTTCTTGAACATGACAATGAGTTCACTGTACTAAAATGGCCCCCACAGTCACCAGATCTCAACCCAATAGAGCATCTTTGGGATGTGGTGGAATGGGAGCTTCGTGCCCTGGATGTGCATCCCTCAAATCTCCATCAACTGCAAGATGCTATCCTATCAATATGGGCCAACATTTCTAAAGAATGCTATCAGCACCTTGTTGAATCAATGCCACTTAGAATTAAGGCAGTTCTGAAGGCAAAAGGGGGTCCAACACCGTATTAGTATGGTGTTCCTAATAATTCTTTAGGTGAGTGTACATGTGTGATCCTTGCTGTCCTTCCAAGCATAGCACATGTCATAGGTTATCCTGTCTAGTATAGTACATGTGATACACTATCCTGCCTAGTATAGCACATGTGATACACAATCCTCCCTAGTATAGCACATCTGATACCTTATCCTGCCTAGTATAGCACATGTGATACGTTATCCTGCCTAGTATAGCACATGTGATACGTTATCCTGCCTAGTATAGCACATGTGATAAGTTATCCTGCCTAGTATAGAACATGTGATACGTTATCCTGCCTAGTATAGCACATGTAATACGTTATCCTGCCTAGTATAGTACATCTGATACGCTATCCTGCCTAGTATAGTACATCTGATACGCTATCCTGCCTAGTATAGCACATGTGATACGCAATCCTCCATAGTATAGCATATGTGATACATTATCCTGCCTAGTATAGAACATGTGATACATTATCCTGCCTAGTATAGCACATGTGATACGCTATCCTGCCTAGTGTAGCACATAATACATTATCCTCCCTATTATAGTACATGTGATATGTTATCCTCCTTACTATAGTACATGTGATATGTTATCCTCCCTAGTATAGCACAAGTAATACGTTATCCTCCCTAGTATAGCACAAGTAATACGTTATCCTCCCTAGTATAGTACATATGATACGTTATCCTCCCTAGTATAGCACATGTGATACGTTATCCTGCCTAGTATAGCACGTAATACGTTATCCGCCCTAGTATAGTACATATGATACGTTATCCTCCCTAGTATAGCACATGTGATACGTTATCCTCCCTAGTATAGTACATGTGATATGTTATCCTCCCTAGTATAGCACAAGTAATACGTTATCCGCCCTAGTATAGTACATATGATACGTTATCCTCCCTAGTATAGCACATGTGATACGTTATCCTCCCTAGTATAGCACATGTGATACGTTATCCTCCCTAGTATAGAACATATGATACGTTATCCTCCCTAGTATAGCACATGTGATACGTTATCCTGCCTAGTATAGCACATGATACGTTATCCTCTCTAGTATAGCACATGTGATACGTTACCCTCTGTATATTTGCCTACATTTTCCTTTCTTGTCTTTTTATTACAAGTCGATGAGGTCAAGAATCGTTGGCGGGGCTGCAAGGACTAGTTCCGCAAAGAGATGAAGCACCAGGGGCGGAGTGGTTCCGGGCCCCCAAGAAAAGGCCCTACATGTTCAAGGAACAACTGATGTTCCTCCGTGAGGTCATGGAACTATGTAAAGTAGGTAATGTGATTGGTAACAATTGTTTAATTTGAAATGTCATAGTTCCCAATAGCAACCATTCCGATTCCTCTTTTCATTAGCAAAAGTAGGTGAACAACATGACAAGTGGATTAGGAATTGTTGCTATGGCCAGTTATTGCCACTTCTTATTTCCCCAATGTTGCTAAATGACCCCATATGTAATATGTTGTTTAGTTCATGTAGTACTATGTGCTAAATATATTTTGCTGATGATAGTAATATGTGAATATTTCCAAATTTCAATTTCTCTACTTTCATAATAGATAGTAATACCTCCAAAAAATAGTAATTACTTTACATTCCCCATATGTCTACTTCATGTTTAGATCATTTTGAAAATGACATTTTATTTTTTGGGGACATTAGAAGGCTTAGAAGTTTGGAAGCAAATCTTGAAATTATTCGGAAAATGTCCAAAACCCACTTTTTAAGGACCAGTTCAGGTCTGAAGTCACTTTGTGAGGCTTACATAATAGAAAACACCCCATTTTAGAAACTACACCCCTCAAGGTATACAAAACTGATTTTACAAACTTTCTTAACTCTTTAGGTGTTCCACAAAGAATTGATGGAAAATGGAGATGAAATTTCAGAATTTCACTTTTTTGAGAGATTTTACATTTTAATCCATTTTTTCCAGTAGCAAAGCAAGGGTTAACAGCCAAATAAAACTCAATATTTATTACCCTGATTCTGCGATTTACAGAAACACCCCACATGTGATCGTAAACTGCTGTACGGGCACACGGCAGGGCGCAGAAGGAAAGGAACGCCATATGGTTTTTGGAAGGCACATTTAGCTGAACTAGTTTTTAGATGCCATGTCCCATTTGAAGCCCCCCTGATGCACCCCTACAGTAGAAACTCAAAAAAGTGACCACATTTTGGAAACTACGGGATAAGGTGCCAGTTTTATTGGTACTATTTTGGGGTACATATGATTTTTTAGCGCTTAAATTAAGTTTTTTTGTGAGGCAAGGTAACAAAAAAATGGATGTTTTGTCAGCATTTTTATTTTTACAGCGTTTAACCGAGGGATTAGGTCATGTGACTTTTTTTATAGAGCAGATCGTTACACACGTGGCAATACCTAATATGTCTACTTTTTCTTATTTATTTAATTACACAATAATAGCATTTTTGAAACCGAAATAATGATATTTTAGTGTCTCATAGTCTGAGAGCCATAGATTTTTTATTTTTTGACCGATTCTCTCAGGTAGGGTCTAATTTTTTGCGGGAGGAGGTGATGGTCTGATTGGTACTATTTTGGGGGGCATACGCTTTTCTAATCACTTGCTATTGCAATTTCTGTGATGTAAAGTGACAAAAATGGCTTTTTTTTTTACATTTTTTTTTTTTTTTTTTTTACAGTGTTCATCTGAGTGGTTAGGTCATGTGATATTTTTCTAGAGCTGTTTGTTACGGACGTGCCGATACCTAATATGTATATTTTTTTAATGTATTTCACTTTAGCACAATAATATCAGTTTTAGTGTCTCCATGTTCTGAGAGCTTTCGTTTTTTATTTTTTGGGGCGATTGTCTTAGGTAAGGGCTAATTTTTTTGGGGATGAGGTGATGGTTTTATTGATACCATTTGGGGGGGCATACGCCTTTTTGATCGCTTGGTGCTGCACTTTTTGTGATGTAAGGTGACAAAAATGGCTTTTTTTACTTGTTTTTTTTTTTATGGTGTTTATCGGACAGGGTGGCTAATGTCATATTTATAGAGCCGGTCCTTACGGACGCGGCTATACCTAATATGTGTGTTTTCTTTTTTTTTCTGTTTTTTATTATAAAATAAGGGGAAAGGGGTGTTTTCTTTCTTTATTACTTTATTAAAAACACTTTTTTTTTTACTTTACTTTATTTAGGACATTCACTTTTGGGGGTCTGATCCCCTCTGCAATGCATTACAATACATCTGTATTGTAATGCATTGCCTGTTAGTGTATGACACTGAGTCATACACTAACAGGTTGCCTGGGAGACCCAGCCTGAGGCTGGATCTCCTCAGATCCCGTAGAAGGCAGATCCCGATGTCGTGCATGGCATTGGGCAGCCTCTGCATGGCATCGGGCTGCCTTGTGTTGCATCGGGTCCCCGCCACAGCAGCGCGGGGACTCGACGCTCTCCTTACCCGACACAAACCTCTTCTATGTCGCGGTCAGTGCGGACCACGGCATAGAAGGGGTTAATCGGCGGGCATCGGCTTTTACAGCGATGCCGGCAGATACAGCAGGGGCCCGGCTACCACGGACTGCCGGGCCCCTGAAGTGATCGTGCGCGCACCGCTCCAGTGCCCGCCCGATCACTATGACGTACTATTACGTCAAATTGCAGGAACTTAGTGGTTCCCATGACGTAACAGTATGTCAAAGGTCGGGAAGGGGTTAAGCGCCATGACACATATAATGTGAAAAAGTAACAGGACTGCAGTATGGCGCAATAACACCTTACCAGGACACTCTTGTGAAAAATAAAAAAATCTTCTTCTTTATTGAGTATTCTCTTTTTGCCAATAGAACTACGCGTTTCGGGGGTCTGGGACACCCTTCATCAGGTTGAAATGGCTCAATAAACAATCAGTGCTGTAGAACAGGTATTTAAACCCTTAAAAACACCAAAATGAGCATCCCTTGACTGCCCAGTGGAAGTGGGGCCGTCCAGGGGTGTCTCCTAATTAGCATATCGTTAAAATACATTTATATTTCTAAAAGCATTAACATGAATCAAAGTGAATAGTACCTGTGGGGATTAGTGGAATAAAGATGTTTCAGATTTTTATTTATTTATTTGTTTTGTAGACATTACGTGAATGTATTCAGCATTGTATTCACACGTGGTCACATAGAACATAGAACATAGAATGTGTCGGCAGATAAGAACCATTTGGCCCACATGTTATGCGATCACGTGTGCTAGTGTTTTGGTGCCTGGCGGTAATTCGTGTGCGAATGCTGGTGGCCGGGCTGAGAAAGATGTTCCCGTCATCTGGTCGCAATTAATGCGACCACATGACCTGGTTACCGGAGAGCGGTGGACGCTGGAGAAAGTCTATGGTGCGTGGCTGCACGTCCGGGTCATGTGCAGGCAGAAGGCGCGGTAAACACGTGACCCGGTTGCCAGGGGGGCGGTGGACGCTGAAAGGTTCTTTGGTACATGGCTGCACGTCTGGGTCACGTGCCGGCCAGAGGTGCAGCTCTGTTGCCATGACGATGGGACGCTAGATAGATAGGTGGTGCTGACAAAAACGGGGAAGATACAATTTCATGTATATAGACGTAGGCTAGGGAGTATATATATATATATATATATATATATATACTGTATATATATTTATATATGTTAGTTGTAGAGAGAAATATCGATAATGCTTGTATTTATACACATAAAATTGACTAGTGTCCCTTGCGCTAGATTATAAGGACATATAATTACTATTGAGCTGGAAAACAAAATGGGTGGCCCCTTTAGGGCAGTGAAGAATGATAGATCCTGATATTGGTACTAATCTACAATACTATTTTACGTTTTTGAGTTACCTGGTTGAGGGTTTCATGTAGTTGATGAAAGAACTGCTATTGGCACAGCTGGAATGGCTGTGAGATGGCATGACTGCAATCGGCACATAATAGGTGAAGAGGGCACCGGGTATGGTGATACACCTAAACCGTGAACTGGGGCAGTTCCAAATTCCTAGAGGGTATTTATGGGGGTTCACACCAGTTCAATTGGTTTTGTTATGATTTATATTTTATTTATTTTATTTGTATTATTTTGAGGTGAGAACCATTTTACGGCAAAAAAATTCTACCAGGGTCCCTAAGGATATAATATGGCGGGGGCTTTATAATGGGAACAGATTCGCTACAGAGGGGTTTCCACCCAAAACCCACGAGACTGCAGTGGGTGGGGATTTGGATGAGACTAGTAGTGATTTAGAGATTGATCTCAAAGGCCTCATTTAAGCCATATGGATGCAGTGTATTTAATTTGCATATCCAGTACATTTCTCGGTGCTTGATGCATTGTGAGTTCTTTCTTTGATGGGCTGGTATCTGCTCTATTGGTGTAATTTTAAACCCCGAGAATAGTCCCCCGTGGAGGTTGGCCGCATGCCTGGATATACTGTGTTTCTGGAACAGTTTTTTTTACGTTGGATCTCTGCTTGTTTAGTCTATTTCTGAGAGTTTGTGTGGTGCATCCCACATACTGTAGGCCACAATGGCACTCCAAGATGTAGATTACGTGGGTAGAATTACAATCCAAGCTACTCTGGATTTGAAAAGATTCCTGCTCTTTGTTATTTTTAAACATAGTTATTTGACAAATTGTCTTACAGCATAAGCACCTCGGTTGGCTGCATTTTTTGCTCCCTAAGAATTGGGATGTACTGATGTATTCGGCTATGTTTTTAGAATTCCTCAGTTTACTAGGGGCTAAGATGTTCTTTGGAGTCCGAGCTCTTCTAAATGTGAGGCAAGGTATTTTAAGGATAATTGAATTAAGAACCGGGTCCTTTCTCAAAAGATACCAGTTTTTGGTAAGGATTGTTCTGATCCTATCGCAGTTCTGGTTATATGTGGTGATAAAATGTCATATGGAACTCGTTCTTACCTTTTATCTTTGGGCTGGATTTGGGTATTAAGCATTCGAGTTGTGTGAGGTTGGATGCTCGTCTCTTAGCTTCGTGCACAACCTCCTTTGGGTAACACTTTGTCGAACGTTGTCAATAGTGTTTTACTTTGTTCCTAAAAATCCACCTCTCGGGTGCAATTGCGTCTTATTCTCTGGAATTGGTTAAATGGAATGTTGTTTTTCCATTTTCTGTAATGGGTACTCTTGAAATCCAGATAGTAATTGCTATCGACTGTTTTAAAGAAAGTACGGGTGATGATTTCCTCCCCTTGTGTGAATATTTTCAGGTCCAGATATTCAGTTATATTTCTATGGTGGGTTCCTGTGAGTGATATTCCCCACTGATTGTTATTTAGATGTGTGACAAAGTTTTCAATAGTGATGGTGTCCCCTTTCCAAATGAAAATCAAATCGTCTATGTATCAAAAAGATTATGTTGTTGATTGAGAAATCAGTTTGATAGATGTGGGTTTCCTTGAAGCTCCCCATGAAGAGGTTAGCGTAGCTTGGGGCAAATCAAGTCCCCCATAGCCATATTTGTTTGTACACTCTATCATGGAATTGGAACGTGTTATGTGTTAAGATGGAATCGATACTCCTTAGGATACAATCCTTCTGCTGTTTTGACATTAGCTGATCTTTGCTTAGGAAATCTGATGTACATTGAATTCCCAAATCGTGGGAAATATTCAAATACAATGCTGACACATCTAAAGTAAGCCAGTGGTATGAGGTGTCCCATTTGATGTCTTTTAGTTCCATAATGAGAGAGGTGGAGTCCTTGAGGTATGACCTGAGGTTCTTTGCGTATTTCTGCAAGAAAATATCTATGTAGTGTGAAAGATTGCGAGTGATCGATGATACCCACGAAATGATGGGTCTTCCCGGGGGATTTTCGAGGTTTTTAAGAATTTTGGGGAGGTGATAAAAAGTAGCAGGTGTAGAATCTGGGACCAGTATATATTCACACTCTTTTGTCCCAAGGACATGTTCTGCTGACTTAATGAGTAGCTCGAACTCCTTTTTGTCTTCTTGGGAGGGGTTGGTTTCCAGGGGGACATACTGCAATACTCTGGTCAGATAGAATTTTTAGGGCTTCCCTGACATAGTCTTCTTTATTCTGTATGACTATGCCACCCCCCTTATCGCCATTGCGGATAACTATATTCTTGTTTTCTTAGAGTTTTTTCAAAACTGATTTCTCATACGGTTTCAGATTAGGTCTTTTTGGCGGTTTCGTGTTTATTTTCCGAAATTCTTCTGATACAATAGCATAAATTGTATCTATGAAGTTTCCCTTGTGGTGCATTGGATGGAAGTTGGAGGGGGGCTTGAGGCCTGATGGGATGCCTGAAGAGTGTTGGTTTTCTTTGGCTTCTACTCTTTTCTGTGCTTTTTTCACAGATTGTTCCTGAATCTTAAAGTGTCTTTTTGTCATCAGGTTCTTGATGAACTTATTGACGTTTTAAAAGAGATCAAACTCGTTGATTTTGGAGCCCGGACAAAAAGATAGACCCTTCATCAGAAGGGAAATTTCGCATTTGGTTAGTTTATGGGAGGAGAGATTAAAAATACTCGAGGTTTTGGATTTCGGGGTATCTCTAGATTCTTCAGTATTTTTTCTTTTTATTGGTTTTCATCCCAAAGGTTGGAATAGTTTTTGATTCTCGTGGTACTTGGGCTCTCCATAATGGGATATATTGCGATGGGGGTGATTGTCGGTGGTAGGGCTAAAAAAGAAACAGTGGAGGATGTCCCTTCCAATGGATGGTATTCTGAATTGTTAGCACCTACATTGGGTTCTGAGATCGGACTATTTGCAAGCGGGTTGGTATTCTTAGGGTCAGATTCAAATGTGGTTTCTTTGTCTTTGTGGCCCAAAGATAGAAAATTCGGAGGGGAGTTGTGATTATGTAGAGTTAGTAGCGAGTCTGCTTTCAAATCTGATGCCTCAGATGGAAATGGAGATGTTACCGTAGATACCACTGGCGAGCTTGGGTATGTAGAGAACTGGGTTGCTGGTAAATCCAGCGGGGCACAGGTTGTCATGAAATCCTTGCTGAAGAGGGCTGAAAGAGGATTGTTTGTGGTAATATATTTTGTGGTCTCTCCATTAGTCTCAATATTTGCAATGAGTGATAAGATAGGGGTATGGAACTCTCTGCAATTTCGGGTTAAAGTTAAAGGAGAGACATGGAGTGTGCCGCTCATGACTCTATTTAGAAAGTGACATTAGTACTAATATCAGGATCCTTCATTTTTCACTGCCCTAAAGGCCATCATCATGGCAACACAGCCACGCCTCTGGCCAGCATGTGACCCGGGCGTGCAGCCACGTACCAAAAGAACCTTACAGCGTCCACCGCCCCCTGGCAACCGGGTCACATGATGACCGCGTCTCCTGCCGTCACATGACCCGGACGTGCAGCCACGCACCATAGACTTTCTCCAGCGTCCACCGGCAACCAGGTTATGTGGTTGCATTTATTGCGACCACATGACAGGAAGATCTTTCTCAGCCCGGCCACCGGCATTGGCACGCACATAACTGCCGGGCACCAAAACACTAGCACACATGATCACATGTCATGATCATGTCGTGTGAATACAATGTGAATACAATGCTGAATACATCCACCTAATGTCTACAAAACAAATAAATAAATAAAAATAAAAATCTGAAACCTCTTTATTCCACTAGTCCCCACAGCTACTATTCACTTTGATTAATATTAATGCTTTTACAAATGTAAATGTGATATGCTAATTAGGAGACACCCCTGGACAGCCCCACTCCCACTGGGCAGTCCAGGGATGGTGTTTTTTTAGGGTTTAAATACCTGTTAAACAGAACTGATTGTTTATTGAGCCATTTCAACCTGATAAAGGGTGCTCCAGACCAAAAAAAAGAATACTCAATAAATCCGCGAGGGAAAAACATTATACCGCAACGCAATCGTATACAAAACGGACGCCGGATGCAAGCAAAATCGCGTAATTATTGCGGAATGCACCCTGAATGCATCCTGACCAAATCCGTCACATTTGTGTGCAAGAGGCCTAAGTGTTAACAGTGGCCACAGGTGCCCTCCGGAATTTGTAGTGTCCCCAGGGGCGTACCTAGAGCATTTGGCACCCGGGGCGAACCCTTTGTTTGGCACCCCCTTCCCCCCCAAGAAAGTTAAGAAAACATGCACAAACTTTTTTCAATGTTTTCAATAATATTTATTACAAAACATTCAGACATCCGCATGTGTTTTGCGGATCCGATCCATGTATCAGTGGATCCGTAAAAATCATACGGACGTCTGAATGGAGCCTTACAGGGGGGTGATCAATGACGGAGGTGATCAGGGAGTCTATATGGGTGATCACCCCTCTGTCATTGATCACCCCCCTGTAAGGCTCCATTCAGACATCCGCATGTGTTTTGCGGATCCGATCCATGTATCAGTGGATCCGTAAAAATCATACGGAGCCTTACAGGGGGGTGATCAATGACAGGGGGGTGATCAGGGAGTCTATATGGGGTGATCAGTGGTTCATAAGGGGCATCTCCTCTCCTACATAGCGCCACATACCTCTTACATCCAGTGATGTCACCTTTGATGTAGACGTTCTCTTTCCTCATCTTCTCCATTCAGACCAGACCGCCATGATGATTTTTCTGCCATCTCCCGTCTCTGCAGAGATTGAGAAACAGACATTAGTTTCCTGCCACCCCCAATACTATACTGCAGAAACAGTCCCCCTGCGAATACTACTATAGTGCCCTAGTAATCATGTTCCTCATCGTAGTAGTAAAGCTTCCCATAATACCCCCTAGTGGTACTAATTTTCCCTATAATATGACAGTACATGAAATACCCCCACTTATTGCCCGCAGTTGAGCTAATGTCCCCATAATGTATGCCAGTATAAAATACCCCTATATAGTGCCCCAGTAAATGCCCTCATACTGCTCCTCTCCCCCTTCCCCATAGTGTCCCCCATAATATGCCAGTAAAAAAATGCCCCTTAGTGCTCCCAGCAGATGCCCCTATAGTGCTCCTCCCCCACAATGTGCCAGTAAAAAAATGCCCCTTCTTAGTGCCACCATATGCCTCAATAGTGCTCCACTCCCCCATAGTGCCGCTCTCCCCTATAGTGCCTCCCATAATGTGCCAGTAAAAAATGCCCCCTTAGTGCCACCAAATGCCAGTGCCCCCCATAATGTTCCAATACAAAAGACCACTTTAGAGCCCCCACTTCCCCATAGTGCCCCCAAATAATGCCCCTATAGTAACACCAGATGCCCCATAGTGCTGCTCTCCCCTATAGTGCCCCCCAGAATGTGCCAATAATTAAAAAAAGCCCACAGATACCCCCATAGTGCTCCTCTCCCCCATGGTGCCCCCCCATAATGTGCCAGTAAGAAATGCCCCCATAGTGCCAGCTCCCCCCCCATAGTGCCAGCTCCCCCCCCCCCATAGTGCCAGATCTCCCCCATAGTGCCAGCCCCCCTATAGTGCCAGCTCCCTCTATAGTGTCAGCTCCCCCTATAGTGCCAGCTGTCCCTATAGTGCCCCCCCATAGTGCTAGTTCCCCCATAGTGCCAGATCTCCCCCCATAGTGCCAGCTCCCTCTATAGTGTCAGCTCCCCCTATAGTGCCAGCTGCCCCATAGTGCCAGATCTCCCCCCATAGTGCCAGCCCCCCCTATAGTGCCAGCTCCCCCTATAGTGCCAGCTCCCCCTATAGTGCCCCCCCATAGTGCTAGTTCCCCCATAGTGCCCCTCCATAGTGCTAGTTCCCCCATAGTGCCAGCTCCCCCCCCCCCCATAGTGCCAGCTCTCCCCCCCATAGTGCCAGGCCCCCCGCAAAGAGGAAAAAAAAACGAATACTTACCTCCATCAGCTCAGCAGCGATGCAAGCCTTTTCCGGCCTGTGTCCCTGCTGTGTGCTGCCGGAGTCAGGCGTTGCGATAATAATGACATCATCGCGCTGCCTGAGCCGGCCTCTGATAGGCTGCAGGCATTAGTGCCTGCGGCCTATCAGAAGAACAGGGGAGGGACACGCCTCTCCCTCCCCTGCCCCACAGCACGGCCGCAATTACATCCAGGGCCGCGCCGCCTGTGGCGATCGGCGGTGCGGCCCTGAAGAATAAAAAATATAATGTTTTTTTTTAAAGACTGGCGGCCTGGCACCCCCCTTGTGAGTGGCACCCGGGGCGGCCCGCCCCCCCCTGCCCCCCCTTGGTACGCCACTGAGTGTCCCACTATGTAAATGTGGGCACTACTCAAGGGTCAATTGGGTCACGTTGTTCTCCACCTCCTGTGGAACCTGGTCATTGTATTTTATAAGGTATTTTTAATGTGTATTTTCCAGTTATCTCCTGTACCAGGCCTGTTAGGAGTGTAGTTCCTCTTCCTAGGCAGTAGAGGGAGCTAGGGAACCCCTTAGTATATATAGTTAGGCCCAGACAGGAAAGAGTCAGTCCAGAAGGGAGTGAAGTTAGCACTTTAGCTAGAGAGGAGCTGAAGTTCAGCTTCTAACATGCAGCTAGATAGCCCAGGTTCCTAGCTTGCATCCAGGGGAAGAAGTTTGCCTCCTGAAGATATCTAGTACCTTTAAAAGTACAGTACAGAGCCACTTTTATCCAGCCAAGTAGAGAGCTGAAGGGCAGAAGGATATTTTACAGCAAGAGGATATATACCAGAGGAAGGTTTCCCTACCCAAGGATAAAGCCAGCTATTAGGCATACGGGCCTTGGAGAAAGCCAGACAGGAACTGCAGAAAATACAGCCTGATCTGTAAGTGTTATTCCCTCTGAGTATCTTGCAAGGACTTTGCCTGCCATTTATATGAAGCCTGCCTGTTACAACCTATTACATGTGGAACTGACTAAAGACTGTAAATAGTTGAACTTTTCAGTAAAAAGAAGTTCTGGTTCACTGCAACTTGTGTTCCTCAATTATTCCTACAACAAATCGGTGTGCCACCGTTACCGGCACTGGCGTCACGAACTTTAAGGGATCTTGCCAACGGCACACTAAACCTGCAACACCCAGGGCACCTCACCTACCACCCGGCCTGGTCCCTATACATAGAGAGTGCCCCCAGAGGATCCATGTGCCAGCCTCTCCATCACTGCTGTACGCCTGCCCAGGGTATATAAAAACTGTGAGTACCAAGAACACCCTCGGTTTAGTAACTACCCCTGTGACCTCACATTTGCTCACCCTGCAGGGCTGCGTACTGCAAATTCAACTGTATTCTCGTCCTCAGGATTGTGATACAGTTAAATACTGCTGAAAGGGATATCAGATGGCTCCCTGCCCCACCATTTACCAGTGATTATATCAACATGGCCATCTGCACTGAGACACAGGCATCTTAGGCAGTGGAACAGGGAGCATGCTATTGGGGTACTATACAGAGCATTATTTACTATTACTGGGGGCACAATAAGGGGCATTTTTTAATACTGGGGGCACAATAGCAGTACATTATTAGTACTGGAGGCACTATGAGGGAATTATTACTGGGAATAATAAAGAGGGCATGTTTTCTGCTAGGGGCAATATGGGGGGGATTAAGACTACAGGGGGCACTACTGAAGGAGGGGTTTAGGGCCACTATAATGTTAACTTCACATGCTGTTTAAAAAAAAAAAAAGCCATTTCTGTCATGTTATATGGAGATGAAGTGCACTGAATATACCTGCCCTGTGATCTGCTGCAGAATTACATTTTGTTGTGTAAATAATTGTTACGGGTTTTCTAAAGCAGAAGATTTCCATTTCAGGGGGGGATGTAATCTTCACAAAAGTCCATACCTTAATCTGTTACAAAATACACCTCTGCAGATTTTCTGGTGAAATTTTCACCATATGTGAAGGCACCTTAAGAGGACGTTCACATGATGCCTTTTACAGCGGGATTTTGGCACAGAAAATTCTGCCATAAGCCCGCCAGCGACTGTGTCCTTTCTGCCTCCCATATGTCTCAATAGAAGACGCCGCTGTAAGTTGCTGCTTTGTGATCCTTAGTGCTGTCTTCCATTGAGACGTATGCGAGACTATGGCTATGGTCACAGTCAGAATTTCAGAGAGGCTGTCCATGCCAAAATTCGACTGTAAAAAACGATGTGTGAACTTCCCCTAAGGGAGCACAATTTTGTTTGTCCATGGTACTAGCATTTTCAGAGGACTATCTATACGGCAGTATCATTTCTGCACTATAGTATTTGGAGGGCATTGATAGAGCACAGCAATATTGGGGTGGCAGCAGGATGACACTTCTGGGGCACCAGGATGGGGGCAGGTAAGTGAGGAACCTAAGATGTCTGTGGGGCAAACTCCACAGAGATGAGAGAAGGCTAAAATAAGTTGTCCTGGTGGTCTGGACTGAATGAAGGAGGAAAGAATATCTGCACCCAGACCTCACTGGATGTAATAGGTATGCGTTACGGGCAGTGGGTGTGAAGCCACTGCGCCAAGCAACCGGTTTGACTTTAGGCTAGACCTAAGGCCTCTTTCACACAAACAATATGGATTGGATCAGGATATGTTCACTCGCACTATTTTGCAAGCAAGTTCAGTCAGTTTTGTCTGTGATTAAGTTCATTTTTTTCCATAGTTACATAGTTAATACGGTTGAAAAAAGACATAAAACCATTAAAGTTCAACCAACGGATAGGTGGGGACGAGAATCCCAGAAGGAAGTGAGACTCCGATTTCTACATGTTTTCATAAGCATTATTTTAACCCTTTTTAAAACTGTCCACTGTTCCTGCTGTGACCACGTCCTGAGAAGGTCTATTCTACAGATTCTTACAGTAAAGAAGCTTTGAAGCTTCTGGAGACTGAACTTTTTCTTTTCCAGTCGGAGGCAGTGCCCCCTTGTCTTTTGAGGGAATTTGACATGGAACAGCTTTTCACAGTATTTTTTATATGGCCCATTTATATATTTGTATAGGTTAATCATGTCCCGTGCAGGTCCAATCCGTTTTGATTTAATGGAGGCCATAATGGCACAATAAAATGGTAAAAAGCAGAGTGGACCCAGCAGGCATGTGGAACCTGCATTCCCTGTATTTTATGGCGGCCAGTATGGCACTATAACAGGTAGTCTTAGGTTCCCGTCTTATAGAGATCACCTTGACGCCGGCAGACAGGCCCAAATCATTTTGTACAAAATGTATTTGCCAAGAATATCAAAATTTACAAAATAAGTGTAGCATTAGCACAAGAATATTTTCTATAACTATAGCATTATTGTAGTTTATTTGTGTTTGCAGAGTGCTGTTGCATTGTGTGTTTTTTTTGTGTGTTTTCAGCCATGGCGACGTGCACCTGCGCATTGGGATGTGCTGACTGACCCTATTTTTCTTGCAGTTGCAGTCTCCGTTTTGATGCGTTTTTCACGCGCCTGAAAAAAGAACTGAAGGTTTAAAAACAACATCTCCTACCAATCATCAGTTTTTCACTGAAGACCCATTGATTTATATGGGACCAGGGCTGCGCAAAAAACGCAGAATATAGAACATGTTGCAATTCTCAAGCAAAGCAGAACTGATAAGTGAAAAAAAAAAGTGTGAGAAACGGGCCAAGGTCAGGGCAAGCATAGTAGGTGCAAATCTGAGAAACTACTCAGAGGTCAGGGCAGGCAGCAAAGTGTCAGAGGCAGGTCCAGGCTACCTGCAGACCAGTATGTAGACGTCAGTACACGGGCAAACAAACAGAACAGCACACCTTCTGTAGGAACTAGCAAGCGAGGAAACCTAAATCTCCGGCACCCCCCACAAGCAGCAGACCGATGGTTAGCCCCCTCCCTAAAGCGGTCCCTAAGGACCATGGCATAGAAGGGGGTATGTCTACAGTTTAAAGCAGCATGTCAGCTGTATGTTACATCCTGAAGAGGGGGTGGAGGAGGAGGGAGAGCGAGAGAGATAGAGACAGTGCGTACCGTGTGGAGCCAGGAGAATCAGTCATGGATTCTCTGTAAATTCACTGAGAGCAGCCTTCTGTGCATAAGAAGCACATGCAGGCTGTAGAACAAAAAATAAACAGAACCAATTGGAGAATTTATTTTGTCCACAAAATAAATTAGTGTAAATTTTTTATTTTTTTTTACAAAAGGTGTCCATAGCCTTTGAAGAGATTGTCTCACTTCAGCAAATAGCATTTATTGTGTAGAGGAAGTTAATACGAGGCACTTAGTGCTGTCCCAGCATTTATTTCTTCTATTTAAGATAAATTGCTGTATTTGTGTTATCATATTATTACCATGTTATGTAATGCTGCCACCCTCTGGTCATTCTTGTTATAGGCTTCCTGAATGTATTATGTAAATCCCATTGCCTTTGCTCTCTGTCTACTCCTCCCTTTCGGTGACATCATATCCTGTTTGTTCTGGTTCTGGGTCTTTCATCTGGTGATGAGAGCATTTTGTTTTGACCTCTAATGTCCTCTATATGTCTTTGCTCAAGGTAAACTCAATAAAATTACCAAAGCATTTCCATTCTATCCTCCTCACTGGAGCTTCACATGCAACTCCTACCACAACCTAGGGATATTATCGAGTTCAGCTGTCTACCATTGCTTGTACAGAGATTACCACTCACAACCAGTCTGACTCCTCTAACGTTCAGCAGGCACCATATCCACCAGGTTACTGCTTTTTCAATGAGGCTGATCACATACATTTAACCTCTCAGATGCCGTGATCAAATGGGACCACAGCATCAAGCAGTGCGGATGCTGGAACAGCTCGCTCCCGCACCTGTAACAGCATTCCCTGGCTGAGATTGGGGAACCTGTAATACACCTGTATTCATTCAGAGCCTCAAAAAGGCTCAGCTAGCCAATAATGGAATATACCAATACAGGTCAGCAGGTGGCAGCACTTTGTTATGTAGCAAATTGGGTGTTGTATGATGGCTATATAACCATCACAGAACACAATGTGAAATCTAATAAATTGCCAGTTAGGCCGAATGCACACAGCCGTGGAACACGGACGTGAGCAGTCCGTGGTATCCCGGCCTGGCATCCTGCTGACCGCATGGTGTCATTGGTTGCTATGACGCCATGCGCTTCATGCCGCTGCTGCTGTATAGTAATACACTTGCATGATCTATACGAGTGCTTTACTGTAGTGCAGCGGCGGGCATGAAGCGCCGGCGTCATAGCAACCAATGACACAATGCGCTCCTGCTGTCAGCAGGATGCCAGGCCAGGATACCACAGACAGCTCATGGCCTTGTGCATTCGGCCTTAGTCAACGTTTTTAAAAAAAAAAGTGTATATATATGTTAAAGGAGATGTCTAAAAAGTGTATGTATGTATGTATGTGTATTCAGTTATTTTAGAAGGTTACCTTCCATCAGGAAATATTTGAAGCAGTCTGTATGTGAAAAAAATAAATATTATTACGTAACGGTAATTAACTTTTCATGAATCCTCCATGACGGCATACCATGAGAGATGATCCGCCTCCAACCAGGTAGGGAGAGGAAGAATAAATTTGACCCTCCCCAGCGTCTTTCTGAACCAACAGCCCCTAGAGAGTCTTTTCCTTATTTTTTTTTTTCATTCACACAAACATATTTCTACATATATACAAATCCAGCACATATCATGTATATATACACACAGACACACAGTGGATATAGAAAGTCTACACACCCCTGTTAAAATGTCAGGTTTCTGTGATGTAAAAAAAATGAGACAAAGATAAATTAAATTATTTCAGAACTTTTTCCACCTTTAATGTGACCTATAAATTGTACAACTCAATTGAAAAACAAACTGAAATCCTTTAGGTAGGGGGAAGAAAAAAATACAAAAATAAAATAATATGGTTGCACAAGTGTGCACAACCTTAAACTAAATACTTTGTTGAAGCACCTTTTTATTTTATTACAGCACTCAGTCTTTTTGGGTACGAGTCTATCAGCATGGCACATTTTGACTTGGCAAGATTTGCCTACTCTTCTTTGCAAAAACACTCCAAATCTGTCAGATTGCGAGGGCATCTCCTGTGCACAGCCCTCTTCAGATCACCCCACAGGTTTTCAAATCGGATTCAGGTCTGGGCTCTGGCTGGGCCATTTCAAAACTTTAATCTTCTTCTGGTGAAGCCATTCCTTTGTTGATTTGGATGTATGCTTTGGGTCGTTTTGTACCGAACTTTGTGGCTGTTCTGCTTTTAGTGCTGTGGATAGGGTTCCCAACCCCGTAGTTATCAAGAATATAAATCACAGCAAAGGTTTCTTTCAGGAATATTTATTTCCAAATAGATGTGCGGCAGAAGTTTTTAATTATTGTGCAAACGTTTTCGGCCGTATCTGGCCTTCGTCAGGCACTATGGAAATTACAATAAGATAATTTCAGTAACAATTAGTATCCAGTCAATTTACATCATTGATTATAGGAATATCTTCATAATGTACATACATATGTCAAAAGAAAGAAAAAGGGGGAAAAAAAGTCAAATAAAATAAATAAAGGTTTCGCCGTCCTGTTGATTATTTAGTTGCAGGTTATATAAATCACAATGGTGTGGGATATCTGCAATAGGTTAAGGTGGTTATACCGCCATTTGTATATTAGACATACACCTGGTCAGATCATCACGGCATTATCCTTGCTGCTAATATAGTTCAATATTATTGTACATATTTTCTGGTCATACGTTCATCTTCATACATTCAGGTACATCAGTTTGTTATTAGTCCATTTCGTCCACTATTGGTCTTTTCACTATACAATGCATTTCTTAATTCTATCGTACTTTAGAAACTTTGGACCATTATGGATCCAAATGATAGTATAGTTTTAGCCTAAACCAAAAAACACCTCAACCATGATACAGATAGTAATATTATTTTCTATGTTATATACATTGTAATACATAGGAGAAGACTTATATTGATCAAGCAAAGTTTCTTTTAGCTAGTAGCTACTTACCTGTGCCGCTGGAGGTAAACAGGGGAAGATGCTGTTATACTTGGGGAGCCTATGGCCGCCGAATTGTGTATATGGTAGCATGTGGATATGGTCGATCACTGCTGTTTTATAGGAGCCAGGAGAAATCAAAGCCAAATTGCGCTCAAATGTGCGGTGGAACGCACCGATAGTGCCTCGGTGCGTTCCACCGACCGGACGTGATGTCATAGGGTAAGCGAACCGCTGGTGTAGCGGTGCGTTCCACTACCCGGAAGTGACGTGGATGCGCTTGTATAGCTGGTATGGCAGTGCGTTCCACTACCCGGAAGTGATGTGGATGCGTGAAGCGCATCGTTGGTGTCACGGTGCGCTTCAAAGGTTGGAAGAAGGTGTAGCGATTTGCGTTCCACCAGATTTGTATTTGTCACTAGTGGGGATGGCCAGCGAATTGGTTATGGATGTATGTAAGATCTATAGGGATAATATGGATGAGATGGATAAGAAAGCTAGTGAGCTCTATGGATACTATACAGTTTGATGACTCTATATAAACGGAAAAGGATACCCCCTGCGGCACTGGGTGTAGAGATCACGAAACCTGAGAAATTAAGAAAAAAATAAATTAAAGAACGGTGTTTTATGGTCTTATCAATTATTGTAGTCTTTATGATAATGTAATATCCTTATGATAATGTAATATCCTTGTATACAGGTAAAGAAAGTTCTCCATAGTAATAATGTCATTAGATTGAGGTATGTTCCCGATCCAATGTTCCGAAAAGGGGGATATACACGAAAAAATGAAAAATGGAAAAAGGAAAAAAGGAGAGGGGAAAAGAAAAGGGGACAACGGAAATGGATCCATTCGATTATTATCCGGATATATAGATTCATTAAGCGAAGGCTTGTATTTCGTATTCCCTATTAAGTCCTTTTGGCGTCATGGTCTGTAGGGTATGGATCCAAAACGCCTGAAATAGATGAATTTAAGAACCCGATACTCCCCTGTAACCGAAGGCCCAAAAACCTCAGAGATCTCCTTGTCAGGGCGGATATAGGACCATCAAAACTTCCACAAAAACAAGCACTTCTGCATACACGCAAAACAGGCACTTTCCCGTGTTTACATTGTGCACAATGCACAAATGTACAAAGAGGACCATCCATATCCCATCCCCATACAGGTAAACCTTTCAAAATCCAGGGCTACTTCACATGTGATACCGACTTCGTTATATACACCATCAGATGTCCTTGCGGTCTTATGTACGTGGGAGAAACAACTCAAACTATAAGGGATAGGATTTGTCAACACAAATCGACAATACGTCGCCAAAACCTACTGTTACCACTTCCATATCACTTTAATGAGGCACAACACAGTATCTCCCAATTAAAATTTCAAGTAATCGAACACATCCCAATATCAAGAAGAGGCGGTGATCGATCCAAGACGCTGAAACATAGGGAGGCGTTTTGGATCCATACCCTACAGACCATGACGCCAAAAGGACTTAATAGGGAATACGAAATACAAGCCTTCGCTTAATGAATCTATATATCCGGATAATAATCGAATGGATCCATTTCCGTTGTCCCCTTTTCTTTTCCCCTCTCCTTTTTTCCTTTTTCCATTTTTCATTTTTTCGTGTATATCCCCCTTTTCGGAACATTGGATCGGGAACATACCTCAATCTAATGACATTATTACTATGGAGAACTTTCTTTACCTGTATACAAGGATATTACATTATCATAAGGATATTACATTATCATAAAGACTACAATAATTGATAAGACCATAAAACACCGTTCTTTAATTTATTTTTTTCTTAATTTCTCAGGTTTCGTGATCTCTACACCCAGTGCCGCAGGGGGTATCCTTTTCCGTTTATATAGAGTCATCAAACTGTATAGTATCCATAGAGCTCACTAGCTTTCTTATCCATCTCATCCATATTATCCCTATAGATCTTACATACATCCATAACCAATTCGCTGGCCATCCCCACTAGTGACAAATACAAATCTGGTGGAACGCAAATCGCTACACCTTCTTCCGACCTTTGAAGCGCACCGTGACACCAACGATGCGCTTCACGCATCCACATCACTTCCGGGTAGTGGAACGCACTGCCATACCAGCTATACAAGCGCATCCACGTCACTTCCGGGTAGTGGAACGCACCGCTACACCAGCGGTTCGCTTACCCTATGACATCACGTCCGGTCGGTGGAACGCACCGAGGCACTATCGGTGCGTTCCACCGCACATTTGAGCGCAATTTGGCTTTGATTTCTCCTGGCTCCTATAAAACAGCAGTGATCGACCATATCCACATGCTACCATATACACAATTCGGCGGCCATAGGCTCCCCAAGTATAACAGCATCTTCCCCTGTTTACCTCCAGCGGCACAGGTAAGTAGCTACTAGCTAAAAGAAACTTTGCTTGATCAATATAAGTCTTCTCCTATGTATTACAATGTATATAACATAGAAAATAATATTACTATCTGTATCATGGTTGAGGTGTTTTTTGGTTTAGGCTAAAACTATACTATCATTTGGATCCATAATGGTCCAAAGTTTCTAAAGTACGATAGAATTAAGAAATGCATTGTATAGTGAAAAGACCAATAGTGGACGAAATGGACTAATAACAAACTGATGATGTACCTGAATGTATGAAGATGAACGTATGACTAGAAAATATGTACAATAATATTGAACTATATTAGCAGCAAGGATAATGCCGTGATGATCTGACCAGGTGTATGTCTAATATACAAATGGCGGTATAACCACCTTAACCTATTGCAGATATCCCACACCATTGTGATTTATATAACCTGCAACTAAATAATCAACAGGACGGCGAAACCTTTATTTATTTTATTTGACTTTTTTTCCCCCTTTTTCTTTCTTTTGACATATGTATGTATATTATGAAGATATTCCTATAATCAATGATGTAAATTGACTGGATACTAATTGTTACTGAAATTATCTTATTGTAATTTCCATAGTGCCTGACGAAGGCCAGATACGGCCGAAAACGTTTGCACAATAATTAAAAACTTCTGCCGCACATCTATTTGGAAATAAATATTCCTGAAAGAAACCTTTGCTGTGATTTATATTCTTGCTTTGGGTCGTTGTCATGCTGAAAGATGAAGTTCCTCTTCATGTTCAGCTTTCTAGCAGAAGCCTGCCTGAAGGTTTTGTGCCAATATTGACTAGTATTTGGAACTGTTAATTCCCTCTAGCTTAACTAAGGCCCCAGTTCCAGCTGAAGAAAAACAGCCCCAAAGCATGATGCTGCCACCAACATGCTTCACTGTGGGTATGGTGTTCTTTTGGTGATGTGCAGTGTTTTTGCGCCAAACATATCTTTTGGAAGTATGGCCAAAAAGTTTAACCTTGGTTTCATCAGACCATGACCCCTTTTCCCACATGCTTTTGGGAGACTTCAGATGTGTTTTTGCAAAATATAGCCTGACTTTGATGTTTTTCTTCGTAAGAAAAGGCTTTCGTCTTGCCACTCTACCCCATAGCCCAGACATATGAAGAATACAGGAGATTGTTGTCATATGTACCGCACAGCCAGTACTTGCTAGTGTTATGGAAAATATTATTATAATGGACACTTGTTTGTCACTTACAAAATGGTGTCTGTCCGAGAGACAACCCCCCAGTATGCACTCTATGATTGAAACTGTTTGCAGCAAAAACTTGAAACTGTCAGGAACTCCTCTAAGTCTATCATACATATGCCTTAAACTTATTTCCTGTTTACATTCCTTCTTGCTAAAAGACCAATCATGTGAGCCCACTCCTCCCACTTATATGGAGGGTATTGTAAAGGGGGAATATTAATCACCAATATTATGCGAATATCGATAATTAATATTCCTAAATAGGAGGAGCCGTCTAGTGAAGACTCCGCCTATTTATGCCTTTATATAACAATTACAATACTTTCGCTATGCTTTACACTAATCACTATACTAACTGCATGCGCCTTACTCACTACCGCTAACAAGTACACACTACACAAAGGGTACAAATATAACGGTATTTAATACACCAAGCACGCAATACAGTAATTACACAACACTACATACAGTACTCAACTACACTACACGTTCCCAAATTCCACCCACAAACTAACTATACAATACACACATACAAGTATAACAACCCACCCGCCTAGCTCTATACTGTCCCTACGGGGTTACAAGAGGGTTACAATACAACAATGGCTCTGCAGGGGTTAATACCTGCAGGCCATGAAATATTGTTTGCAGAGCAGCTGCATGCTCAACAGTTTTAGGTTTGTTTGCAGAGCAGAGGCATGCTCTACAGCACAGCAATGCAGGGGTTAACCAGGGGATACAGGGGAATCAGGGCCACCAGGGTGTACAGTAGGTTATACACAGGGTGGCGATAGGGGGACCACACGGGTTTACCAGGGGATCAGGGGTGTAGGAGAAGGGTTAGGTGAGGGGGTGCAGCTGGGACCAGGGAACTGGCAGTGAGGGGGTTATCTGCTAGGGCCTCAGCAGGGGTTAATTCTGTGCTGCAGGGCAGCAGGACATAGGGGGGGGGGTATAGCAGGGGGTCAGGGGGAGCAGGGTGTAGGAGAAAGGTTATGTGGTGGGGGGCCAAGGGTTAATAGGGGTTTGGTTCAGGGGAATCGTTGGTGGGGTAGCGGTACTCAGCCCTCCAGGGGTAATCTTCCAGAGGGGGGGGGGGGGCGCTCCGTCTTGAGCACCGAATCGCGCTCTCCTTCTGAAGGGTGGTGGCGGCAGGGGTCCGGTCCTTCTCCTAAGCGCAGGATGCGCTCTCCTCCTAGGTGGGGGCCCAGACCCTCACTTTCCTCTTGAGTGCCGGGCCGCCGGATATTTAAACCCGGCCGCCCGCACTCCCGCGCTGCGCCGCCCACCAGGGGGCGCGCGCGCGCCCCCATCATCCACGTGGGCCGGCGCAGTGATATGACGTCACTGCGCCGGCCCGCACATCGGGGACGCGCTGCAGACAGGCGGGAGATCCTTTGATCTCCCGCCTGTAGCCCTCAGCATTCCGGACATCGCAATGGTAATTGCGATGCCGGAATGCACATAATAGAGGGAGCGGAGGTGTCTCCTCTCTCTCTATTATGTTTAATTATCTCCAGCAGGGCTGCAGATAATTAGAACAAAAGGATTCAAATTCATTAGAATTTGAATCCTTTTGAGGTCACCAGAATGACCGGACCTTATCCGGTCATCCTGGCGCCTTTACTCAGAATACATCAATGTGAATGCTTGGGCCACATTCACATTGATGCATCTGGGTCCATGTAGGGGGGGGGGGGGGTTTATATGGTATGGGGATATGATAAGGGGGCATAATATGATACAGGGGGCATTATATGATATGATATATATATATATCTCTTAAGGGGGCACATACATATATATCAGGGAGCACAAGCCCCTACAATATGAGAGGGCACAAGCCCCTACAATATAAGGGGGCACATATTTCCCACAGGGGCCACCATGAGCCCCTGGGGATCATCATGGGCAGATGTGCGCAGATGCTGAGCACATCTGCGCACATCGTCCCATGATGCTGTGGTTGATGTATGCACATATATACCATACATGCCCGCACGTGTTTGCAGGCATGCATGGATATATATGCATACGTCTCAACCGTTCCTCAACAGGTATATAATGTGAAGCCCCCACCTAATAAATTAGAGTTATGCTTTGACCTTCTATAGAGTGTCAGTGTTATTTCTCTTGCCGTGCATGCACGTATCTATCCATCTAATTTGGAGCAGTGTATCAACCTACCTGACTATTGATCAGAACCAGAACATTTTGGCGCCCAACGTGGGGCTCGAAGGTTGGGCCTCCTATTCCAGTACTCGAAGATCAGACATAGGATGGGCGCACCAACTGACTCGGGGATAGCTACCCATGATATGAGGTAAGAAAACAGAGTAATCTTGCCTATACTGTGTCCCCTGGTGTAGCTTCTTGTCATCTGTCCGAGGAAGGGGTGCGGCGGCAGTTGGGGCGCCTTTGAGGGGACGCAAGTAATAACACCACAGTAATTGATGAGATTTTGATACACTGTGTTTTATGTGTTGTTCTGACGTCGTTATGACCTTGAGCACCTGTGTATAAACCATCGAGTTACAAAATAAGGAAGCCTACATCGCAGTACAGCCAGAGGCGTCTGTCCAGATAGTAGAAGGGGAAGAGGCGGTCAGAAGCAGTCCAAAGGTGTACTATGCATCTAACTCAAAGAAGAACTCAGGTAGTTCAGGAACACAGGGTGCAAGCACAGGTTACGGACTAGACCGCTCCAGGAGATATTACATTATGGGAAATGTTAAAATAGTGTCCCGAAGGGATGCTGCTCACCGGAGCAGTACGTGGCGGACAAACAGAGGGAAACGCTTCGTAAAGTGTTTACCCAGGTTGGAGAAACATTATGAAATGTGTAAAGGTGACACTCTGTGTTGATACATGGAGAGCATTGTTAAATGAGAAGAAAGGTAAGCTTACTGATGACAAAATAGTAAGTGCAGTGGAGGTGTGGCTTGACTGCAGCAAATAATTTGAACGGACTGGGGCAGAAAGATATAATGAAAACACAGAAAGATATTACTGTATGCCTGGGCAGCAGCCACCACCTTATAATAATGGTGTCATCAAGAAAAAGCAGGGGGGGGGGGGGTGGACCTGTGCCGTATGTGGGCAACAGAATCCTCCCTCCCGTGTTATGTGCCTCGCATGTGGTGCTTCACACCCACACAGCCACATTCCTGTAGTTCCCCGGCACATGTCGCCCTGACTGGAAGGCTTTACCCATAGACATACTCGAACAAGTTGCCAAAGGACTTGAAGGAAACAACAAGAGAAGCGGGAGAAAGATGGTCATTTCTTGTAGACACTGGTGCAGCCCGCAGCGTTCTCTGTGAAACCGCCGCCCTCCCATCCTGGCTCACGAACAACTACCGTGTTCGGGGTTTGAGGGGGTTGTGCAACACAACCGATCACAAAATCCCTTTCCATCACCTCACCACAGCTGCCCTTACCCAGCTGCATCATGACCCAGTTCGTTGTCAGCCCAACTTGTCCCTTTAATTTTCTAGGGGCGGATTTCCTCCAGAAAATAAGAGCCAACATACAATTTCAGCAAGATGGAACAGTACTCCTCGGGACAAACCTGTTCCCCGAGGAAAGTTGCCTCCTAATGGCCCTCAGAATAATCAGTGACGACATTGTAATTCCACCAAACAGAGATGTGTTAAACACCATATTACCACATATCCCAGAATGCCTTTGGGCTAAGGGGCCCCAAGACATAGGACACCTGGAGTGTCCCTCCCATCTCGATGCTCCTAAAAAGACCCTAACGTGCTGCCTTACAAGGCCCAATACCGGCTGTCAATGCAACAGCAGGATGCCATTACGCAGCCGGTACGTGCCCTGTTGCAAAATGGAGCATTAGTGGAGACCACCTCTCCATGTAACACACCCCTGTACCCGGTACGGAAAAAGCCAGAGGTAAATCCCCGACATACAGGATGGTACAAGACTTGAGAGCAGTCAGTCAATGAGGCAACTGTATTAGAAACCCGGAGGTCGAACTCCTACAATACGTGGATGACCTCCTCCTTTGTGCTTCAAGCTTTCAGGAATGTCTGGCCAGCTCAATCTCTCCTACAGTTCCTGGCCGAATCGGGCTGCAAAGTATCTCAAACCAAACTCCAATCGTGTTTACCCAGGTAGTTTTTTCCTATCGCCCATGACAGCACCACCGGAGAGAAGGATCTGCTCCACAGAGACAGGAAGCCTGCAGGATAAAATGGGCGGACATTCTCCCCCCCTTCAGTGTGGTTTCCCGTCTCTGATGGGAAGCCTGCAGCAGCGACGTGCATGTTCCTTCCCTCTGGTGGCTCCCCACTAACCTGTGAGTCCCTGGTAAGTTGGCAGCATCTGACGGTGCGCTAAGGGCAGGCAGAGGCACAGCTGAGCTCCGGAGCGGGCGGTCAGCGTGCGGGGGTACTGGAATCGGCGGCATCGCGTCACGCCGGAAGAAGAACGCCGGCCACCAGGGGGAGGAAGAGGAGCGGCTCCGGCTATGGGCGAGCAGTGGAGCGCTCCTAAAAAGTCACATGACCTGCCTCAGGATGCCTGCTGTGACGTCATCTTCGGGCGCCCTATGAGTAGAGCACGAGGTTTTCGGCCGGCGTCTTCCTCTGACTTGAGCTGATCAAACTCTGCAGGTATGGAGGACGACAAACTGTCCGAGGAGCCCACTGTCCTCCCTGTTCCAGCCAGGCCTAAGAAAGTGGTGTCAAAGAAAAAGAATAAGGAATGTGCCTTATGCAGAGTGGGGTTATCATCTGATTGGCAAGATGGAACGCTGTTGGTTATAGCTTGGACGGGGCGTCATTTAATGTTTTTACATTATGGCCTGCAACCTTATGTAATTCATATTTCTCAGGGATAAGAAGATGTGCCAGCCCTGTATAGATAAGATGGTAGGTGCTTCCGACGGTCCGGGGCCTTCTCAGCCAGGGACCAGTGATACATCCAGCTGTAGACAGCCTACACTTAATGGCCTGGATTTTGAGAGGTGGCTATTAAAAAAGGAAGGGTTCTCAAATGCTTTAATTTCTACCCTGCTAAAAAGCAAAAAAGAGATTACAGTAAGGATTTATAGGATTATTCTTAAATTTTGCCCAGATCCAGTTGAGGAACATTCCTTTGGTTGCTCCTTTACATTCAATCCTTGAGTTCCTTCAGAGGGGTCTAGAAATAGGTCCATCAGTCAGTACCCTGAAAGTTCAGGTCTCTGCCCTGTCTGTTCTATTTAACCAGAACATAGCAGGGAGCCCTAGGGTTTCCAGGTTTTTTAGGGCCATGGAGAGGTCTTCCTTAGTGGTGGCTCCGAGAGCTCCTCCTTGGAGTCTAGAAGTGGTGTTAAAAGCTTTATCTGGGCCCCCCTTCAAAAACCCATTAATTCTATTTCAATTAGGCTTCTAACCCTGAAGCTAGCCATTTTGATAGCTTTAACTTCTGCTCGCAGGATTGGTGAGATCCAAGCCATCGCCATCAACCCTCCGTACACTTTAATCTTAGAGGACAAAGTCATTATCCGTCCTGACCCGGCTTTTCTTCCAAAAGTCGCCACTAAATTTCACCGCTCTCAGGAGATTATTCTTCCTACTCGCTTTAAAAAGCCTTCCTCGGAAGAAGAAGAATCTCTCCATTGTCTGGATGTCAAGAAAGCCCTTTTGGTCTATTTGTCCTCTACCTCTTCTTGGCGGAGGTATTCTTCACTCTTCCTGCAGTATCAGGGGAGGAACAAGGGTTCTGCTGCCTCAAAAAGTTCTATCACGGTGAGTCGTTTCGGCCATTTCCTTATCCTACCTTTCCTCGGGGCTATCTCCCCCGGTTGGTCTGAGGGCCCACTCGACCAGGGCGGTAGCTGCTTCCTGGGCTGAGAGGTCCTCGGTTCCAAATTGAAGAAATCTGTAGTGCAGCAACGTGGTCTTCTCCTTCCACCTTTTTTAAGCACTACAGGTTGGACTTGAACTTTTCTGTCGATTCTTCCTTTGGTAAAGGGGTTCTTCTCTCTACTTCCCACCCTTAGGGATTACTTTAGTAAATATCGGGTGGTGCCATCATGGGCGATAGGAAAAAATTGTATTGCTTACCGGTAATTTGATTTTACAGAGCCCATGACAGCACCCATGACAGCACCCTGGGTTTCCCTCCCTGGTGGTCCTTCTATACTGCACAGGTGTATATAAATTGCATATCTAACATATGTGGGCGGCCTTCCTCCAATACTTACAAAACTCACTGAAGGGGAGGACAATGTCCGCCCATTTTATCCTGCAGGTTTCCTGTCTCTGTGGGGCGGATCCTTCTCTCCGGTGGTGCTGTCATGGGCTCTGTAAAATCCAAGTACCGGTAAGTAATAACATTTTTCAGGGCCAAGGTATTACCCAAGGTAGTAAACACTTGATAGATTCCAGGAAAAAGGCGGTTTCAAAACATACGGATACCATACACTCCACACCAATTGCAGACCTTCTAAGGCATAAATTTCCTACTGCCGACCCTGGATCCCTGATGCCTTTGTGATGATGCAGCCCCTATGACTGTATTCCCCGGAATGCAACCTCTCCATTCCAGTTAACAAGGGAGGCTAATGAGTACTTTGACAAGTTGAAGGCAGCAATTTCAACCACTCTGGCCCTTGGGATTCCTAACTACAGCCTTCCCTTCAGGCTGTATGTTATGGAACTTCAAGGTCACGCTACTGGAGTTCTTACCCAAACTCATGGTGGACGCAACAGACCGCTGGGCTACTACTCTAAGCGCCTTGACCCTGTAGCCAAAGCTGCCCCTTCCTGTGTCAGAGCGGCCCATGCTGCCAGCTCTCTTCTGGACGTCACATCTGACGTTGCTTGGGCACCCCCTCAATATTTTGGCTCTGCATGACATCTCTGCCATCCTCCAGCAGACACAACCCAAACACCTCACTGCACAACGCCACCTCCGGCTGCAGTGTAGTCTGCTCCTGCCAGATAATGTCACCATTCAGAAATGTCATATACTTAACCCTGCTACACTCCTTCCTCTTCCAAGGGGGAAGTATACTAGAGATTCAGGAGAAGCTTCTGAAGATTTTATTGCTCTGTATGCTGAAGATCTTCAGGAAGAAGCACTATAGACCTCAACTGACTCTTTACCAGGAACAGGATCATGATTGCATCACAATTATGGAAGCTGAAGTAGGGACACCACCATCAGTCCATGGGATTACATCACAGCCGCAAGAACCCCAATCAAAAATACCTCAGCAGTAGAGGCCCTAGTGGCAGCAGTACTCCTGCCCACTCAAATGGCAGTGAGCAGGGTAAAGGCCCATACATTAACTGACACTCCTGAGGCCAGAGGAAATGCCCTAGCTGATCAAACAGTGAAGAGAGTAGCAATGGAAGAGGAAGGAGCCCAGACAGAACAGATCCTGACAGTACAAGAAGATCTGGCGCAAGAGGAAGTCACATGGGACCTACTGAAGCAAATGCAGAAACAGGCCACTCCCAGGGAAAAGGAAACCTGGTTAAAAGAGTCAGCCCTCGAAGAAGAATCCGGACTCTGGATACCGGGAAAGAGAAAGTATGCCTACCTAGAACCCTCTATCCCCTAATAGTCGCAATAGCTGATAGGCCCACCCACCAATCCAAAATGAAAGCGCTAATTGATAAAATATGTGTGGTGCCAGGGATCATCCTCGTCCTGGTGAGACATACTCAAGCGTGCCTCATCTGCGCAGAGTGTAATCCAGGTAGAACCGAGCCCACACCCCGGAAAGGTCTCCCAAAGGCCTTATATCCCTTTCAGAGGATACAAATTGACCACATCCAGATGCCAATGTGCCAAGGGTTTCAATATGTGCTGGTAATGATAGACTTGTTCTCTGGGTGGCCAGAAGCCTACCCCTTCCGAAATCAGACAGCAACTACTACTGCTAAAAAACAAACAAAAAAAAAGCTGATGCAGGAGCTTGTCTGTAGGTTCGGAGTACCTGAGGTAATTGAGAGTGATCAGGGCCCAGCATTCACTACCAGATTAACCCAAGAAGTCTGGGAAATGGTAGGGTCGCACCTGGCATATAACACCCCCTACAGGCCCCAAAGCAGCGGCAAAGTTGAAACATTGAACTTTGCTTTAAAGTAAAAAATTTTGAAGATGACCAGGGAGACAGGGCTCAATCGGGTTCAGTGCTTGCCTATAGCACTCTTTTCAGTTAGGCACACACCAAGGCCTCCACACAAACTGACACCATACGAGATCCAATTTGGGACAGGGCCAAGAATGGGAGAGTATTTCCTGCAACAGGTGCAAATACATTATAAATCTGTTGACAAATATGTGATAGCTCTGAGTAAACAATTGTTTAACATACATGCACAAGTTTTCTCTTCCATTCCAGATCCTAACTCTCTAGAAGGAAGCCACACTCTGAAACCTGGAGAGTGGGTGGTGGTCAAGAAGCATATCAGAAGCACCCTCGAACCACGATACGAGGGAACTTACCAGGTGCTGCTGACCACCCCCACCAGCAAATGGTTCCGCCCCCTCCCCACGTCATAGTCTACCTTCTAGAAATTCACCTACTCCTTCCTGTCGGCGCCCAGAAATTTCACGCAGGTGCAGTACCGCCTGCGGCCTGCACGATCATCAACCTCCTCAGGGCAACAGAGCTCAGATTACGTCACTGGGCTCGGCGCATGCCCAGTAAGACTTTTGAGGCTGTTGCCCTGAGGAGGTTGATGATCGCGCAGGCAGTACTGCACCTGTGCGAGATTTCTGACCGCAGACAAGAAGATGGACGGTGCATTTCTAGAAGGTAGACGATGACGTGGGGAGGGGGCGGAACCATTTGCCAGGGCTGTGGGAGGTTATTTGAGGATCAGGAGGCGTTCTTGGGATTCAAATTAAGGCGGGCTGGGCACTGCAGGGGGGCGTCACTGGGCACCAGAGAGGGAAAAAAACGCCCCTCTGGGCACCTTGGAGCCTCATTAGCATATCATAAAAAGGGCTTTTTTATCAAAAGGACAAAACGAAAAAAAGTAAGAAGACTGCAGGAAATAAGGTACTTTAGTGAACATGGCGTGGTGACAGCTTAAAATGCTAAAAGCAGGTGACAGATTCCCTTTAATTCTGAACACAGCTACATCCCAGTTATAAGAGGGTGTGCACACTTAGGCAACATTTTTTTTATTTTCTTTCTTCCCTCTACCTAAAGATTTCAGTTTGTTTTTCAATTGAGTGGTACAGTTTATAGGTCACATTAAAAAGGTGGAAAAAGTTCTGAAATCACAAATAGAAACCTGACATTTTAACAGGGGTGTGTAGACTTTTTTTTATCCACTGTGTGTGTGTGTAAAATATATATATATATATATACATACACACACACACACACATACACACATACATATACATACATACATACACACACACACAATCTTTATTTTTTATTTTTTTGGGGGGGACTGCTTGAGAAAGATCCCAGGAAGCGGATCGAAACATTGCGGGTCTGGTGAAAAAAAAAAGTTTTTCTACTATTTTACGCATTGGATGTACCGTGAAATTTCTTCAGCCTATACATATACATACGTTTTTTTTATTTATTTTTTTTTGGAGGGGGGGGGGGGGGGTCATCATTGAGGATTCATGAAAAGGAAATTACCGGTAAGTAATCGTTTTTCCCTTTAATCGTCCATGGCGGCATACCAGGAGATAACAGATAAAAAATTTTATTAGGGAGGGACCGACTATGGCCTGCAACACCTTCCTACCAAAGGAAAGCTCCTGACTTGCCCTAGTATCCACCCTGTAATGTTTGGTAAACGTATGAGGGCTTGACCATGTCGCTGCCCTACAGATTTGCTCCAATTATGCGTTAGCTTTCTCAGCCCAGGATGTTGAGACATATCTCAGAGTGGGCTGTCAGAGACTTTGGTGGAGGTACTCCTAAAGGGTTTATAGGAATCAGATATAGCCATCTTTCTCCATCTGGACAAGGAATCCTTTGTGGCCTTATGACCTTTATGCACCCCTAGGAATTGTACAAACAAGTAATTTGATTTTCTAAAAGGCTTTAAAGGCTTCCATATAGAACAAGAGAGCCCTACGCACGTCTAGTCTGTGAAACTTTTCTTCCCCTTCCGTTTTCGGATCTGAACAAAGTGACGTAACAATAATTTCCTCCTGTCTGTGGAAATGGGATACGACTTTAAGGAGAAAAGAGTGATGTAATCTAAATACCATTCTGTCCGGAAAAATACTACAGAATGGCCCCTATTTTTAGAGCTTGGATCTCGCTTACTCAACGTGCGGAGGTAATTGCCACTAGAAATAGGGTTTTTAATTAAATAAACTTTAGCTAATCTTCTGACAGAGGTTCAAAAGGGGGGTATTGTCAACCCAGATCTAACTAAATTAAGATCCCATGGAGGAACCGTAGGTCTTAACCTATCTGCCTCTTTCAAAAAAAAAACAGATGACCCATGGGTAATTCGCAGTTCTTTCGTTAAATACTAAACTTAAATGCCGATATATGGACTCTTCAAGGTAATTGGACACAACCCTTTTCACGAATCCTGTTTGCAAGAACCCCAAGATAGCGTGAATGGAAAATTTCTGAGAAGAATTTCCAGATTGAGTACACCAACTACAGAACCTTCCCCAGACTTTAGAGTAAATCTTGGAAGTAACTTCTTCCCTGTTAGCTGCCATGGTACTAATTATGGCGTCCGATAAGCCTTTGGACTTCAATGTCACCCTTTTAGGTTCCAAGCTGTCAGATGTAATCTTTCCACCTTGGGATGGTAGACTGGACCCTGCAATAACAGATCTTGCCTCCAGTGAAGAATCCACGGGCTCTGAACAGAAAGGAGCTTTAGAAGAGGGAACCACAGCTTTTTCAGCCACAGTGGGGCTATTAAAAATTACATTTACTTTTAGCACCCTGGGAACTAGATGAAGGGGAGGAAAGGCATATGTTCCCGTCGAAGGGGTTTAGGGATTTTTTTTTTCTTCTAGTTTTGTGTTTTCCACCCGGGAAGTACCCCATAGGTCTGTAATCTGGAGAAAAACTTTGTTTTCTAGGCTCCATTCCGTTGACCTCAGCGAAACTCAACTTAAGAAGTCCTCTTTTGTATTTAGGGATGCTTTTAGGTGTACGGCAGACCGGGATCTTAAGTGCACTTCTGCCAAGGATTTTTTTTTTTCTGTTAACAGACTTAGACCTACACTTCCTGTTCCCCCTTGATGGTTTAGCTAGGCAGCCACGGTCATGTTGTCTGTCCTTATTTGAATGTCCTTTCCCTCTATATACTGGTATAACGCATTCATAGCTTCCCAAACTTCGGAAAATTCCCTCTGATTTGAAGAGCGAGACCTCTGATCCTCGGACCATTGTCCTTGGAAAGAGATTAGAGCAATGCGCTCCCCATCCTCAAAGGTTTGCATCTGTCGTAATAACCTGCAGGTGTTCGGGATTCCAGGAAACCCCTTGTGGCAGGAACAGCACTATGAAGTGCCTTTTGCAGTGTGGCATTAGAAGAATTTTGATATCTGACTTTTAGGCTCCATTCAGACGTCTGTAACGTGTTTTGAGTATCCGCAAAACACGGACAGCGGCAAATGTGCCATTATGGGCAAGAATAGGACATGTTCTATTTTTTTCGGGAATGGAATTGCGGACCCGGAAGTGCGGGACCGCAATTCCGTATCCGGGAAGCACATCACGCTGCCCCATAGAAATGAATGGGTCCGCAATTCCGTTCCGCAAAATGCGGAACGAAATTGCGGACGTGTGAATGGACCAGAGTGTCTATTACTCTAATTCCTCTGGCGCCGTTCTATGGAAACAGTAGGTTTAAAGAGCACACCAAATGCTTGAAATAACTTCTTTATCAACTTCAACTTTTCTTCACATATAACACTGCCGCCTCCGCAGCAGATAGTCCATGTACAAAACACATGTTGAATAAAGGATCATAAAATGGCAGTATGCAGAGATGCTGGTTCAACTGTTTAATCTCGTCATTCAACATAAAATGGTGGATATATTTCCATCTTCAATATCTGTACTCTCACTAAGTTATTTAAGCACTTTATGATCTCTCTGAGAGGTATATCTGAGGTCTAACAGTTCTACTTGCTGAATTTGGTCGCAATTTGCAGTATGCAGTTAGCAGTAACTATTTGCAGATTGGTTGAGTTTGATCTGGTTTGGTTGTGTGCAACTTTGTAGTTTGCAATTGGTGGAACTGTAAGTAAACACCTAAAACTGGCTCAGTATACAGCTCTAATCACTATATTAACAGTAGAAACATTATATAACTGTTTTAAATACCTATTTGGCCTCTCTGCTTCCATAAAAACGCAGCTCCTAGTGGAGTGAATGTCTGTTCAGCTCATCTCGTCTGGTGTAATGATTCTAGCAGCTCCTGCTAGGGGAATTTGCCACACAAGCTGTGTGTGAGGCTGGCTGTAATTGGTCAAAACTCCTAGGCTGTGTAAGGCTAGCTAGGATTGGTCAAAACTCCTGCCCAGCAACAACAGTTTAACTCTATGCTTTCTGTTTCTGCTGCGTCATTGAGCTTACCTCACAGCCATATAATGAATCTTAAAAGGCATATTATCTTTTCTACTTCTGTGAACACAATATATAAACAATATAAAGCAGTATACTGGGCACTCGCACTATAGGTAGAACCATAAAATAGAATAGAAACAATATTAATTATTAAATTGATAGATTTATTAATCTAGCTTGACGTTAATAATGCTAAAATACAATAAACTGGGCTATCTAAAAGTCAATAGAATACATTGGTATAAAATAGACATTAAACTACAAGTACCTAAAGGTGAATAGAATATTTGATAAATAGACAATAATAAGGAATAAATAGACAATTAATACTATGCGGCTATAATAACATCTAATGGTATATCCTAAAAAGCAGTCTGGTTCCAAACCAAGGAAATAATGAATGAAATGCTGGGGCAAAGTCTCCGAAAAGTCCAAAGTCCAATGAAACAATAAAAGGCAATGTTATGTTGCAGTGAGTGATCACTGTTATGTTGCAGTGAGTGATCACTGAGGAAGGGGCAACGTGAAGCCCCGAAACGCGTTTGATCCAAGACCCCCAGTTAATTTCTATACGAACTCTTGTTGCACCTAGTGTTGAAATTTCTCCAGGCTGACGCTAAAAAACCGGAATATCTTCTAAGAGGACCTGGCACGCTGACTCATCAGAAGCTTGAAACCTCTCAAAACCAGAGAACGAGCACATCTTTATTTTGTGACCGTAAATTCAATCCAGCGTGGAAGCAGGCAAACATAGGCTTGGAGGACATCGGCTCTTCAATCGTACGGAGCGATGCCCAGAGCCATTTAAACCGGTGGCGGAGACAACCTAGGAATGAGCATAAGGTGACACAGAGAACCGGAACCACAGCAGTGAAATCTACACCAGCAATCACCGAACAGTGAGTAGGAGCGGGACGCCGCATTAAACACTCACTGCAACATAACATTGCCTTTTATTGTTTCATTGGACTTTGGACTTTTCGGAGACTTTGCCCCAGCATTTCATTCATTATTTCCTTGGTTTGGAACCAGACTGCTTTTTAGGATATACCATTAGATGTTATTATAGCCGCATAGTATTAATTGTCTATTTATTCCTTATTATTGTCTATTTATCAAATATTCTATTCACCTTTAGGTACTTGTAGTTTAATGTCTATTTTATACCAATGTATTCTATTGACTTTTAGATAGCCCAGTTTATTGTATTTTATCATTATTAACGTCAAGCTAGATTAATAAATCTATCAATTTAATAATTAATATTGTTTCTATTCTATTTTATGGTTCTACCTATAGTGCGAGTGCCCAGTATACTGCTTTATATTGTTTTACTTGTAAAGGAGGGGTGAATCCTTTTTTACTGTGAGCACCTCCTTCTGTGGCCCCACTCACTCCTGTGCGTCTCATAACAGTTACACAATATATAAACAGTTTTCTGACATCCAAACATGAAGTCACTGTAAATAGCTACTTTTGTCTTTAACACACAAACATAGTAACTGTATTAAGGTCATTGGCAGGTCTAGCTGTGTACACATATAATCTATATTAGCACCCTAGGACAGGTCTTAGCTGGCCAGCCACACTCCCACCAATATTACCTATAATTCTAATGTTCTTAGTGGTAGGACTTGAACATGAATTTGAGGAATTTTCCATCAGGTTCTCAACTTCCAAGTGTCTTTTATCACTCAAGTAAAACTACTAACTTCTGTATAGGACGTTCCAACTTGAGTGGAGTAGCGAGACGTTTTCCTTTTCTGTCAAGTTTCGAGTCTCCTATTTGTAACAACACTCTTCTTACTAGTTTGTCTTCATCCTTTTGAACTTCTAGAACTTGGCCAATTCCCCTTAACTTCTAGGTAAATCTGCTTTTACTAACACTAGGTCACCAACTTGGACATTTCTTCTGGGTGTTTGGCTAAGTACTCTTTCCTCCATCTATTCCAAAACTGCTCTGATAGATATTGAACTCTTTGCCATCTCCTTTTAGCATATAAATCCTCTTTGGTGAACTTGCCAGGTGGTGGCTGTAAGTAATCAGACTTAAGGTGAAGTAGATGGTTGGGAGTTAAAGGGTCCAAACCTGTTGGATCCTTGAGGTTATCAACTGTAAGTGGACCACTTAACAATAGACATTACTTCATAGAATAGGGTCAAAAGTGAAGCATCATCTATTCTTCCGGCATTCTTTTTCAACACTGAACTTAACACATTTCTTACAGTTCTGATTGGTCTTTCCCAAACTCCTACTATATGGCTTGCATGTGGAGCATTCATGTGAAAACCACACCGTTTCGCTAACAAATACTCATTTACTTTTTCTTTATCAATCTCTTTTAGAGCTTTATTCAATTAATTATTTTCTCCGACAAAATTAGATCCTTGGTCAGATCTAAGCTCTGTGACAGTACCTCTAATGACTATGAAATCTCAAGGAGTTGATTAATGCGTCAGTTGACATATCCTCTAACATTTCCAGGTAAATTGCTCTGGCACTCAGACATGTAAATTAGTCCATATCTTTTGTACCCCTTGCGGTTATGTTTGGCGATTAACGGGCCAAAACAATCCATTTCGTTAAAGAAATTGTGGTGATGGGTTTACACAATCTGCTGGTAAATCTGCCATCCTTTGCTCTTTGGTAGGTCTACGTGCCTTTCTGCAGACTACACATTTACTTATATACTTTGCTACAACTTTGCTTCCTTTCACCATCTAGTAACCACCTTCTCTCAAACAGCTTTGGGTAAAGCTTCTTCCTTGATGCAAGGATATGTTGTAGTGAGCAATAATCTTGTGAAGGTAGAGTTTTTGGGTAGAATTGCTGGATGAGTCTCTAAGCTACGTAACTATGCATTTTCCAGTCTCCCTCCCACCTTCAGTATACCATCCTACAGAAGAAGATTAAGCGTGTACAATGGGTGGTTGTTTTGAAGCCTTTTAGGTTCTTGACTAAGTCTCTTCAAGTCTTCACTATAGAATCTCTGTTGAATGCGTATTAAGATAAGATGAGATGCCTTTATTGTCACTGTACAATGTAATACAATGAAATGTTGTTTGGAGCAATCCTAGATGCCATGGACAGAGGAACAAGAACTGACATTTAAACTAAAGCATTACACTAGAAAAAAAAACAAAAAAAAACATTGCACTAGAAGGCATTACTATTCACAGTATTTTTAATTATAAATATATATATATTCGCGCAAGAGCAAAGTAGGAAGTGCTTGTGAGTGTGTATATATATATATATATATATATATATATTTTACATATATACACACACACCCCGATTCAGACACCACTATTATGACTTCCTTCAGCTTGCATTCTTTCTTCTACAATTCCTTCTTTCTGAATCACTTTGCCAAACGTTGAATTTAAGCTACCACATTTATGTTTGTATTCCATTTTGAAAATCTGGCTAGTTTTTCAAGTAGGTCATCTTGAAACTTAGCAGCAGTGCTCAATGTTTGTACAACTTTTACTTCTGGTTCACCCATAGACAATTCTGTGTAACCTTTACTGGGCGTGATTTCCTTTCCCCAAAGGAACTCTGGACTGGTGAACCAGTTAGAATTTTCCAATTCTGTTACATTCATGCCTCTTGAAGCATGATCTGCTGGGTTATGCTTTGTGTCAATGTGATCCCAATGTTCTGGATTTGTTATTTCCCAAATATTCT